>NC_053027.1:389032698-389345378 GCF_003073215.2 Triticum urartu | reverse complement strand
TCGTGGTAGATCAACTCTTGTAACCCCCATACTCATCAATATTAATCTAGCAGTACATAGGGTTTTACCTCCATCGAGAGGGCCCAGACCTGGGTAAACATTGTGTTCCCAGTCTCCTATTACCATCAACCTCAGACGCACAGTCCGGGACCCCCTACCCGAGATCCACCGGTTTTGACACCGACATTGGTGCTTTCATTGAGAGTTCCACTGTGACGTCGAAGTCAGGGTTGATGGCTCGCCTTGTGATCAAGGACAACATCACCGTCAATGGAGCCCTAGCCTCAGGCCAAACCCTCTGGTTGGGTGGCTTTATCATGACCGCCCGTTCGGCCAGTGAGCCAACGATGACTTCTCGGGTCATCAAAAATCGGCTCTGAATTGACTCCGAATACTCAAAACAGATGGATCCAACAGAATTATCGTCCTTGAACGAACTCCGGGATCGCATTGCCGCCTTGGGGGTCGCTACAGACTGTGGTTGGATGGGGCTTAGACCCGATCAAAGAGAAATCAAATCTCCATTGATCACCCATCAAGTAGCGGTAGTGGAGGAGCAAAACAACAACTCTCCCTCTATACTAAGGACGAACTTTGTTCGGATCTTCGAGCTCGAAGAGCCAGATACCTATCCATGGAACGACATGCCTTGTCCTCCGAACATGGAATTAGACGGTAGACCTGAAAAATTGGTCGATCTCCCGGAGCCCGAACTATTAAGCTCAGAAATTTCTCAAACTCCGAATCCCAAATTGGGTCAGGGTTCGGATTTAAATCCATCCACCCACCCACATATACGCGATCTCACATACCTATGGCAACAGTCTCAGGAAACAGTCCATCACTTTTGGGCTAGATTCCTCCTTGTCAAGAACAAGATCAAAGATTGCCGCGACGAAGACGCGATCTCAATATTCTGCAGTAGTTGTACGAAAGAAGGAATCCTCAATGCTATCAATCGCCGTCACGTATTACACTTTGCCGACTTGGCAACCATAGTACAGAAGTACTGCATAATGGAAAGCGCCTGGAAAACTCAGGCAGCTCCTTGGGAACCGCCAGCTCCCACTCAACCTTTCGTCTGGACAAAAAGGATGCACCCTCACGGGGCGCCCGACACAGCAGTAAATAAATCCAAACCCATTACGGGGCACGGAACCATTCTGGAGGGATGGCTCGATAGACCGTGCAAAATACACACAACACCGGATACCATACCTACCCACAGCCTTAGAGTATGTTGGATACTCCGGCAAGTGGCCAAGAGTGGCGAGGATATCCTCACCAAAAATACCTAATAACAAGTCCCCTTGGAACATGACGACCGCAGAGTATTGATGGTCTTCGAGACTTTCGCTTCAAACAATCGGCGCAAAAGGGCACTCCGTGACCTCGCCGAAGTTTGTCAAGTCGCAACAATAAATCCTTGGAACGACATGGCCATAACTTTCAATGCCAGTGACGAACCAAAAACCCGGTCAGTCCGGGCACCAGCCGCCTTGGTCCTCAATCCAATTGTCGACGGCTTTCGACTCACTAAGGTGCTCATGGACGGTGGAAGTGGATTAAACCTCATCTACGAGGATACGCTCAGTAAAATGGAAATAGACAGGAACCGTATCGAGCAAAGTAGCACGCCCTTCCGAGGAATTATTCCTAATCGGGAGGCACGATGCGCGGGAAAAATCACACTTGACGTGGTATTCGGCACGCCGAAGAACTATCGGTCCGAAGAGATAACCTTCCAAGTGGCCCATTTCAACAGTGGATACCACGCCCTGTTCGGGCGAGATGCATTCACACGCTTTCAAGCCATACCTCATTACGGGTATATGAAGCTCGAAATGCCTGGGCCCAACGGTATTATCACTCTCATTAGTGATCCGGATATAGCTCTCCGCGTCGAAAACAAAATAGCCTCCCTGGCCCTTGAGGCAATCTCTGAGGCCCTTGCGGCCGAAGAGTTAACTGCGCTGCGCTCAACAATGGATAGGGACGACATAATCCTTGACAAGCGCTCCAAATCCACCTCCTTCAAACCAACAGATGAAATAGTAAAATTTCAAGTCCACCCGACGGACCCAAAGAAGACAGCCTCCACCGATGCACAGCTGGACCCAATGGTGGACGCCGCACTACGAGCGTTCCTACGCGAGAACTGGGACATATTCGCCTGGCACCCTTCTGATATGCCAGGAATCCCACGCAGGTTGGCTGAGCACAGCCTCAATATATTGAAGGGATACAAGCCAGTTAAGCAAACACTGCGGCGCTTTCCCGAACCCAAATGACAAGCTATGGGGGAGGCGCTAGCCAAGCTAATTGAGGCCGGATTCATCAGAGAAATAAGACACCTGGACTAGCTAGCAAACCTGGTGATGGTTCCAAAGAAGGATAAATCCTGGCGCTTGTGTGTCGATTTCAAAGACCTCAACAAAGCTTGCCCTAAGGATCCATTCCCCCTCCCCCGCATCGACCAAATTATTGATGCCACTACAGGACACGACTCACTGTGTTTCCTCGACGCATTTTCCGGATACCATCAAATTAAAATGAAGGAATCCAACCAAGCCGCAACGGCATTTATTACCCCATACAGGCCTTTTTGCTTCAACACTATGCCCTTTGGGCTCAAAAACGCCGGCGCCACCTACCAACGCATGATTCAAACATGCCTGGAGAAACAAATCGGTAAAACAGTTGAAGCATATGTGGATGGCGTCGCCATAAAGACTAAGCGCGTCGATTCATTAATAGATGACTTACGTCTCACATTCAACAATCTCCGGACATATGACATTAAGCTCAATCCGGAAAAATGTGTTTTCGGCGTCCCCTCTGGAAAACTACTGGGCTTCATTGTTTCCAGTAGAGGAATCGAGGCGAATCCAACCAAAATTCGAGCTTTATCACAATTGGCTACACCAATAGACCTTAAACAGGTCCAAAAACTAGCTGGATGCGTGGCGGCTTTAAGCCGCTTTATCTCCAGACTAGGAGAAAAAGCATTGCCACTTTATCGACTTCTCCGACGCACCAATCACTTCGAGTGGACAGATGCAGTAATGTCTACTACACGACCTTCTTGTACACGTTGTTGGGCCTCCAAGTGCGGAGGTTTGTAGGACAGTAGCAAATTTCCCTCAAGTGGATGACCTAAGGTTTATCAATCCGTGGGAAGCGTAGGATGAAGATGGTCTCTCTCAAACAACCCTGCAACCAAATAACAAAGAGTCTCTTGTGTCCCCAATGAAGCAAATATGCCCTAGAGGCAATAATAAAGTTATTATTTATTTCCTTATATCATGATAAATGTTTATTATTCATGCTAGAATTTTATTAACCGGAAACATAATACTTGTGTGAATGCATAAACAAATAGAGTGTCACTAGGATGCCTCTACTTGACTAGCTCGTTGATCGAAGATGGTTATGTTTCCTTGCCATTGACATGAGTTGTCATTTGATTAACGGGATCACATCATTAGGAGAATGATGTGATTGACTTGACCCATTCCGTTAGCTTAGCACACGATCGTTTAGTATTCTGCTATTGCTTTCTTCATGACTTGTACATGTTCGTATGAGTATGAGATTATGCAACTCCCGATTACCGAAGGAACACTTTGTGTGCTACCAAACGTCACAACGAAACTGGGTGATTATAAAGGTGCTCTACAGGTGTCTCCAAAGGTACTTGTTGGGTTGGTGTATTTCGAGATTAGGATTTGTCACTCCGATTGTCGGAGAGGTATCTCTGGACCCACTCGGTAATACACATCACTATAAGCCTTGCAAGCATTGCAACTAATGAGTTAGTTCCGGGATGATGTATTACAGAAGGGGTAAAGAGACTTTCGGGTAACGAGAATGAACTAGGTATTAAGATACCGACGATCGAATCTCGGGCAAGTAACATACCGATGACAAAGGGAACAACGTATGTTGTTATGCGGTTTGACCGATAAAGATCTTCGTAGAATATGTAGGAGCCAATATGAGCATCCAAGTTCCACTATTGGTTATTGACCGGAGACATGTCTCGGTCATGTCTACATAGTTCTCGAACTCTTAGGGTCCGCACGCTTAAAGTTCGATAATGGTTATATTATGAGTTTATGTGTTTTGATGTACCGAAGGAAGTTCGGAGTCTCGGATGTGATCACAGACATGACGAGGAGTCTCAAAATGGTCGAGACATAAAGATTGATATATTGGAAGCCTGGATATCGGAAGTGTTCTGGATGAAATCAGGATTTTACCGGAGTACCGGGGGTTACCGGAACCCCCCCCCCCCCCGGGAGGGGGGGGGTTTAATGGGCCAAGATGGGCCTGTGGAGAAGAGGAGGGGAGGCCAGGGCAGGCCGCACGCCCCTCTCCCTCTAGTCCGAATTGGAAAAGGAGGGGGGGTGGCGTCGCCCTTTCCTTCCTCTCTCCCTCCTTCCCCCTTCTCCTACTCCTACTAGGAAAGAAGGGAGTCCTACTCCCGGTGGGAGTAGGAATCCTCCATGGTGCGCCTCCTCCTGGCCGGCCGCCTCTCCCCCTTGCTCCTTTATATACGAGGGCAGGGGGCACCTCTAGACAGAACAATTGATCTCTTGGATCTCTTAGCCGTGTGCGGTGCCCCCCTCCACCATAGTCCACCTTGATAATATCGTAGCGGTGCTTAGGCGAAGCCCTGCGTCGGTAGAACATCATTGTTGGTGTCAAAACCGGTGGATCTCGGGTAGGGGGTCCCGAACTGTGCGTCTAGGCGGATGGTAACAGGAGGCAGGGGACACGATGTTTACCCAGGTTCGGGCCCTCTTGATGGAGGTAATACCCTACGTCCTTCTTGATTGTTCTTGATAATATGAGTAGTACAAGAGTTGATCTACCACGAGATCGAAGAAGCTAAACCCTAGAAGCTAGCCTATGGTATGATTGTTGTTGGTCCTACGGACTAAACCCTCCGGTTTATATAGACACCGGAGGGGGCTAGGGTTACACAAAGTCGGTTACAAGGAAGGAGATCTACATATCCGTATTGCCAAGCTTTCCTTCCACGCCAAGGAGAGTCCCATCCGGACATGGGACGAAGTCTTCAATCTTGTATCTTCATAGTCCAACAGTCCGGCCAAGGGATATAATCCGGCTGTCCGGATACCCCCTAATCCAGGACTCCCTCAATCATCATCGTCACCACGCCGTCGTGCTGACGGAACTCTCCCTCAAAGCTCGGCTGGATCGGAGTTCGAGGGACGTCATCGAGCTGAACGTGTGCTGAACTCGGAGGTGCCGTACGTTCAGTACTTGATCGGTCAGATCGTGAAGACGTACGACTACATCAAGCGCGTTATGCAAACGCTTCCACTTTCGGTCTACGAGGGTACGTGGACAACACTCTCCCCTCTCGTTGCTATGCATCACCATGATCCTATGTGTGCGTAGAATTTTTTTTGAAATTACTACGTTCCCCAACACCCAACACACCCAATACAATGGTAAATTGTATATGTGCACTACTTCGGCGAAGAGATGGTGATACAAGTGCAATATGGATGGTAGATAAAGGTTTTTGTAATCTGAAAATATAAAAACAGCAAGGTAACTAATGATAAAAGTGAGCACAAACAGTATTGCAATGCTAGGAAACAAGGCCTAGGGTTCATACTTTCACTAGTGCAAGTTCTCTCAACAATAATAACATAGTTGGATCATATAACTATCCCTCAACATGCAACAAAGAGTCACTCCAAAGTCACTAATAGCGGAGAACAAATGAAGAGATTATGGTAGGGTACGAAACCACCTCAAAGTTATCCTTTTTGATCGATCTATTCAAGAGTCCGTAGTAAAATAACACGAAGCTATTCTTTCCGTTCAATCTATCATAGAGTTCGTACTAGAATAACACCTTAAGACACAAATCAACCAAAACCCTAATGCCACCTAGATACTCCAATGTCACCTCATGTATCCGTGGGTATGATTATACGATATGCATCACACAATCTCAGATTCATCTATTCAACCAACACAAAGAACTTCAAAGAGTGCCCCAAAGTTTCTACCAGAGAGTCAATACTAAAACATGTGCCAACCCCTATGCATAAGTTCACGTGGTCACGGAACTCGCAAGTTGATCACCAAAAAATACATCAAGTGGATCACATGATTTCCCATTGTCACCACAGATAAGCACGTGCAAGACATACATCAAGTGTTCTCAAATCCTTAAAGACTCAACCAAATAAAATAACTTCAAAGGGAAAACTCAATCCATCACAAAATAGTAGAGGGGGACAAACATCATAAGATCCAACTATAATAGCAAGGATCGCGATACATCAAGATTGTACCACCTCAAGAACACGAGAGAGAGAGATCAAACACATAGCTACTGGTACATACCCTCAGCCCCAAGGGAGAACTACTCCCTCCTCGTCATGGAGAGCACCGGGATGATGAAGATGGCCACCGGAGAGGGATTCCCCCTCCGACAGGGTGCCGGAATGGGTCTAGATTGGTTTTCGGTGGCTACGGAGGCTTCTGGCGGCAGAACTCCCGATCTATTCTGCTTCCCGATGTTTTTAGGGTATATGGACATATATAGGCGAAAGAAGTCGGTCAGGGGAACCACGAGGGGCTCACGACAGTGGGGGCGTGCCCAGGGGGCAGGCGTGCCTCCCTGCCTCCTGGCCACCTCAAAGCTTCCTTGACTTCAACTCCAAGTCTCCTGGATCACGTTCGTTCCAAAAATCACGCTCTCGAAGGTTTCATTCCGTTTGGACTCCGTTTGATATTCCTTTGCTGCAAAACACTGAAACAAGGGAAAAACAGAAATTGACACTATGCTCTAGGTTAATAGGTTAGTCCCAAAAATAATATAAAAGTGTTTAATAAAGCCCATAAACATCCAAAATAGATAATATAATAGCATGGGACAATCAACAATTATAGATACGTTGGAGACGTATCAAGCATCCCCAAGCTTAATTCTTGCTCGTCCTTGAGTAGGTAAATGATAAAAACAGAATTTTTGATGTGGAATGCTTCCTAACATATTTCTCAAAGTAATTTTCTTTATTATGGCATGAATGTTTAGATCCGAAAGGTTCAAGATAAAAGTTTAATGTTGACATAAAAACAATAATACTTCAAGCATACTAACAAAGCAATCATGTCTTGTCAAAATAACATGGCCAAAGAAAGCTATCCCTACAAAATCATATTGTCTGGCTATGCTCTATCTTCACCACACAAAATATTTAAATCATGCACAACCCCGATGACAAGCCAAGCAATTGTTTCATACTTTTGATGTTCTCAAACTTTTTCAATGTTCACGCAATATATGAGCGTGAGCCATGGATATAGCACTATATGTGGAATAGAAGGGCGGTTGTGGAGAAGACAAAAAAGGAGAAGATAGTCTCACATCAACTAGGCGTATCAACGGGCTATGGAGATGCCCATCAATAGATATCAATGTGAGTGAGTAGGGATTGCCATGCAACAGATGCACTAGAGCTATAAGTGTATGAAAGCTCAAAAAAAGAACTAAGTGGGTGTGCATCCAACTCGCTTGCTCACGAAGGCCTAGGGCATTTTGAGGAAGCCCATCATTGGAATATACAAGCCAAGTTCTATAATTAAAGATTCCCACTAGTATATGAAAGTGACAACATAGGAGACTATCTATCATGAAGATCATGGTGCTACTTTGAAGCACAAGTGTGGAAAAAAGGATAGTAACATTGTCCCTTCTCTCTTTGTCGGTGTCAAAACCGGCGGATCTCGGGTAGGGGGTCCCGAACTGTGCGTCTAGGCCGGATGGTAACAGGAGACAGGGGACACTTTGTTTTACCCAGGTTCGGGCCCTCTCGATGGAGGTAAAACCCTACTCCTGCTTGATTAATATTGAAGATATGGGTAGTACAAGAGTAGATCTACCACGAGATCAAGGAGGCTAAACCCTAGAAGCTAGCCTATGGTATGATTGTGTATGGAGTTCATCCTCTACGGACTACAACCCTCCGGTTTATATAGACACCGGATAGGGTTAGGGTTACACGGAGTCGGTTACAATGGTAGGAGATCTTGAATATCGCATTGCCAAGCTTGCCTTCCACACCAAGGAAAGTCCCCTCCGGACACGGGACGAAGTCTTCAATCTTATATCTTCATAGTCCAGGAGTCCGGCCGAAGGTATAGTCCGGCTATCCGAACACCCCCTAATCCAGGACTCCCTCAGTAGCCCCTGAACCAGGCTTCAATGACGACGAGTCCGGTGCGCAAATTGTCTTCGGCATTGCAAGGCGGGTTCCTCCTCCAAGTCCATAGAAGATTGTAATCACCAAGAGTAGTGTCCGGCTCTGTAAAATAAGTTTCCATATATTGCTACAGAGAGAATAATATTAACACAAATCAAATCTGCTGACGTATTCTGCAGTGCGCCATCACACTACAGCCAAGTCCTCTACTCGAATCGTTTTTACTTTTCCACCTCAACATGTTTTGCGAGGTGGTTTCCTTGGCACGTCTTGTCAAAGCAGAGATCGTGTACCCTTTTTACGAGATTCTCATTAATATGGATGTGGGTAACCCAACCGCGCCATTTATCACGGCGCTCGGGAGGCAAGCGAGTTTTATTAGGCAAGTGGGGACGCATAACCGCATCTGCCTATATAAGGGGATAAGGATCCACCCTTTCTACCTATGCCTTCTTCCTCCTTTGCCTACCCATTTCTTGCGCACTCGAGCTCCAGCGCCCAAGCCCGCACTTCCTGCCTCAACCGTCTCCAGCAATGTCCGGGGCGAGAGGCAAGTGGAAGGTCTCCTCCGTCACGGAGGGCGACGTCAAAAAGCTTAGGAAGGCCGGATACTTGTCCAAAGACATCGCGCACCGGCTTCCCGAGAAGGGGCAGCTTATCCCCACCCTAAGGCCCCATGAGAGGGTAGTGTTTCTCCTCCACCTCCTCCGCGGACTGGGTTTTCCACTCCACCCATTGGTCCGGGGGCTCATGTTCTACTACGGCCTGGATTTCCACAATCTGGCTCCGAACTTCATCCTCAACATCTTGGCGTTTATCGTCGTGTCCGAGGCCTTTCTCCGCGTCCGCCCCCATTTCGGCCTCTGGCTCAAGAGTTTCAACGTCAAGCCCAAGGTGGTGAGCGGCAACCAGGCGGAGTGCGGAGGCGGGCAAGATGGCCAATGCCCTATGGTTCGAGGGCTCTTTCATGGAGACCCTAAAGGGATGGCAATCCGGGTGGTTTTATATCACCGAGCCACGCGATCCGGAATGGACCGCGGTCCCTGAGTTCCGATCCGGACCCCCCACGCGGCTTGTGTCCTGGAAAGAGACAGGCCTGTCGTGGGGCAATGAGAAAGAGGTGACCGGATTGCAAACATGCATCCGGTCCCTGGTGAACAAGCCAATCTGGCTTGTCAATATAATCCAGGTTATGCTCGTCCGCCGGGTCCTCTTGTGCCAACACCGGGATTTCAATCTGTGGGAGTTCGACTCGGCGCAGCATCAAACCCTCTGCAGGCTCTTCGACACAACGTACGAAGATGCCTGGAAGATGCTATTCAAGGGCGCCGAGGCTCCCGCATCCGCTTCCAGGAGCGCGGATACAGCTCACAGCGTCACGCTAACAAGGTATGCTATCTACACCTGTTACAGGATGTTCAAGCTTTTTTCATAGTTTGACTCTATGTGGGATCTAAACTCCCTCGCCTTTGACAGGCTTGGCGGGCAATGGCCGAACCGATTAACTGTCCGGCTCCGTTGCCCGAAGACCTAGCCCCAGCTCTACTGGTGAAGCTGCTGACTCCGGCGCCTTATGTGGTGCCGGAGAAGAAGGCCAAGAAGAAGAAGACCACGGGGACTCGAAACAGTACCTGTAATGTGGTGTTGTCGGACTCGTCATCCGGCGAGTCCGGGGCGCCCTCCTCCCATGAAAATGAGGAGGAGGAAGAAGAAACCTCTCCCCCTCCAGCAGGGGGAGGAAAGAAGAGGGAGGCCGCCCCAACTAGGGAGGCCGAGGGGTCCAGGAAGAGGAGGACCCCTCTGCCGGACTATTCCCCCGACGCCGAAGAAGACGAAGAGGAGTGGCCGGACAGGGCCAAGCGTCTGGTGAAATCGTAAGTTGGGATATCAGAGTAACTCGTGATGTTCCTTTGTTGCACAGCTTTACCTAATGTCGATGATACTTATGCAGTCTGCCCCGGGCCGAACTCAACGAGTCGTCGAGCGGCTCCCTGGATTCATCGGACGTGAACTCCGTTCCGCCCGCTGTCTCCCCCCGCACCGCGGACGACGCCGAAGTGGCGTCGCGACAAGCTCTGGGGCAGGAGGAGGTGGTTCTGGAGGAGCCGCAAGGCAATCTCCCGGACCCCAGGAGTAAAGGGGACAAGACCCCCAGGGCTCCAAGTCCGGCCTTAAGCCAGACACCGTGCCGGAATCTTCAACGATTCCGGACCATAGTAGGCGAGCTCCTTTCAAGAGGAGCAAGCCTTCTGAGCCGGCAACCTCCGTCCAACCAGAGGTGCCGGACAATCTGCTGGAGGTGCTTGAAGGCGCCTCCATCGACGAGGAGCACCGTACTATTATGAGTACGGTGATCCATAAGGTCCAGTCCGCCAAGAGCGGGCTGAGTGAAGCTTGCGCTAGCCTCCTAACAGGCTTCGAGGTAAGTAAAAATATATAAAAATGGTACCGCATAGACAGTAGCTCCTGATGCTCTATTTGGCGTTCGGAAAGAAAAGCCGAATAGAGGATCTATTAAATTTCGCAGGAGTCTAACAATAAAGAGTCAATATGCGTATGCAGGCTTTGCTGCTATCCACCGCCGCACTGACTGCGGAGGTGGGTGTCCTGAAACAGGGACTCGAGCGGTCCGAGCAAGAGCTCGGCCTTGCCAAGAGGCAACTCGAGGAGAAAGAAGGTAAGAAATACCTTACAGAAATAAGTGCCTATAGAGAGGCGTGATTGCAAAAAATAACAGAATTGTACTGCTTATTGTAGGGGCCACGACTGAGGTGGCGACCCTCAAGCAGGCGCTGTCTGAGGCCGAAAAGAAAACGGCCGCGGAGCGCACCGAGCGAGAAAAACTTGGGGCGCAGGTCGGCGAGGTGCAGCAAGAGCTTCAGGCTCTCATGAGAAAACATGAGAGTTTGGAGCTTGAGTCAGAGACCCGAGCGTCCGAGCTCGCGACGGCCCTTGAGACTGCCAACTCTGCCAAGGCCGAAGCCCAAAAGGCCCTCCGAGAGTTGGAGGATATAAAGAAGATAGCAGCGGGTAAGGCATTCTTTATGCAAAGCAGAAATATAAAAGTAAACTACTTGTTACTTACCCGAATCCGGAGTTCTCCAGGGGCATTCGCAGATCTTCCCCGCAGCGTATCCGATGCCGCCGCATTCTACCGAGCTGAAGAGGGCAGCTCGACGGACAAGGTGTTCTAGTCTCAGTATGCTGAGGTTGGACACCCTGTGCCCTTGAGCGACCAGCTGAAACAGCTGGTCGAACTCCACAAGGCGGCCGAACAGGACATGAAGGGCTTCATAGTTCGGCTGTGGCCCGGAGAGGCCCTGCCTGGGAGCTACTTCGGGCTGGTGCGATGGCTGGTGGAGGCTTGTCCAAGGCTCGAGGTTCTCAAGCGCTCCGTCTGCATCGAAGGTGCCCGTAGGGCCCTTGCCCGTGTAAAGGTGCACTGGGGTAAGCTAGACGGTGAGAAGCTTGTGAAGGACGGGCCGCCGCCGGGGAAGGAGCATCGCAAGCCCGAGAACTATTACAAGGATGTTCTTGCGGGTGCTTGCCTTGTGGCAGATGAATGTACCAAGGATGTAATTTTTGAATAAACTTCGCTCGTTTTTATCCTGTGCGCTGAAAACTTGTTCATAGGCTCTTTAAGCAATGCTTGTTGAATTTAAAATATTATCTTCTGTGCGGCCGTTTATCAAAAATTTGAGAGATGGCCAGTCGTCTGCTTCTGCCCCCATGCCACTAGTGCTGGGGTGTTCGGTGATAAACTTGGGCGCTCTTTTTCCCATGGTTGGGTCCTTCGAGGGAGGCGCTCAGCACGGCGAACCAGGCAATCGGACTATAATGCTTGAACACTCTCACTTAGCCATAGAACGATATAATTTTAAATTTCGGCGAAGCCCCTAGTTCGGAAGACCGAGTTCGGGGCCCTATCCACGCCTTGGCTGGGGTTATCCAGCTCCTCGCTCGAAGCGGCATAGGCCTTTAGGGACCCGAAAAACCTCTCAAACAGCGACCGGTCTCTCGCCTCATCATGACAGTCAGTTTTAGCTTTCTCCACCGAGGTGCTTAACCCAGCTCAACCGGGGCACAATCGCAGTGGTTCACCTAGTGCTACCTTAGCCGATATAGCGGAACGTAAGGCACCAAAACATAGGAGCCGGGCAAACCCAACTATTGACCCAAATCATGATTCGGATCCGATGCATATAGTGCTATAAGTTCGGGGTGCCGCACTTGTGAAAGTGTACGGACTTCTCACACCATATTAAAGGGTACTGAAGCCCCTTGCGTACTTGTCGTACCATAGTGTACAGGTGCAACATGTCATTAACGAACATATATATGAAAAGAGTAATGCAAAAAATAGACAAAAAGCTAAGCATTGTTTATGGAGAGGCTGTTTATCAAAGCCGAACGATACAAATAGTGCGGTAAGCAAAAGATATTGGACTATTCAGTATGTCCTGGCCAGGGGTAGGCCGCGGAATTTTATTTAAAACAGGTATACCGCTCGTAACAGAGACCACCTGGGGATTCCATAATGCGGCATGGCTTGTCTGCCTCCCTGGATCTTGCATCGTTTGTGCGGCAGTCGTATTGCCGAACAGGTCGTCCGAAGTATGGAGTCCTGAAAGTAAGAAAAAATTAAAAAAAAAGAATCCGGCAGCCCCTGGTACGTTTTAAGCCGTATTTTGGGCGTGCCGTTATTGTGCCCCTTCCCCTGTGCTCATGGTATTTCAAGGGCGTAGTTATGTACGCAGAGTACTGGTTTCGCTATGTTGCGAGAGCTGGGGTTGGGGCCGTATTGCTACACTTGCTCAGAGTGTGCCAGGCAGTCCTGCTGTAGGTTACTCCGGGCGCGCTTGGTAGTGTCTGGCTTTTTAATGGCCGGACTTTGTACCTCCGCTGCGAGAGCCGCCGTATGCTCCTCCATACAGAGGGAGCGTTCGGTGTTTCCGTTGACCGTGATTACTCCTCGAGGGCCTGGCATCTTGAGTTTGAGATATGCGTAATGCGGCACCGCATTGAATTTTGCGAATGCGGTTCGTCCGAGCAGGGCGTGATAGCCACTGCGAAACGGGACTATATCGAAGATTAACTCTTCGCTTCGGAAATTATCCGGGGATCCGAAGACCATGTCAAGTGTTACTGAGCCTGTACAGCTAGCTTCTACACCTGGTATAACGCCTTTAAAGGTCGTTCTTGTGGGTTTGATACTTGAGGGATCTATGCCCATTTTCTGCACTGTGTCCTGATAAAGCAGGTTCAGGCTACTGCAGCCGTCCATGAGGACTCTTGTGAGGTGAAATCCGTCGATGATTGGGTCGAGAACCAATGCGGCGAAGCCACCATGACAGATGCTAGTGGGATGGTCCCTTCGATCAAAGGTGATCGGGCAGGAGGACCATGGGTTGAACTTTGGGGCGACTGGCTCCATCGCGTATACATCCCGCAGCGCACGCTTCCGCTCCCGCTTGGGAATGTGGGTTGCGTATATCATGTTCACCGTCCGCACTTGTGGGGGAAAGCCCTTCTGTCCATTGTTGTTCGGCGGCTTGGGCTCTTCGTCGTCGCTGTGCAGCCCCTTGTCTCTGTTTTCGGCTCTTAACTTGCCTGCCTGCTTGAACACCCAACAATCCCTGTTAGTGTGATTGGCTGGCTTTTCGGGGGTGCCATGTATCTGGCACAAGAGATCGAGTATTCGGTCCAAACTGGACAGGCCCTGAGTATTCTTTTTGAATGGCTTTTTCCACTGACCGGATTTATAGCCTCTGAATCCGGCATTGACTGCCGTCTCTTCATTGCTGTCGCTGTTAACGCGGCGTTTTTGTTTGTTCCGGCGTGTTCTGCCACTTTTGTCCTTGGTATCCGAATTACCAGGGTTCTTTGATATGTTGTTACTGCGAGCCAGCCAGCTGTCTTCTCCCGCGCAAAAGCGGGTCATGAGTGTTGTGAGTGCTGCCATGGATTTCGGCTTTTCCTGTCCCAGGTGCCGGGCAAGCCACTCGTCGCGGATGTTATGCTTGAAGGCTTCTAGGGCCTCTACGTCCAGACAATCGACTATCTGGTTTTTCTTTGTTAGGAACCGTGTCCAGAATGGCTGATTCTTCTGGCTTGCTGAATTATGTGGCTTAAGTCGTCGGCATCCGGCAGCCGCACGTAAGTGCCCTGGAAGTTATCGAGGAATGCGGCTTCCAGGTCCTCCCAAGAACCGATTGAGTCTGCTGGCAAGCTGTTGAGCCAATGCCGGGCCGGTCCTTTAAGTTTGAGCGGGAGGTACTTGATGGCGTGTAGATCATCGCCGCGCGCCATGTGGATGTGAAGGAGATAGTCCTCGATCCATACCGCCGGGTCTGTGGTGCCATCGTATGATTCGATGTTTACTTGTTTGAAGCCCTCTGGGATTTTATGATCCATTACTTCATTCGTGAAGCATAGCGGGTGTGTGGCGCCTCTGTACTGGGCTATATCACGATGCAGCTCGGAAGAGCTATGTCTGTTGTGTTCGACCCGGCCGGATTTGTTGTATCCGGAGTGAAGATCATTGTCACATGCCGTAGGGCGCCTGCGCGATCCATAGATCGATCTTGTTTGTCTTGCTTTATCCTCCAGTATGTCTCGTAGGTCGGGCACATTTTCCCGTGCCTTAGTTGTGCGGCGTCTGGGCATGGCTTGGGTGGAGGGCTGAGCGGCCTCTCCGTCACGGCCACGGGGTGGCCGGTCTGCCATGTCATGCGTTAGTGATGTAGGTGCTTCCTCCTATGATCGGGGTAGCGGCCTATGCTTCGGGTAACTCTTGGAGGGGCGTTCGAGTTCATACTCTTCGGCCGCAAGGACTTCAGTCCATCTGCCAGCTAGCAAATCATGGGCAGCTCTAAGCTGTTGCTTCTTTTTCTTGAGGCTGCTTGCCGTGGCTAAAAGCCTGCGTTTAAAATGCTCTTGTTCGGCGGGGTCTAATGGTATGACGAATTCGTCATCATCGAGGCTTGCCTCGTGTTCGGAGGGAGGCGTATAGATATAATCCTCGACCTCTTGGTCTGCCGCTCTCTCATGAGGGCTGGCTTCTCCATCTTCCTGTGCCGAATCTTGCTGAGGTGGGTGTTCTTCGGCGCTGTCCGGGGTAGTATTATCTCCCATGCCGGAATCACCGTTTTTGCTTTGCCAGGATTTAGAGCGGCGCCGCTGATGCCGGCGCTTTGGCTGTTTCTTGGGGGCGTCATCCCCCATTGTTCCATCGCCATCTCCATCTTTTGGAGTATCCACCATGTATATGTCGTATGACGAGGTGGCTTTCCAGTGCCCTACAGGTGCTGGTTCCTGTCCGTCTCCTATATCGTCGTCCATGCCATCGATGTCTTCGGAGCCGAAGTCAAGTATGCCAGTTAAATCGTCGACAGTGGCTACAAAGTGGGTGGTGGGTGGGTTTTGAATTTCCTCACCGTCCGTATCCCACCCTTGCTGACCGTAGTCCGGCCAGGGTTCTCCTGATAAAGAGAGAGACTTAACGGAATTCAGGATGTCGCCAAAAGGCGAATGCTGAAAGATGTCCGCTGCGGTGAACTCCATTACCGGCGCCCAATCGGATTCGATTGGCAGGGGCGCGGGGGGCTCGGAGTTCGGAGAGGAATCCGGCTCCTCGGAGTCACGGGCCATGCGGAGTGCGGGGATGGAGTTCGGCTCGATCTCCTCTGAGATTGCAGCCCCTGAGGCAGCGTCCAACCGCTGATCCTCGATTGGCGCAGTAGGTTCCGAATCAATGGTCGAGACCGATGTGTGTGCGGCCTCCAAGGCGCTGTTCGGCGGCAGAGCTATATCATGCCCATAGAGATAGTGCGGCACGCTTGGCTGTGGCTCGAATCTGTCGAAGATCAAGTCTCCGCGGATGTCAGCCGTGTAGTTTAGGCTTCCAAACCTGACCTGATGGCCAGGGGCGTAGCTTCCGATCTGGTCAAGGTGGCCAAGCGAGTTGGCCCGCAGTGCAAAGCGGCCGAAGACGAAGATCTGTCCGGGGAGAAAAGTCTCACCCCGGACCGCATCGTTGTTGAAGATCGAAGGAGCCATCGGGCCTAAAGGCGACGACACAGAGGAACTCTCAATGAAAGCACCAATGTCGGTGTCAAAACCGGCGGATCTCGGGTAGGGGGTCCCGAACTGTGCGTCTAGGCCGGATGGTAACAGGAGACAGGGGACACTTTGTTTTACCCAGGTTCGGGCCCTCTCGATGGAGGTAAAACCCTACTCCTGCTTGATTAATATTGAAGATATGGGTAGTACAAGAGTAGATCTACCACGAGATCAAGGAGGCTAAACCCTAGAAGCTAGCCTATGGTATGATTGTGTACGGAGTTCATCCTCTACGGACTACAACCCTACGGTTTATATAGACACCGGATAGGGTTAGGGTTACACAGAGTCGGTTACAATGGTAGGAGATCTTGAATATCGCATCGCCAAGCTTGCCTTCCACGCCAAGGAAAGTCCCCTCCGGACACGGGACGAAGTCTTCAATCTTATATCTTCATAGTCCAGGAGTCCGGCCGAAGGTATAGTCCGGCTATCCGAACACCCCCTAATCCAGGACTCCCTCACTCTTTTTCTCTCTCTTTTTTATTTGGCCTTCTTTTTTTCTTTTTGGACACTTTCCCTTTTTTTCTTCCGGAGTCTCATATCGACTTGTGGGGGAATCATAGTCTCGATCATCCTTTCCTCACTGGGACAATGCTCTAATAATGATGACCATCACACTTTTATTTACTTACAACTCGATACTTAGAACAAAATATGACTCTATATGAATGCCTCCGATGGTGTACCGGGATGTGCAATGACTCATGAGTGACATGTATGAAAGAATTATGAACGGTGGCTTTGCCACAAATACGATGTCAACTACATGATCATGCAAAGCAATATGACAATGATGGAGCGTGTCATAATAAACGGAACGGAGGAAAGTTGCATGACAATATATCTCGGAATGGCTATGGAAATGCCATAATAGGTAGGTATGGTGGCTATTTTGAGGAAGGTAATGGTGGGCTTATGGTACCGGCGAAAGTTGCGCGGTCCTAGAGAGGCTAGCAATGGTGGAAGGGTGAGAGTGCGTATAATCCATGGACTCAACATTAGTCATAAAGAACTCACATACTTATTGCAAAAATCTATTAGTTATCGAAACAAAGTACTACACGCATTCTCCTAGGGGGATAGATTGGTAGGAAAAGACCATCGCTCATCCCGGATCGCCACTCATAAGGAAGACAATCAATAAATAAATCATGCTCCGACTTCATCACATAACAGTTCACCATACGTGCATCCTATGAGAATCACAAACTATAACACAAGTATTTATCAAATTCACAACTACTCACTAGCATGACTCTAATATTACCATCCTCCTATCTCAAAACAATCATCAAGTATCAAACTTCTCTTAGTATTCAATGCACTTTATATGAAAGGTTTTATTATATCCCTGTTGGATGCCCATCATATTTAGGACTAATTTCATAACCAAAGAAAATTACCATACTGTTCTAAAGGACTCCCAAAATAATATAAGTGAAGCATGATAGATCAATTATTTCTATAGAATAAAACCACCACCATGCTCTAAAAGATTTAAGTGAAGCACTAGAGCAAATGACAAACTACTCCAAAAGATACAAGTGAAGATCAATGAGTAGTTGAATAATTATGCAACTATTGTGAAGACTCTCCCATTCAATAGTTTAAGATCTTGGTATTTTATTCAAACAGAAAGCAAAACAAAATAAAATAAAATGGATTATGCAACTATTGTGAAGACTCTCCCATCCAAGCAAAACACATATCATGTGGTGAATAAAAATATAGCTCCAAGTAAAGTTACCGATGAACGAAGACGAAAGAGGGGATGCCTTCCGGGGCATCCCCAAGCTTAGGCTTTTTGGTGTCCTTGGATTTTACCTTGGGGTTCCTTGGGCATCCCCAAGCTTAGACTCTTGCCACTCCTTATTCCTTAGTCCATCGAATCTTCACACAAAACATGAAAACTTCACAACACAAAACTTAACAGAAAACTCGTAAGCTCCGTTAGTATAAAAAAATAAATCACCACTTAAGTACTGTTGTAAACTCATTCTAAATTCATATTGGTTTAATATCTACTGTATTCCAACTTCTCTATGCTTCATACCCTCCGATAATACTCATAGATGCATCAAAATAAGCAAAGAACACACAGGGAACATAATCTGTCAAAAACAGAACAGTTTGTAGTAATCTGTAGGTTTAGAATACTTCTGTAACTCCAAAAATCCTGAGAAATTAGGAAGTCCTAGGAAATTTGTTTATTATTCTACTAAAAGTTTAATTGGTATTTTGTCTCTCTCTGGTAAAAATGAAAATTATTCTCGTGAGCGCATACTTTCTGTTTTTTACAGCAAGATCAAATAACAATCACCCAAGAAGATCCTAAAGGCTTTACTTGGCACAAACACTAATTAAAACATAAAAACACAATCATAACAGAGGATAGATGATTAATTTATTACCAAACATGAGCAAAAATAAAATTAGGTTGCCTCCCAACAAGCGCTATCGTTTAACGCCCCTAGCTAGGCGTGATGATTTCAACGATGCTCACATAAAAGATAAGAATTGTAACATAAAGAGAGCATTATGAAGAATATGACTAGCACACTTAAGTCTAACCCACTTCCTATACATAGGGATTTTGTGAGCAAACAACTTTTGGGAATAAGAATCAACTTGCATAGGAAAGCAAAACAAGCATAACTTCATGATTTTAAGCACATAGAGAGGAAACTTGATATTATTGCAATTCCTATGAGCATATATTCCTCCCGCATAATGATTTTCAGTAGCATCATGAATGAATTCAACAATATAACCATCACATAAAGCATTCTTTTCATGATCTACAAGCATATAAATTTTATTACTCTCCACATAAGCAAAATTCTTCTCATTCGAAATAGTGGGAGTATCATAAGAAACTCGAATACTATAAATTGTTTGCATATTAAAAGAGTAATGTTCAGAAAAGGGGTAATCATAATCATGACAGGTTTTATAAATATAATCATCACTACTTTTTATAGCATAAGTATCATCACAATAATCATCATAGGTAGCAACTTTGTTCTCATCATAATCAATTGAAACCTCTTCCAAGATAGTGGAATCATTACTAAATAAAGTCATGACCTCTCCAAATCCACTTTCATAATTATCACAATAAGATTCAACATCATCCCAAATGGTGGGATCATTACATCCTAAAGTTGACACTCTTCCAAACCCACTTTCATCAATATAATCATCGTAAGTAGGAGGCATCCTATCATCATAATAAATTTGCATATAAAAACTTGGGAGACTACAAATATCATCTTCATTAAACATAGCTTCCCCAAGCTTGGTACTAACATTAATTGCAGCAAATACATTCTCAAAAACATCATCTTCATCAGACATAGCATTGATACGTCCATTTTGCATCATGCTTTTATATCGATATTTATTGCATTACGGACTGTTATTTCACTTTATGTCACAATACTTATGGCTATTCTCTCTTATTTTACAAGGTTTACATAAATAGGGAGAATGTTGATAGCTGGAATTCTGGTCTAGAAAAGGAGCAAATATTAGAGACCTATTCTGCGCAACTCCAAAAGTCCTGAAACTCCACGGAACGTCTTAAAAGAAATAAAGAAAAATCCACGCCAAAGATGAAGGCCAGGGGGGGTGCGCCCCCTATCTCGTTGGCCCCCTGGTGGCTCTCTGATGCCCATCTTCTCCTATATGAGGTCTTTCGATGAGAAAAAAATAAGAAGAAACTTTTCGGGACGAGACTCCGCCGCCACGAGGCGGAACCTTGGCGGATCCAATCTAGAGCTCCGGCAGAGCTGTTCTGCCGGGGATACTTCCTTCCCGGAGGGGGAAATCATCACCATCATCATCACCAACGCTCCTCTCATCGGGAGAGGGCAATCTCCATCAACATCTTCACCAGCACCATCTCATCTCCAAACCGTAGTTCATCTCTTGTATCCAATTCTTGTCTCAAAGTCCGGGATTGGTGCTAGTAGGTTGCTAGTAGTGTTGATTACTCCTTGTAGTTGATGCTACTTGGTTTAATTGGTGGAAGATCATATGTTCAGATCCTATATGCATATTATTACCCCTCTGATTATGAACATGAATATGCTTTGTGAGTAATTACGTTTGTTCCTGAGGACAAGGGAGAAGTCTTGCTATGAGTAGTCATGTGAATTTTGTATTCGTTTGATATTTTGATAAGATGTATGTTGTCTAGCCTCTAGTGGTGTTATGTGAACATCGACTACATAACACTTCACCATTATTTGGGCCTAGAGGAAGGCATTGGGAAGTAATAAGTAGATGATGGGTTGCTAGAGTGACAGAAGCTTAAACCCTAGTTTATGTGTTGCTTCGTAAGGGGCTAATTTGGATCCATATGTTTAATGTTATGGTTAGGTTTACCTTAATACTTTTGTTGTAGTTGCGGATGCTTGCAATAGAGGTTAATCATAAGTGGGATGCTTGTTCAAGTAAGAACAGTACCCAAGCACCGGTCCACCCACATATCAAATTATCAAAGTATCGAACGCGAATCATATGAACGTGATGAAAACTAGCTTGACGATATTCCCATGTGTCCTCGGGAGCGCTTTTCCTATTATAAGAGTTTGTTCTGGCTTGTCCTTTGCTACAAAAGGATTGGGCCACCTTGCTTCACTTTATTTACTTTTTTTACTTGTTTCTCGTTACAATTTATCATATCACAAAACTATCTGTTACCACTTATTTCAGTACTTGCAGAGAATACCTTATTGAAAACCGCTTATCATTTACTTCCGCTCCTCGTTGGGTTCGACACTCTTAATTATCAAAAGGACTACGATAGTTCCCCTATACTTGTGGGTCATCAAGACTCTTTTCTGGCGCCGTTGCCGGGGAGTGTAGCGCCTTTGGTAGGTGGAATTTGGTAAAGAAAAATTTATATAGTGTGCTGAAATTTATTGTCACTTGTTACTATGGAAAGTAATTCTCTGAGGGGCTTGTTCGGGGTATCTTCACCCCATCCAGTAGAGCAAAGAGTTGCTCCTCAACCTACTGAACATATTGAAAATGAAACTCCTTTTGAATTTCCTGTGGCTATGATGGAAAAACTGCTAGCTAACCCTTTTACAGGAGATGGAACAAAGCATCCCGATGAGCACTTAATATATGTGGATGAAGTTTGTGGATTATTTAAGCTTGCAGGTATACCCGATGATGTTGCTAAGAAGAAGGTCTTCCCTTTATCTTTTAAGGGAGATGCATTAATATG
The DNA here is from genome assembly GCF_003073215.2 of Triticum urartu. Lineage (NCBI taxonomy): Eukaryota > Viridiplantae > Streptophyta > Magnoliopsida > Poales > Poaceae > Triticum > Triticum urartu. The sequence continues at coordinate 389,323,760 of NC_053027.1, read as the reverse complement.
GTATAGGCTATGTGATGATATGAGATTCTGGGACTATAAAAGATTGAAGTTGGAATTTCATCAAAAGTATTACCCTATGCATCTTGTTCATCGTGATCGCAATGACATATATAATTTCTGGCCTCGCGAAGGAGAAAGCATCGCTCAAGCTTGGGGGAGGCTTAAATCAATGGTATATTCATGACCCAATCATGAGCTCTCGAGAGAAATAATTATGCAAAGTTTTTATGCTCAGCTTCCTAAAAACAATCGCAACATGCTCGATACTTCTTGTGCTGGCTCTTTTATGATGAAGACTATTGAATTCAGATGGAATTTACTGGATAGAATTAAACGCAACTCTGAAGATTGGGACCTCGACGAAGGTAAGGAGTCAGGTATGACACCTAAGTTTGATTGTGTTAAATCTTTTATGGATACCGATATTTTCCGTAAGTTTAGCACTAAATATGGACTTGACTCTGAGATAGTAGCTTCTTTCTGTGAATCTTTTGCTAGTTATGTTGATCTCCCTAAGGAGAAGTGGTTGAAATATCATCGTCCCATAGAAGTAAAAGTAGCTGCACCTATTAAAGTTGAAGAAAAGACTGTCACTTATAATGATCCTATTGGTCCTACTTCTTATATTGAGAAACCACCTTTCCCTGTTAGAATAAAGGATCATGCTAAAGCTTCAACTGTTGTTCGTAAAAGCAATATTAGAACTTATACACCTCCTGAACAAGTTAAAGTAGAACCTAATATTGCTATTGTTAAAGATCTCTTGTCTAATAATATTGATGGGCATGTTATTCAGTTCAAAGGTGAAACTGCTAAAATTGCTAAACCTTGTGCTAAAGATAAACATAGACCCGTGGTAGGCATGCCTGTTATTTCTGTTAAAATAGGGGATCATTGTTATCATGGCTTATGTGATATGGGCGCTAGTGCTAGTGTTATACCGCATACTTTATATGAAGAAATTAAGAATGAAATTGCACCTGCTGAGTTAGAAGATATTGATGTCACAATTAAACTTTCCAATAGAGATACTATTTCAGCAATGGGAATTGTTAGAGATGTTGATGTCTTGTGTGGGAAAACTAAATATCCTGCTAATTTTCTTGTTCTTGGTTCCCCACAAGATATTTTTTGTCCCATTATATTTGGTAGACCCTTCTTAAATACTGTCAATGCTACCATAGATTGCACAAAGAATGTTTTTACTGTTGGCTTGGATGATATGGTTCATGAGTTTAATTTCTCTAAATTTAGTAAACAACATCGTGAGGAAGAATTACCTAGTAAGGATGAAATTATTGGTCTTGCTTCTATTGTAGTACCTCCTAGTGATCCTTTAGAACACTATTTGCTAGACCATGAAAATGATATGTTCATGAATGAAAGAAGGGAAATAGATGTAGTATTCTTTAAATAGGAACCTGTTCTGAAACACAACTTGCTTGTTGAAATCTTAGGGGATCCTCCTCCACCCAATGGTGATCCCATGTTCGAGCTTAAAGCTTTGCCTGATAATCTTAAATATGCTTATCTTGATGAAAAGAAGATATATCCTGTTATAATTAGCGCTAACCTTTCAGAGCATGAAGAAGAAAGATTATTGAAAACTCTCAAGAAGCATCGTGCTGCTATTGGATATACTCTTGATGATCTTAAGGGCATTAGTCCCACTCTATGCCAACATAAAATAAATTTGGAACCAGATGCCAAACTAGTTCGTGATCCTCAATGATGTCTGAATCCTAAAATGAAAGAAGTGGTAAGAAAAGAAATACTAAAGCTTCTGGAGGCAGGTATAATCTACCCCGTTGCTGATAGTGAGTGGGTAAGTCCTGTCCATTGTGTCCCTAAAAAGGGAGGTATTACTGTTGTTCCTAATGATAAATATGAATTGATTCCACAAAGAATTATCACAAGTTATAGGATGGTAATTGATTTCCGCAAATTAAATAAAGCTACTAAGAAAGATCATTACCCCTTACCTTTTTTTGATCAAATGCTAGAAAGATTATGCAAACACACACACTATTGCTTTCTAGATGGTTATTCTGGTTTCTCTCAAATAACTGTGTCGGCTAAAGATCAATCAAGGATTACTTTTACATGCCCTTTTGGTACTTTTGCTTATAGACGTATGCCTTTTGGTTTATGTAATGCACCTGCTACCTTTCAAAGATGCATGATGGCTATATTCTGTGACTTTTGTGAAAATATTTGTGAGGTTTTCATGGACGACTTTTCTGTCTATGGTTCCTCTTTTGACGATTGCTTGAGCAATCTTGATCGAGTTTTGCAGAGATGTGAAGCAACTAATCTTGTCTTGAATTGGGAAAAGTGCCACTTTATGGTTAATGAAGGTATTGTTTTGGGGGACAAAGTTTCTGAAAGAGGTATTGAAGTTGATAAAGCCAAGGTTGATGCTATTGAAAAGATGCCATGTCCCAAGGACATCAAAGGTATAAGAAGTTTCCTTGGTCATGCCGGGTTTTATAGGAGGTTCATTAAGGACTTCTCAAAAATTTCTCGGCCTCTGACTAATTTATTGCAAAAAGATATACCATTTGTCTTTGATGATGATTGTGTAGAAGCATTTGAAATACTTAAGAAAGCATTAGTCTCTGCACCTATTGTTCAGCCACCTGATTGGAATTTACCCTTTGAAATTATGTGTGATGCTAGTGATTATGCTGTAGGTGCTGTTCTAGGGCAAAGAGTCGATAAGAAATTAAATGTTATTCATTATGCTAGTAAGACTCTGGACAATGCTCAAAGAAATTATGCTAACTGAAAAAGAACTTTTAGCAGTTGTATTTGCTTGTGATAACTTTAGATCTTATATTGTTGATTCTAGAGTAACTATTCAAACAGATCATGCTGCTATTAAATATCTTATGGAAAAGAAAGATGCTAAACCTAGACTTATTAGATGGGTTCTCTTGCTACAAGAATTTGATTTGCATATTGTTGATAGAAAGGGAGTTGAGAACCCCGTTGCAGACAACTTGTCTAGGTTAGAAAATATTCTTGATGACCCACTACCTATTAATGATGACTTTCCTAATGAGCAATTAAATTTTATAAGTACTTCTCGTAGTACTCTATGGTATGATGATTATGCTAATTATATTGTTGCTAAGTTTATACCACCTAGCTTCACATACCAACAAAAGAAAAAGTTCTTCTATGATTTGAGACATTACTTTTGGGATGACCCACATCTTTATAAATAAGGAGTAGATGGTGTTATTAGGCGTTGTGTACCTGAGCATGAACAGGAACAGATCCTACGCAAGTGTCATTCCGAGTCTTATGGAGGACACCACGTTGGAGATAGAACTGCACATAAGGTATTGCAATTTGGTTTTTATTGGCCTACTCTCTTCAAGGATGCTTGTAAGTTTGTCTTGTCTTGTGATGAATGTCAAAGAATTGGTAATATTAGTAGACGTCAAGAAATGCCTATGAATTATTCACTTGTTATTGAACCGTTTGATGTTTGGGGCTTTGATTATATGGGACCTTTTCCTGCCTCTAATGGATACACACATATTTTAGTTGCTGTTGATTACGTTACTAAGTGGGTAGAAGCTATTCCAACTAGTAGTGCTGATCATAACACTTCTATTAAAATGCTTAAGGAAGTTATTTTTCTGAGGTTTGGAGTCCCTAGATATTTAATGACTGATGGTGGCTCACACTTTATTCATGGTGGTTTCCATAAAATGCTTGCTAAATATGATGTTAATCATAGAATTGCATCCCCTTATCACCCACAGTCTAGTGGTCAAGTAGAGTTGAGCAATAGAGAGCTCAAATTAATTTTGCAAAAGACTGTTAATAGGTCTAGAAAGAATTGGTCTAAGAAACTTGATGATGCATTATGGGCTTATAGAACTACATACAAAAATCCTACGGGTATGTCCCTGTATAAAATGGTCTATGGAAAAGCATGTCACTTACCTCTCGAACTAGAACATAAGGCATATTGGGCTATTAAAGAGCTCAACTATGATTTTAAACTTGCCGGTGAAAAGTGGTTATTTGATATTAGCTCACTTGATGAAAGGAGAACCCAAGCTTATGAAAATGCCAAGTTGTTTAAAGAAAAAGTTAAAAGATGGCATGACAAAAGGATACAAAAGCGTGAGTTTAATGTAGGTGATTATGTATTGCTATACAACTCTTGTTTAAGATTTTTTGCAGGAAAACTTCTCTCTAAATGGGAAGGCCCCTACGTCATCGAGGAGGTCTATCGTTCCGTGCCATAAAAATCAACAACTTCGAGGGCACAAATCCGAAGGTGGTAAATGGTCAAAGAATTAAACATTATATCTCACGTAATCCCATAAATGTGGAAACCAATATTATTGAAACCATAACCCCGGAGGAATACATAAGGGACACTTTCTGGAACGTTTCATACTCCGAAAAGGAATAGGTATGTGGTACGTTAAGTAAACCGACTCCAAAACAATTTTTAAGGCAATATTTCTCCGTTTTGGAATATTTAGAAAAATAGAAAAATAAGTAGCAATCCGGGAAGGACACGAGGGCCCCATGAGGGTGGTGGGCGCGCCCTACCCCCCTAGGCGCGCCCCCCTACCTCGTGAGCGCCTCGTGTGCTTTCCGGACTCCGTCTTCTTGCACGATACGTATTTTTGTCGGTAAAAATTCATTATATATTCTCCCGAAGGTTTTGACTCCCGTATCACGTAAACCTCCTGTATTCTTGTTTCGAGCTGTTTTCTGTCAGGGTTTCTCAGGCTAGGCATCATGTCATCTCCCTCCTCCAACAATGGTGACAACGATGCTTGGCTAATGAATATAGATTTGAAGAGGGAAGAACCCACGAGGGTCAACAAGGATGAAAGGATCAAGAAGGCCACGGAGGATCAAGCTCCAGCAGCAAAAGACACCCTTCAAATTGATCATAACCTTCTTACCCCAACTGAGATCAAAGCTTTCAAGATGATTGAGTTAGCTCGGGTTCAAAACAAGTATCTCACACAAGAAAATATTTTCTTGAAGGAGCATATTGTTGCACTCAAGGGCATTATTCACAAGCTGGAGGACCTCTTACACTCGATGTGTGATTATCCGTCACCGCCACCTTCTTCACCAACAAATAAGGAGACATGATCACATGGGTATGGGCACCCCCCTTGGCAACTGCCAAGCTTGGGGGAGGTGCCCCGGTATCGTATCACCATCACAACTCCTATCTTTACCGTTTTCTTAGTTCGATCCTATTAGTAGTATCTTGATCAAGTAGAATAAAGTTTATGGCGTGATCTAGTTTTGAGTTTTGCTTTATGATCCCTCTATGTAATCGAGTCCGTGAGTTATATATAATAAAGATTATTGTTGAGTCAAGGGCTTGATTTTTTTTGACATGATCTTGGGTGAATAAAAGAAAGAAGAAAAGAATAAAAGAAACAAAAAGTTCGTATTGATCTTATTGAGAGTAATGACTTCACATAGAAAGAGTATGATGATTAAAAGTTGTTGGGAGTTGGCAGACATAGGTTTGGTCATTGTTGCAATTAATAGGAAGTAATAAGGAAAGAGAGGTTTCACATATAGATATATTATCATTGACATCTTTTATAATTGGGAGCACTCATTAAAATATGACATGCTAAAGAGTTGATGTTGGACAAGGAAGACAACGTAATGAGTTATGTCTTTCTTATATCTGAGATAAAGTATGTTGTCATGGTTCCTCTAACTTGTTGAGCTTGCCTTTCCCCCTCATGCTAGCCAAATTCTCAGCACCAAGTAGAAATGCTACTTGTGCTTCCAAATATCCCTAAACCAGTTTTGCCATGAGAGTCCACCATATCTACCTATGGATTGAGTAAGATCCTTCAAGTAAGTTGTCATCGGTGCAAAGCAATAAAAATTGCTCTAAATATGTATGATTGATTGGTGTGGGAGAAATAAGCTTCATACGATCTTGTGATGTGGAAGTAATAAAAGCGATGGACTGCATAATAAATGTTCATATCACAAGGGGCAATATAAAGTGACGTTCTTTCGCATTGAGATTTTATACATCCAACCATAAAAGCGCATGGCAACCTCTGCTTCCCTCTGCGAAGGGCCTATCCTTTATTATTATCTTCTACCTTATAAAAGAGTCATGGTGATTTTCACCTTTTCTTTTTTATTTTATCCTTTGGCAAGCTCAGCATGTTGGAAAGAACATGATATATATATATATCTAATTGGATGTAGGGGAGCATGAACCATTATTGTTGATATTACCCTTGAGGTAAAAGGTTGTGGGGCAAAACTATAAGCCCCCATCTTTCTCTGTGTCCGATTAAAACTCTATAACCACAAGTATCGCGTGAGTGTTAGCAATTATGGAGGACTAAATGATAGTTGAGTATGTGGACTTGCTTTTCAGCTCTCACATAGACTCTTTCCGATATTATGATAAATTGCAATTGCTTCAATGACTGAGATTATAGTTTGTTGGAGTCCAATAAGGTTTATGATTTATACTTTTGCATTGTGAATAGATCATCACTTGAACATGAGTAATCATATGACAAAACCTATATATGTTGCTGTTATAAGAATAATCATGATGCCTTCATGTCCATATTTTATTTTTATCGATGCCTCTACCTCTAAACATGACGACATATTTATTGTTATCGGCTTTTCGCTTGAGGACAAGCGAGGTCTAAGCTTGGGGGAGTTGGTACGTCCATTTTGCATCATGCTTTTATATCAATATTTATTGCATTATGGACTGTTATTTCACTTTATGTCACAATACTTATGGCTATTCTCTCTTATTTTACAAGGTTTACATAAAGAGGGAGAATGCCGGTAGCTGGAATTCTGGTCTGGAAAAGGAGCAAATATTAGAGACCTATTCTGCGCAACTCCAAAAGTCCTGAAACTCCACGGAACGTCTTAAAAGAAATAAACAAAAATCCATGCCAAAGATGAAGGCCAGGGGGCCCACACCCTGCTCACGAGGGTGGGCCCCCCCTAGGGCGCGCCCCCCTATCTCGTGGGCCCCCTGGTGGCTCTCCGATGCCCATCTTCTCCTATATGAGGTCATTGATGAGAAAAAAATAAGAAGAAACTTTTCGGGACGAGACTCCGCCACCACGAGGCGGAACCTTGGCGGATCCAATCTAGAGCTCCGGCACAGCCGTTCTGTCGGGGATACTTCCTTCCCGGAGGGGGAAATCATCACCATCGTCATCACCAATGCTCCTCTCATCGGGAGAGGGCAATCTCCATCAACATATTCACCAGCACCATCTCATCTCCAAACCCTAGTTCATCTCTTGTATCCAATTCTTGTCTCAAAGTCCGGGATTGGTGCTAGTAGGTTGCTAGTAGTGTTGATTACTCCTTGTAGTTGATGCTAGTTGGTTTAATTGGTGGAAGATCATATGTTCAGATCCTATATGCATATTATTACCACTCTGATTATGAACATGAATATTCTTTGTGAGTAATTACGTTCATTCCTGAGGACAAGGGAGAATTCTTGCTATGAGTAGTCATGTGAATTTGGTATTCGTTTGATATTTTGATAAGATGTATGTTGTCTAGCCTCTAGTGGTGTTATGTGAACGTCAACTACATAACACTTAACCATTATTTGGGCCTAGAGGAAGGCATTGGGAAGTAATAAGTAGATGATGGGTTGCTAGAGTGACAGAAGCTTAAACCCTAGTTTATGTGTTGCTTCGTAAGGGGCTGATTTGGATCCATATGTTTCATGCTATGGTTAGGTTTACCTTAATACTTTTGTTGTAGTTGTGGATGCTTGCAATAGAGGTTAATCATAAGTGGGATGCTTGTTCAAGTAAGAACAGTACCCAAGCACTGGTCCACCCACATATCAAATTATCAAAGTATCAAACGTGAATCATATGAACGTGATGAAAACTAGCTTGACGATATTCCCATGTGTCCTCGAGAGCGCTTTTCCTATTATAAGAGTTTGTTCTGGCTTGTCCTTTGCTACAAAAGGATTGGGCCACCTTGCTGCACTTTATTTACTTTTGTTACTTGTTGCTCGTTACAATTTTTTATATCACAAACTATCTATTACCACTTATTTTAGTACTTGCAGAAAATACCTTGCTAAAAACCGCTTATCATTTCCTTCTGCTGCTCGTTGGGTTCGACACTCTTACTTATCAAAAGGACTACGATAGATCCCCTATACTTGTGGGTTATCATTAATAGTATGGATAGCAACGATAGTATAGCAATTATCATCATCACAATGAGTAGTAGGAGCAACATCGTTTGTGAGGGATACCTTTCTACCTTTGCTTCTACGTCTTTACTTTTTCTTCTTCACATCATGTGTGAGTTTATCCCTCTGTTTTGAGCTCCTTATTAATGAGATTGGTTGAATAGAAGGCTCCTCCTCATTACCTGATTCATCATAAGAAATAATAGGAGGATATTGGGAAGCCTCTTCCCTTTCATTAGTATTCTCTTCATCCTCTATTTGTTTTCTTTTCTTTATATACATGGCAATATAAGGATTTTCAATGCAATTCACTGCACAATACATATAAATTTCCTCTTGGTCAAAATTAAGAACTCTATCAAGGGCAAATTCTGGAATAACCTTAGATATACGTTTAATTTCTTCATAACCCAAGAGCTAACTAAGTTCATTATGATGTGCAAGGGAAATCAAGTCATCACAATTTTTGGACACAATATGATCATGAAACAATTTGCGTTGGGTACTGAAATGATCACGTTCATTGCAAAGTTCACAAGTACGGCTAACAAAGTTTAAATATTCAACACAAACATCTAGCCTTTCTTGCAACCATTTAGTTTCCAAATACTTATGCCTCTTGCAGAATCTATCTTCCCTATTTGGTATGTACTTCCAAACTCTATGCACTCCACAAAAATCGATATGCTTATAAGAGATATTTTCATTATGAATACTGCAATCATCATTAGTACTATGGATATTCATGTCACAGCCCCAGTTCAGCCCTTGCTTGACTTTGCTTGTTCATCATGCCATCATGTTTAAATTACAAAGAAACTTGAAATGGGGATTGCCTAAACCCCTAGCATCAGAGGAAGTCACTAGGTTCAACTAAAATATTTTCAGTAAATCCAAATGGTTTTCAAAAATGTTCATCATTTCTGGAAAATGCTGGAAGCAATAACCAGAGGTGTTGCACATTTTTCCATGACATATTTGGGCTCTGAATTAAATCATATTATATTTGCATTTGGGCATTTAAATGCTATAAAATATTTTAAATGCTCAAATAATCATAAACTAAAATGTTTACTGTTGGATATATTATAAACAGTAGCCATGATTAGTTTCACGATTTTTGGAAATGTCTTGGCATCTTAATTAAATCAAAACAATTACAGAAAAATAGAAAATAGAAACAATTTAGAAAATAGAGAATAGAAACTTACCTGGGCCAACTCACCTGTGCAGCCACCTAGCGGCCCAAGTGGCCGGCCCAGCCCACCTGGCCCCTCCCCTGCCGTCTTCCTCCCCGCGCCAATAGACAGCGCGCGTGGCCGAGGCACGCCGGCATGCGCCCGGCCACCTCCTGCTTGCCGCTCGCCCTCGATGCCCTGGCCTTCTCTGGTGACGCCACGCTACCCCGACTCTCTCTCGCTCTCCCTCGTCCCCATTCCCCCTGGCTCTCTCCCTCTCACCAGCCGAGCGCGTCCGTCGCCGCCGTTCACTGCCTGCGTAGCCACCGCCGCTCCCGTGTCTCCCTGAGCAGCCCAAGAGGCTCCTCCTGGTTCCCCTCTTCCTCCTCGCCAAGCCGCGCAAGCTGAGGATCACCATGTTGTCGTCTTCGAGCTCGTCACCACCGCATCTTCTCGCCGGACTTCGCCGGTCGATTCGCCGCCGTCTCCTCCTCCACGAGCTCGCCTTCTACCGCATCCAACCCACCGTGAGCTCCTGCACGTTTCCCCCCTAACCCTGTGGCTTGCCGCTCGCCGTAGCCATCGTTTCGCTGATGGCCGTAGCAAGTTTCCGCCTGAGCTCGCCGTCGGCGTAGCTCCGGTGGCCATTTGGTCACCCCGGCGAGCTCAACGCGTTCATAGTGCCCCGTAGAGCATTCCTAGCACAAAAACTAGCCCGCTCGCTCTCTGCAGCATCGAACCCGTGGTCGCCTGAACTCCGGCCGCCGCTGCCAAGCTCGCCGGCGTCGTTTCCAGCCTCGCCGCACCCAACCGCCTGCACCACTCAACGCGCGCGAGCTCCAGCTTCTCGTAGATGAGCTTCGCCGTTGATTTGGTCACCGGAGGAAGATTTCCGAGCCTCGCCGCCGTGTCTGGCCTCGCCGGCGTCGAGTCACCGGCAGGTTTGACCTGTTCGACCCGGGGTTTGACCTCCCTGGGGTCAACACACATGGGCCCTCCCTTCACTAGATTAGTTTAGGACTAATTACCACCCGCTAACACTAACAGTGGCCCAAGTGGCTGTTAATTTGATTAGTTAGATATAATTAACCCTGTTAGTTAATTGTGTCACTAACGTGGCGACCCCACTGGTCAAGTTTGACCTGGACCGGGTCAGTTGACCTGCTGACGTCACGGTGACGTAGTGCTCACACCATAACTCATTTTCTGGATTAATCATAATTCAGAAAATTTCAGAAAATAGTTAAAACTTCTAAAATTCATAGTAAATCAACCGTAGCTCCAAATCAAATAAATTATATATGAAAAATTATCAGAAAAATTCAAGGAATCCATCTGTACCATTTTCATGCATGTTAGAACAACTTAAGGCTAATGTTTAGGCCAAATCATATAAATGGCATTTAAACCCTCACATATGGAGTTTGAATTTGAACCTAGGGTTCAAACCAACTCCATTTAACATGTTGCTAGTTGCATTAGCTCAAAACATAGCATATTGACATGTCATGATCATGCATCATATTGTGCATTGCATTGATTGTGTTCCTTCTTTGTTGCCGGTGGTTGTCCCCTCTCGATAAACGTGGTTCCGACGATGAGTTCGATGACACTAATGAAGGGCTATTGCTATCTTCAGAAGTGCCAGGCAAGCAGAACCCCTTGTTCATTCTCATACAATCCCACTCTCTCACTCCTGCTCTCTTTTACTGCATTAGGACATCACAATTCCTCTGTTACTTGCTGCGGTAGTTGAACCCCTTATCCTCTGCATGACCTGTCATTGCCACAGTAAATAGATGAAACCCACCAGCATGAGTAGGAGTTGTTTGAGCCCTGATGTGCCTACTCATTCATGCTTGTTTGTCATGCCTGCTACTGCTTAGAGTTGAGTCAGGTCTGATTCATCGGGGATGAATCGGAGGTGTGTAAACATGTCCTACTGTTGAGAGCTAAGTGTGTGAACACGATTTGGTAAATGTAGCGGTGAGAGGCCATGTAGGAGTACATGGTGGGTTGTCTCATTGAAACCGTCCTCAGGAACTAAGTTCTGTGTTTGTGATCCATGAAACAGTTACTACCACGCATTGGGCCCGAAACCAACGGACCCTCTCGGCTTCTTGATCACCCTTGTCCTCTGTCTAGGAGTTGCAACTAGTTTCTGGTGTTTATAGGATATGTGTTGGCGGCCGTGCGTAGCGCTGACCCTGGGGGTGGGCTATGATGCGGTAGATACACCATGGTCGGGCATGCCGGGCGCCCGTTTGGTGTCTCAGAAACCTGTACACATCGTTCGGGGTCGTATGTGGAAACCTCGGCCGGACTCCCTGCGGATGGAACCTAGATAGGCGATAAACCTAGACTAGAGACTTGAGTGTTTAGGTAGGCCGTGGCCGACACCCGCATTGGGCTTCCGCTTGAAGGCTGCCGAGTACATGTCGTGTAAACGGCGGTAAGCGGTGAGAGCGTGTGTGAAGAAGTACACCCCTGCAGGGTTAACATCATCTATTCAAATAGCCGTGTCTGCGGTAATGGACTTCTGGGTTGCCTATAACAGTTCATAGACAAGTGAAAGTGGATACTCTAGAACTCGAGAGATAAGTGTGAGTGCTATGGATGGCCTTCTCATAGGGAGACGGGAGCGGATCCATAGTGGTGTATGGATATGGTGAATATGTGGACTCGTGTGCGCCACCTCAAAAGAGTTGCTTGCAGTCGTAGTTCAGGTTAGCCACTGAGTCAAAGCTGGCTTGCTGCAGTTAAACTCCACCACCACCCCTCCCCCTTGTTGATACCGATGCATATGTAGCTAGTTCTGATGTAAGTCTTGCTGAGTACCTTTGTACTCACGTTTGCTTAATTTATGTTTTGTAGAGAGACTTCAGTCTCGCTAGTATTTCCGTGTGGACTTTGACGTTTAGCTTGATACCTCAGCTACGATCTTGTGCCCTCGGCAGGATCTGGTAGATAGTCAGGCTTCTTAGCCTTTTTCATTTGTAGATATCTGTTCTCAGACATGTTAAGCTTCCACATGTGCTTTGACTTGTATGCTGTGATTGTTGGGTCATGAGACCCATGTTTGTAATATCTTGCTCCTCGGAGCCTAATGAATAAATACTTGAGTTGTAGAGTTATGTTGTGATGCCATGTTGTATTTACACATATGGAGCATATTGTGTGTATGATTGAAATGCTTGGTATGTGTGGGATCCGACAATCTAGTTGTTTATCCTTTGCAACCTCTCTTATAGGAAATGTAGTCTAGTGCTTCCATGAGCCATAGTAGTCTGCTACAGCCCGGTTCACTGGTGTCCTGTTAGCCCAGCACTACTGCTCATGACACTTGACTGGCCGGCATGTGTTTCACTTTGTTCCTATGTCTGTCCCTTCGGGGAAATGTCACGCGGTGACATCCGGAGTCCTGCCTAGCCTGCTATAGCCTGGGTTCCCGGAGTCCTGTTAGCCCAGTGCTACAGCCCGGATTCACACGCTGCTGACCGACATGCTCGATGTGATTCATGTATGCCTGTCCCCATAGGTTAGTGCCACTTTGGGTTCACGACTAGCCATGTCGGCCCGGGTTCTCTGTCATATGGATGCTAGCGACACTATCATATAAGTGAGCCAAAAGGCGCAAACGGTCCCGGGCCATGGTAAGGCGACACCCGTGGGAATACCGTGCGTGAGGCCGCAAAGTGATATGAGGTGTTACCGGCTAGATCGATGTGACTTGGAATCGGGGTCCTGACAGCTTTGGTATCAGAGCCTGACTGCCTGTAGGATTACCAAGCCAACCGGTCGAAGTTGAGTCTATAAATGCTTTAGTTATGTAAGGGAATTGATTGTGGAATGGAACGTAAGGCTCTTTTTACTCCTTATCCTCATGACCTTCTGATCTGAGTCATCTTATCTTTTCTACGGGGTTAAGAACTAGGTTTCTCTTCTATCTCTCAGGATGACGTGTTACTAAACTGTAGTTGCCTAGGATTGTTGAGTTCAAGCCTCAGTTCAGTTCCTACTACTTCCATATGTTCATAGCTGGCACCAGAACCTTGATATGATGTTGTTAAGTGGTTATGCCACCATTTTTGCAGGTTTTCTCAAATCTTTTTGAGCAATTACAGCCGTTATGCTGTCCGAGTCATCCCAGGTCTCTAAATAGTCTGATGCATTTGCAAATCCTTTCTTTCCATTTCTGATATGCTTTTGGGTCAGATTAACCACACTAATCGGTGAGTTGAGGCACTCTGTTGCCTCGACATATAGGTTGGAGCTAGTATTATGACCCTAGGTGTCTTAGAGGATCACATAGTAATCTAGCCATGTCTTGTGTTCCCAGTGTGATGAGGCCATCATTCTCGAAAGCATCCCATGATGCCATTTAGTTAGTACGTATTCTATTCTTGGGTTTTTGAACCCGAGATTCACCCTACTTCATGTTGTTAGTATTTGCTAGTTCCCTTAAGATATTAGTAACCTTTGCGATAGTCCTCGAGGTCCGTGGTATTTCCTTCTTCCAAATACCATGAACCATTAAGGCAGAAGTTCATTGAACCAAAAGATCACCATTAGAGTACTCCTGAGGAGATCTCCATTCATAATTGTGACTCTGCCAGTTCCACCTTTCTGCATGAGTTATCCGGAAGAAATGTTGAGCTTGCTCGACATACTAATCTATGCATCCACAAGTCAGAAAGATATATGTTCCTTTGAGTCATTCCTCTTTAGTTGTTTTCTGACCTTTGTCTATCAAATGATAGTCAAGAGTATGTGTGCATTTGTGCTCATGGATGCCTATTATTCTCGTGGTCCGTCAAGTCGTTCTATTCCGGAATGACTAGGAGAAACAAACTCCGGTACCTCGTCCATTTCCAGGATTGGGTCAAAGTAGTTGTGCTCTGCAGATCAAATGCCAATCCAACTTTTGCTCTGTTCTACCCTGGAGTATTACCCCCTTTATGTCAGGATTGTCATGAGAATTGTACCATCTCTTATGAATTCTTGACGCAGCGATACTTCTCGTTATCATTGTTTCATTCCTCGGTCCCGTGTTGTCGCAACCGGAATGACAACAAGTGAACCATGATGTGTGAAATCAATACTACTAGCAACCCCGTTGCTTGGTAGCTATTGGACAATAATTTCATTCTTAGCATGTTGGTTATTGAATCATCATCCTAAGATGGATCGTGCTACCTAGTCCTTATTTTCGGTGCACTCTTCGATCAATGAGATAGGATTGTGGCAATCCATCACTCTCTTGGTCCCATCGTCTTGCCCTGGAAAGCAAGAATGTTCTCGAGTTTAGTAACATATCGGTGGTTCGTGATTTTCCGAATATTTTCCCGGAAGTATCACCAGGTTGTTTTCTTGACTATTATGTTGAGCTCGTGATCAAATTGGTTTTCTTGTAAGCCACCCTTTCTCCAAGAATCTGTGTCGGATACCCTGAGCTAGTTGGTTATGCTAAACAACAACTTGGAGAGTTGGAAGATAGAAGCTTTGCTTAACTTAGTTCATCTCTAAGGGATATCTTCTCTGCGTGTGTGTTGAAGAAAGATGATATCTCCATTGATTGGTCCTCGTGATCAGTTGTTGGACCTATTGTCTTATCCAATCTTTGATTTGACTATGGGCTATCGTCAAATCAAATCAGAACCAATGATGTTCGTATTGTTGTCTTACCCGTGGTTGTTTCCCCGGGCATACACCATTATATTTTTTGGGTCTGACCGATGCTATCACCTTGTTCACATAATTGTGTAATTCCACTTATATGGAAACCTGGATGAATTGTTGTTGAGCCCATCAGCAACATTTTTATCTTCTACATGATTCGTGTTGAGCATCCAGTTAGCATTGGAAATTTTTATAAGCATTATCTTCATGTTCCGTTCATGAAGAATATGTTCGGCTGAAAGGAGTGACTTCCTCTAATTCATGTGCATTTGATGCAAGTTGCCACCGTAAATTCGAGAAAGTCAATGTTGCTTCCTCTGGAACCATCCCAAGTCAGTTATGCATGTGCGAAGTATACACTGGTTTGCGAGACTAGCTACCTTCATTCTATGTGTATCCCTAGCACACCAAGCCACTGATTGATTTGTTCAAGGAGAAGAAGTTTCTTCCTAAGAATCATGACTTATGTTAGGACTTCGCTATCCTCGTTGATGGTTCCCCACCTGAACTTGGTAGTGTTTATCATAAGACTACTATGTGGTCATGCTTGTCTGGGACAGCGTGTTCACATGTGTTTAGCAGAACCAGCTCATGTTTTGGAGCTTGCTATCTTAGTTCATTCCTCGAGAATCTCGCAACATCGTCTCGTCGGTTTGTGTTGCAAACTTTCTTCCGGACATGTTGTCTGAAATATCCCGTTACCATCCAGATTTGAATCTCAAGCAGATATGATGGTTGGAGCTATTCAAGATTTATGATGTAGGTCCCGACAAGGTTGATGTTCTGGCCGACACACCTAGCCAGAAGATCTATCGTTGTAGTATCTTGATTGAGCTATTTGACAATCTTCTCCATGAGGATTTAGTGCAACTTATTCTAGAAGTTGTTCCTCAGGGGTCGTTGTGCTCTTGGTTTCCTCGATTATGCTAGAACCATTCAAACAGTGGAATCACTCTCTACTGTTGAGTTTATCCCCAGTTACTAGAATCATTCCCAACATTTGCATTTTGTTCCCAGCCTGCACCGCCATTGTGCCATTCTATCTTGGACTACCTTCTCGGTAATTCCTGGTTAGGACCATCTTCAACAGTGGTACTACCATGGGTCCCATCCATTTCCGATGATAAGCAAAGTCATCCATTGCGTTGTCTTCAACAAGGTAGTCCACATCATCCATCCTAGTCCGAGTATGGAATTTCTTCGAGCTCTCTCAAACAATCAATTGTAATTTGCCTTAAGCTGGTATGAAGAGTTTCAATGATCTATGGATCAAAAGTAATTCTTTTTGCCACTTAAGGGAACAGTCCAACGAGTCACCTTTCCCAAGGTGCCCTGTTATGGGATCATGGCAATTATTTCCTCCCCACCTCGACACCATCCACCATCTTTCTAAGCGTGGAATTGTTGCCCATCAAATCAAACCCTGTTATTGTTCTTCCATCCCTCTCGATGTGTTTTGTGTCTCAACTCGAGATGTTTCAACATCTCATTCCGCGAGTGATATTGTATAGCTCGATCTTCGAGAAGACCAATCCTAGTAGGGTTTCTTTCCATTGTCATCGCGTGGATGAAGATCTCAAAAGCGAGGATGTCAAGATCAACGTATGCAACGAATCAACAACTTTATGAGGTGCAAGCTGGATCGTGAAGATTATGTTAGCTTGTGTTCCCCCTTCACCTTACCCTACGCTTGAATCTCGGGACGAGATTCTTGTTTAGTGGGGGTGAGCTGTCACAGCTCCAGTTCAGCCCTTGCTTGACTTTGCTTATTCATCATGGCGTCATGTTTAAATTACAAAGAAACTTGAAATGGGGATTACCTAAACCTCTAGCATCAAAGGAAGTCACTAGGTTCAACTAAAATATTTTCAGTAAATCCAAATGGTTTTCAAAAATGTTCATCATTTCTGGGAAATGCTGGAAGCAATAACCAGAGGTGTTGCACATTTTTCCATGACATATTTGGGCTCTGAATTAAATCATATTATATTTGCATTTGGGCATTTAAATGCTATAAAATATTTTAAATGCTCAAATAATCATAAACTAAAATGTTTACTATTGGATATATTATAAACAGTAGCCATGATTAGTTTCACGATTTTTGCAAATGTCTTGGCATCTTAATTAAGTCAAAACAATTGCAGAAAACTAGAAAACAGAAACAATTTAGAAAATAGAGAATAGAAACTTACCTGGCCCCTCCCCTGTCGTCTTCCTCCCCGCGCCAATAGACAGCGCGCGTGGCCGAGGCACGCCGGCACGCGCCCGGCCACCTCCTGCTTGCTGCTCGCCCTCGATGCCCTGGCCTTCTCTGGTGATGCCACGCTACCCCGACTATCTCTCGCTCTCCCTCGTCCCCATTCCCCTGGCTCTCTCCCTCTCACCGGCCGAGCGCGTCCGTCTCCGCCGTTCACTGCCTGCGTAGCCACCGCCACTCCCGTGTCGCCCTGAGCAGCCCAAGAGGCTCCGCCTGGTTCCCCTCTTCCTCGTCGCCAAGCCGCGCAAGTTGAGGATCACCATGCCGTCGTCTCCGAGCTCGTCACCACCGCATCTGCTCGCCGGACTTCGCCGGTCGATTCACCGCCGTCTCCGCCTCCCCGAGCTCGCCTTCTACCGCATCCAACCCACCGTGAGCTCCTGCACGTTTCCCCCCTAACCCTGTGGCTTGCCGCTCGCCGTAGTTGTCGTTTCGCTGATGGCCGTAGAAAGTTTTCTCCTGAGCTCGCCGTCGGCGTAGCTCCGGTGGCCATTTGGTCACCCCGGCGAGCTCAACGCGTTCATAGTGCCCCGTAGAGCATTCCTAGCACGAAAACTAGCCCGCTCGCTCTCTGCAGCATCGAACCCATGGTCGCCCGAACTCCGGCCGCCGCTGCCAAGCTCGCCGGCGTCCTTTCCGGCCTCCCCGCACCCAACCACCTGCACCACTCGACGCGCGCGAGCTCCAGCTTCTCGTAGATGGGCTTCGCCGTTGATTTGGTCGCCGGAGGAAGATTTCCGAGCCTCGCCGCCATGTCTGGCCTCGCCGGCGTCGAGTCGCCGGCAGGTTTGACCTGTTCGACCCGGGGTTTGACCTCCCTGGGTCAACACACGTGTGCCCGCCCTTGACTAGATTAGTTTAGGACTAATTACCCACCCGCTAACACTAACAGTGGCCCAAGTGGCTGTTAATTTGATTAGTTAGATATAATTAACCCTGTTAGTTAATTGTGTCACTAACGTGGCGAACCCCACTGGTCAGGTTTGACCTGGACCGGGTCAGTTGACCTGCTGACGTCACGGTGACGTAGTGCTGACGCCATAACTCATTTTCTGGATTAATTATAATTCAGAAAATTTCAGAAAATAGTTAAAATTTCTAAAATTCATAGTAAATCAACCGTAGCTCCAAATCAAATAAATTATATATGAAAAATTATCAGAAAAATTCAAGGAATCCATCTGTACCATTTTCATGCATGTTAGAACAACTTAAGGCCACTGTTTAGGCCAAATCATATAAATGGCATTTAAACCCTCACATATGGAGTTTGAATTTGAACCTAGGGTTCAAACCAACTCCATTTAACATGTTGCTAGTTGCATTAGCTCAAAACACAGCATATTGACATGTCATGATCATGCATCATATTGTGCATTGCATTGATTGTGTTCCTTCTCTGTTGCCGGTGGTTGTCCCTCTCGATAAACGTGGTTCCGACGATGAGTTCGATGACACTGATGAAGGGCTATTGCTATCTTCAGAAGTGCCAGGCAAGCAAAACCCCCTTGTTCATTCCGATACAATCCCACTCTCTCACTCCTGCTCTCTTTTACTGCATACGGTACACTTTCCGAGGAAACAACCTCAAGTTCATAGTATCAACTCTATTGGAAAAATTCCATCGATTATATTTGGAGCTTTTGAATTTCCTCTTCCTACTGTCAAAAAGAAATATGATATTCTTATTATTAGGGATGTGCATATCCCCGTTGAGGTAACTTAGTGTTATTCGAAATTTCTCAGGTTCCATGAGTATCGGAATGAGTTTGTTAACAAGACTTGAACATCCTTGTTAGCGGATTCTTTTTGATGAGCATGAGATGGATGAAACTAGAAGCACAAACTTCTGTCCCCTCTTTATATTTTCTGTTATTTATATTAAATAAAGTAAAAATAGTATTTTTCTGTCTGTTTCCTGACTTATCCGTGCAATATAAAAATATCCAGAAAATAAAAGTCCTCAGAATGCCATGCCAATTTAATATGATTTTTTGGGAATATTTGAGGATTTACTGTGCAAAAATTACCGCGGGAGGAGCTGCCACCTGGTCACGAGGGTGGTGGGCGCCCCCCTATAGGGCGCGCCCCCTGCCTCGTGGGCCCACGATGGCCCTCCTCCACTTATTCCAGCACCCATCTTCTTCCTCTGTCTCACACAAACCCGAAAAAACCAACTCAAGCACGAGTTCCAGCCACTTTTGCTGTGATTTTCGATCTCCTTGCTCAAAGCACCTCTCGCAAAACTGCCTAGGGAGATTGTTCCTTGGTATGTGACTCCTCCATTGGTCCAATTAGTTTTTGTTCTAGTGCTTTATTCTTTGCAAATTTGTGCTGCATAGGTGACCATGTTCTTGAGCTTGCATGTCAAATTTATATGGTTCCTAGTAGTTCTAATGCTTGATATAGGCTCTAGGCACTTGTAGGAGTAGTTGCTATCAGTATTATTGAATTGGGTTTACTTTTATTTTGAAGTTACTAAAAATTTCAGATTGTTTCAGAAAAATGATGAGGAGATTATTGACGGGCTCATCAAGCTAAAGCTCAAAGGAAAAGGCACCTAAGCCTAAGTATAATTTGCCACGCACCGCGGAGATTCGGGCGTGTGAATGGCCTTCTGAAGATTTCTTAAGAGCAGCCGGTATCTATGAAGATTTTCATGAATTGTCCCACAATGCAGGCCTCACCGCTTTCCTCCACGACCAATGTGATCAGTATCTCTTACTCACAAATACCTTTGGGCAAAACTTTCATTTTCATCCTAGGAAGTCACCACCTACGGTGGAATTTCATTTATATGATGAGCCTAAGGAGATGTCGCTTTACGATTTCTGTCGGATTTGTTTAGTCCCTTTTGAGGGCAAGACAGAAGAACCACATCGTGATGATGTGGCTGGATTTATTGTTAATATCACTGTAGGAGAAACCAGGAAGGTTTCCGATGCACGAATCACTAGCATACATTTTCCTGTTTTGTGTTACTTTGCATTATTTGCTAGTCGTTGTTTAATTAGACACGGAAATTCTTGAAACCTTAGTATCCCTGATTTAATTATTCTGCTCCAAGGTTTATATAGTGATAACACTTTTAGTTTGGGCGGTATTATTTCTAGACGGTTAAATATGAACCGTACTAATGGCCCCATCTTTGGAGGCATCTATGCCACACGCCTAGCCGCACATTTTAACATACCTATTAGGCATGCTGAGAAGGAAGAAAAAGTGCTACCCTGTGTTTATCTAGATCATAAAAGTATGGTGGCACATGATTTTATTGTTAAGAATAGGGCAGGGGAGCTTAGATACCAATTGTTCTTTAATAAACATCATCCTGAGACTATTACCCTGCCTGCTCCTTCTTTGTTTGATTTGACTGTAGGCACGTACCTTGTTCCGTTGACGGCTATTCACGCCTACCGAAACCCTGCACCAGTCGAGGAGCCAGAATAGGAACCACAAGATGAGCCTCCACAACAATTTGTTTATTCTTGGGATCCAGAGATGACTGTCAGCCAGTGGCAGTACGACCCCAAAAACTATTATTATGGATATCCTCCAGGCCAGCCGTGGCCATAGACCAACTTAGGCCAAAAGCCTAAGCTTGGGGGAGTACGTATTTCTGACCGACATTACATTTATGTTCACACACACTCGTTGCTAGATGTCAGTGCTCATACTTTTTCACTGTAATATCCATGTCAGTTTATTTTCTTTTTCCTGCTTTCTTCGTGTGTGTTTGCTTAACCTTAAGAAAAACCAAACAAATTAGTAGTAGTTTATTTTTCTGCTGTAGTAGTAATAATTAAAAAGAAAACCCAAAAATATTTCCCGTTCTTCTTTCGCTTGTTGGGAGCTTTCCCGTGTAAATAGTTTTATTTCTTTTCCTTTCTTGGGGGTCAGTAGGAGAAGACCATAATTAAATTGTTGAAGTGGCTCTTATATGCATTATTGATTGATTTAACCAAGAGCCCATATTGCCTTGTCTTCTCCTGTTTATTGAATGCTCGCAGATTCCAGCTTAGTCCAATGCACGTGCACTCTTATTATTATTCACACCGTTCGGTCGTGCAAGTGAAAGGCAATTAAGATGATATATGATGGACTGACTGAGATGAGAAAAGCTGGTACGAACTCGACCTCTTTTGTTTTTGTAAATATGATGAGTCTGTCGTTCTTGATTCAGCTTATTATGAATAAACATGTTTGCAATGACAATTAGAGATCATAGTTGCTTGTGCCATGCTTGATTAGCTATGACTTATAATGATTTACCTTGTATGCCAACATGCTATTGAGATGATTATGATGTGGTATGATGGGGTGGTATCCTCCTTTGAATGATTTAAGTGACTTGACTTGGCACATGTTCACGCATGTACATGGCTGTTGTCGCTCTCTAGTTGGTCGCTACCCAGTCTTTTGCTAGCCTTCACCTGTACTAAACGGGAATACTGCTTGTGCATCCAATCCAATATACCCCAAAGTTATTCTAGATGAGTCCACCATACCTTCCTATATGCGGTATCTACCTGCTGTTCCAAGTAAATTTGTATGTGCCAAACTCTAAACCTTCAAATAAACATTCTTTTTTGTATGCTCGAATAGCTCATGTATCAACAAAGGCGGTCCTTATCTTCTGTGTTAGGCGGGTTATTCTCAAGAGGAGTGGACTCCGCTCCTCACTCACGAGAAAATGGCTGGTCACCGGGATGCCCAGTCCCATGCTTTATGCAAAATAAATCAAAATTAATTGCAAACAAAACTCCCCCTAGGACCTGATGTATGTTGGAGGCACTCGTTGTTTCGAGCAAGCCATGGATTGATGCTTGTTGGTGGAGGGGGAGTATAAACTTTACCATTCTGTTTGGGAACCGCCTATAATGTGTTTAGCATGGAAGATATCGCCATCTCTTAGTTGTTACGTTGACAATGAAAGTATACCGCTCAAAATACAATTTATCTCTATTTCAAAACTGAGCTCTGGCACCTCTACAAATCCCTGCTTCCCTCTGCGAAGGGCCTATCCATTTACTTTTATGCTGAGTCATCACCCTCTTATTAAAAAGCACTAGCTGGAGAGCACAGCCGTCATTTGCATTCATCACTATTAATTTATGTTGGGTATGACTATGATTGGATCTCTTTTACCATGAATTACAATGTCTAGTCAGTCCTTGATCTTTAAAGGTGCTCTGCATTTATGTTTTGCGGTCTCAGAAAGGGCTAGCGAGATACATCTTGTTATATCATATTATGATTGTTTTGAGAAAGTGTTGTCATCCGAGATTTATTATTATGACTTGCTAGTTGATTATGCTATTGATATGAGTAATGATGAGACGTGAGAATTATTGCAAATGTGGTTAGTTATGATTTATGCTGAAAACTTGAATGCTGGCTTGACATAGTTACAACAACAAGACCAAACAGAGTTTGTAAAAGTTTTTCTTTCTTTCAGTTTGTCAACTGAATTGCTTGAGGACAAGCAAGGGTTTAAGCTTGGGGGAGTTGATACGTCTCCATCATAGCTACTTTTCCAAACACTTTTGCCCTTGTTTTGGACTCTATCTTGTATGATTTGAATGGAACTAACCCGGACAGACGCTATTTTCAGCAGAATTACCATGATGTCGTTTTATGTGCAAAAAACAAATATTCTCGGAATGACCTGAAACTCCACGGAAGGTCTTAGAAAAAACAATAAAAAATCCTCGCCAAATATGAAGACCAGGGGGCCCACACCCTTTCCACGAGGGTGGGGGGCGCCCCCTAGGGCGCGCCCCCCTACCACGTGGGCCCCCTGTTGACCCTCCGACGCCAACTCCAACTCTATATATTTGCTTCCAGAGAGAAAAAATCAGAGAGAAGAAATCATCGCATTTTACGATACGGAGCCGCCGCCAAGCCCTAAAACCTCTTGGGAGGGTTGATCTGGAGTCCGTTCGGGGCTCCGGAGAGGGGGATTCGTCGCCGTCGTCATCATCAACCATCCTCCATCACCAATTTCATGATGCTCACCGCTGTGCGTGAGTAATTGCATCGTAGGCTTGCTGGACGGTGATGAGTTGGATGAGATTTATCATGTAATCAAGTTAGTTTTGTTAGGGTTTGATCCCTAGTATCCATTATGTTCTGAGATTGATGTTGCTATAACTTTGCTATGCTTAATGCTTGTCACTAGGGCCCGAGTGCCATGATTTCAGATCTGAATCTATTATGTTTTCATCAATATATGAGAGTTCTAGATCCTATCTTGCAAGTCTATAGTCACCTACAATGTGTTATGATCCGGCAACCCCGAAGTGAAAATAATCGGGACCACTCCCGGTGATGACCATAGTTTGAGGAGTTCATGTATTCACTATGTGCTAATGCTTTGTTCCGGTTCTCTATTAAAAGGAGGCCTTAATATCCCTTAGTTTTCAATAGGACCCCGCTGCCATGGGAGGGCAGGACAAAAGTTGTCATGCAAGTTCTTTTCCATAAGCACGTATGACTATATACGGAATACATGCCTGCATTACATTGACGAACTGGAGCTAGTTTTGTGTCACCCTATGTTATGACTGTTACATGATGAACCGCATCCGGCATAATTATCCATCACTGATCCGGTGCCTATGAGTTTTCGATATACTGGTTTACGCTTATTTACTTTTCCGTTGCTACTGTTACAATCACTACAAAATACCAAAAACATTACTTTTGCTGTCTTTACTTTTGTTGCCGCTACCACCACTATCATATTACTTTGCTACTAAACACTTTGCTGCAGATACTAAGTTTCCAGGTGTGGTTGAATTGACAACTCAGCTGCTAATACTTGAGAATATTCTTTGGCTCCCCTTGTGTCGAATCAATAAATTTGGGTTGAATACTCTACCCTCGAAAGCTGTTGTGATCCCCTATACTTGTGGGTGTGGAAGTCCTGTCGTTGCCCTCGGGGCGTCGGGCGACACGTCCATCCCTCACGGCCCTGAGCTCTTGACATTCGTTGGTGTTGTGGGTGTGGAGGTCGTGGTACACGCAGTACCGGCTGCCATTGGATGACTCAGGCTGATCCCTGCCTCGCTTGGTGTCCGGTTCCGCTGCAAGCACGGCAGCTCCCTTGCGCTTCACGTCCTTGGCCTTGGGATTCTTCTCTTCTTGGTCGGCAGTTGGGAGTTCGAGGAGGGAAAGGCGCCCTTCCTCGGCCCTGGCGCACTTGGTCGCTAGGTTGAACAGCTCCAGGGATGTGCACAGGTCTTCATGGATTGCTAGCTCCTCCTTCATCTTGATGTCGCGTACGCCATCAGAGAAGGCCGAGATGATGGCTTCTTCAGTCACCTTGGGGATCTTGAGGCGAGCGTTGTTGAAGTGTTGGATGTATTTCTCAGGGTTTCCCCTTGCCACTACTTGATGCGGCGCAGATCGCTCACGGCCGGGGGCCGGTTGTGGGTGCCCTGGAAGTTGGTGATGAAGCGAGTGCGCATCTCGTCCCAGGAGGAGATTGTGCCAGGAGCCAGGTGCGGGCCCCGTCCTTGAGCGCCATGGGAAACCAGTTCGCCATGACCCTTTTGTCTCCATTGGCGGCTTCGATGCATAGCTCGTAGAGCTATAGGAACTCCGCGGGGTCCGCCGTGCCATAATAGCGAGGGGGCAGGTCAGGCTTGAACTTGCCTGGCCATGTGACGCCGCGTAGCTCGGGGGTGAGGGCGTGGCAGCCTGCTATGGCCACTGACGCCTTTTCCTGGTGCTAGGCTTGTTCCTGGGGATTACCGCGCGCCACCGCTTGGAGCAGCGCGGGGTCTTGGCGTGGAGGTGCAGGGACGCGATCTTGGCGCGCCGGCGCTGGGAGCGCGCGAGCACCTTCTTGGGGACAAGGGATCTCTTGGTAGCTCCTTTCTTGCTGCGTAGGCGCCGGATGCGGAGGACTCGCCTTGGGGCTGCGCGCCTTGAAGCCAAGGCGCCTTCTTGGGGAGGAGGTGGTGGAGGCACCTCCTGATCCTCGCCTCCTGCGCGGAATGGAGGGCGAGGCAGCGAGAGGGACGGCAAGGGGGAGCCCCCGGTGGCGCTGACGAGCTCGGTGATGCGGGCGAGCCAGTCCTCGTAGAGGTCGTCGACAGGGCGGTAGTGCAAGAGCTCTCTTGCCAGGAGCAGCGTGGCGTGCGCGTCCGTGGGGGCACGACGGGCGTGGGACGACGAGGCGGCTGGAGTTAGCAACGGTGTGGCGGTGCGGCCCTCCCGCCGCACCGAAGGATGCTGGGACGAGGCCTGCTGCTCGTTCCCCGCCAGGCTGGTGGCGGCGTTTGCGGCAGGCGACGGGGAACGACGAGGGCATCCGCTGATGGGTGCCTTCTAGGCGACAAGGGTGGCGAGAGCAGCCCAGCGCTCGGCGCGAGCCCGGTGAGCGTCAGCCATGGACACGACAGAAGATCGCACACGAATAGCGGAAGAAAGATTCCGGCGCACCCCTACTCGGCGCACCAAATGTCGGATTTCAGGTTTCGGTAGACCCTTGAGGTTCGAACACTGGGGTGCGCGTGGAGATCTCTCCCCTACCGATCTATGTCCAATCTCCTCGCGTGATCTAAGCTGGAAACAGCGAACAACACAAGGGACACGAGGTTTATACTAGTTCGAGCCACCGTTGTGGTGTAATACCCTACTGCAGCGTGTGGCGTGGTGGATTGCCTCAAGGGCTGATGATGAATAATACAAGGGAAGAACAGCCTCGCGAGAGGTGTTCTTGAGCTGATGCGATGAACTGCTTTGGTGAGTTCAGTCGCATCAGCTCTCTCTCTGCTAGAGCTCTACCAGACCTCTAGATGTCTAGGTGTGTCGATCCCTCTACAATGTGGTGGCTAGCTCTATTTATAGAGGCCCTGGGCCTCTCCCCAAATAATGAGCGGGAAGGGCGCCAACAATTGGCCGTTTTGAAGGGGAACATCTAGTACAAGTTATCCTGACCAAAGGTGGTCTTCGGCTGCCAAAAGCACTGGTGATTACACCGTCTTGGGCTCTACGGTGACCTCTGTCCTGCCGCTCTGTTGGTCTTGGTCTTGTTGCACCGGAATGGTAACCTTTGCCCGATGCCTTGGCCTGTGCTTGCCCCCTTTGCACCAAAGGGGAAACAAGGACACTGCGCAGGCTGGCGCCCGTCTGGTCTCGATCATCATGGCTTGCGTCACGGGCTCCTCGTGAGGTACCCCTGCCTTGATCTCTCCGCCTACTCGCGAGCCTGCCTGATGAGGCTGCCTCTGAGGAAGTTTTCTGTCATCCGCCCCACGAGGCTTGGCCCCTCGCAAGGGTCTTGAGCATGAGCTGATGAAGATAGGCCGCGCTGGGCCCCTACTTGAGCCACACCGCAGGCCGCAAGCAGGTAAGTCTAGGGACCCCCGTTCCTAGAACGCCGACAGGGGCAGCAGCTCTTGGCTGAAATTCATGCCGGTCTTGGTGGTCACCACGCCGCACCTCGGCCCCTTGTAAGCTAGGCCTTCCGTACAGGTTTCTACTGGTCGACAGCCCAAGAAGATGCATAGGACCTTGTCCAACATTGTGTCGGATGCCAGCTTTTCGCCAACCAAAGCCATATGCCACCCACTACTCTACAAATAATCCCCATCACTTGGCCTTTCACGGTCCGGGGGCTTGACATGGTTAGGCCCCTTAAAGGAGGCAACCATAAGAAAAAAATATCTACTAGTCATGGTAGATAAGTTCACTAAGTGGATAGAGGCCAAACCAGTTAAAACAGGCGAAGCTGGACCCATGATAGACTTTATATCCGGTGTTGTGCACCATTATGGTGCCCCACATGACATCATCACCGACAACGGCTCTAATTTTACAGCCGATGAGGTGAAAGCTTGGTGTGCTAATCTAGGCATTAAGCTCAATTACGCCTGCGACTATCATCCGCAAACAAACGGTCAAGTCGAACGAGCCAATGGTCTTATTATGAGCGGCATCAAACCCAGACTAATGCGGTCTTTGAAAGAATCAGACAAGCACTGGGTTGAGGAGTTCGACTCCGTACTCTGGGGGTTGCAGACCACACCCAATCGCACTACCGGATATGCACCTTTCTTCATGGTGTGCGGCGCAGAGGTTGTGTTACCCTGCGACATTATTCATGACTCACCTCGAGTGCACATGTACGAAGAGAGAAAGGCCAAGATTGATCGGCAGGACAGCTTAGATGCCCTGGAGGAGGAGCATGACATTGCAAAATCCTGTTCCACATTTTATCAACAGAATGCCCGCAGATATCAAAGCAGAGAAGTATGGCCCAAGAATTACAATGTTGGCGAACTCGTTCTACGCTTGCTAGAAAAGAAAAAGGACAAAATCAAGCCCAGGTGGGAGGGTCCCTTCATCATTGAGGAAGTTCTCACTGGAGGAGCATACCGCCTACGTGATGCATCAGACAACCGCCTATAACTGAACCCCTAGAATGCCGCCAGACTCTGAACATTCTACGCCTAGCGCCGAACCCTTCATTTGCTTCCTCCTCCCTATTGTTTACATTATTTTTTATCCTCTCTTTTTGCCCTCTTTCTTTAGCCTTAAAGCTTTCATGTGGCTAAACCATACACCTATGACATACACATTCTCAAATGTGTACGTCCATTATACATGGGGGCTTCTTGCACAGAAGCTTATTATTGTTCTTTTCGAGCATCAAGCTCATCATATATGCGTTTTTTCCTCATATGTACCTTTTCTTCGCCATTATATGCATCGATATGACTCATGTTTTGGCCAAGCTGGGTTGCCTGGCTCGTGTGCTTATGCCCTACGTTCCCGTTAGTTTGGCTAGGGCATAAAGGGAGCACCTCTGCGATTGTTACTGTCGGGTCATCTGGATGTGTACCTCAGACTAGGTGAAGCCGAAAGCTAGCATTCTTAAAGGAATATTCGGTCCGCGGACTAAAGATGTTTTACATTTCTTCCACTACGAACCTCTAGATGTTACATATACTGCGATGTTTTCAATCACAGTTCGGACATGCATATTAACGCATGCACACCCAGGAAACGAACCCTTAACGGAACTATTCTCTCTGGAAGATGTTTCTTACAATCACAATGTAATATAACATAGCTAGCCGGATACAACTTGTCTATTCAAGCAACTATGACCCCTACGCTTGGTTTCCATGCATACCCCGGTCTATTTTACCGCTCGAGTATTCGGAAACACTCCGCACCTTCAGGTCCAGAGGTCGAAGCGAAAAGGTCGGCCATGACAATCGTTTTACAATCCGGCCAGGAACAAATATATTAAGGAAAGTACATAGTCACTTGGACTCAAAAATTTCCTCCTCTATACCGTCCAACAGGTTGTCTAGCTTACAATCATGTTGGGAATATTGGCATCTACTTCTACTTGGTCATATACCAAATTAACGGGAATTTCTTTCCCATCTGACCCTAGCAGTCCAACCCGGGCCATATGATTCAGATCAAGCTTGGTATACCGTGTTTTTACCAAGGCCCAGGCATCTCGCGCACCTTCCCGGCAGGCTGATATCTTCCATAATCTAATACGCCGCCATGCCCCTTTGAACAACTCCACAAGCTCCGCCATACCTCCTGGAGGAGAGGCGGATGGACAAAAAGCCTTGGCAACACTACGCATTGCCTGCCAAACTTGCTCGTGCATCTGGGACAGCTCTTGTAGCGGGTCGCCTTGAGATCCGGACATTTCTTCCTTGGGACGGCGAGCGAGCATACCTGCAGACATAAATCTGTCAGTTTCGGCCCTCGCCGAATTATAGGGAGGCAAGTTCTAAAAGAATATTGAATATGCCGCCTTGTAGCCTCCTACTCTCCTTGACAGCTTCAGCTAGTTGGGCTCAAACATCTTTTAGTTCTTCGCCCAGTCGGGTATGGGAATCTTGCAGCTTGTTCCTTTCATCCCTGACCCGCGTCAGCCCACGTTCGCCTGCCGCATGTTGCCTTTTGGCCTCTTGTTCACCAGCCTGGGCGTCCTGCAGTTTCTCTCTCAGTTGCTCTACTGCTTCTGTCAAGCAGAAACACAACAGTGTTAATATAACTGGTATATGATTATACTTCTTTCCGCTGGGGAGAAACATTACCAGGTGGTGCCTCCTTGGATTTTTCCAATTCGGTGGTAGCCACAGTAAGTTGAGTCTGACATTTTTCTAGCTCTTGAGACAACATGCTATTCTTCTCCATAAGTGCCTAATTATACAATGATCCTTAAATCAGTTGTATCACCTGCTTTAAGTCTCGGGGGCTACTGGTTTATGATTATTAAATCTACACTTACCTGTATATCTTTTAGATGTTGGTCCGTGGCTCTGGCAAGCCCATCCCGAGCAGCTCGGGTGTATGCATCGGCCAAGCTGAAGGCATCGAATGCCTCCTTTGAAAAGCTGGGGTCACAGAGAGTGGCCCTCTAACGATGATGATTCATGGCGCTCTCCACTTCAGAGTTCATGACGGACATATCATCTGAATCCTCTGTGGAAGGACAGTTCGGCGCCACTCCCGTGTCAGCCCCCATCCTTAGGGAATTGTCTGGAACCTAACTAGTGGAGGCACGACCGGCAGGATCCCCGGACATAGTCCGGCAGATACTTTTCCTGATAGAATGTAGTGAATGGAATCACGATTTGATGTGGTGATCAGGAGATGTATTTTCAAAAAGAAAGCCTTACCTCTTTGATGAAGGTTCTGCCATATTGTCGTTGGCATTTCTCTTCGAAGACGTGCTCGGCGTGGGCGCTGTTCTTCTCGGAGATACTTCTGGTACACGTTGTGACAGCGAGCGCCTCCCCTTTGGAACACAAAATAGTGCGGTGGGTGAGGCATAATAAGGAAACTCTTTCGAAAAAGGTGTCTCTTAAGTTACTTACATACGAAGCAGGGAGGAGGCCGGGATAATCAGCGATGATAGGTACTTCCATACCATCGTAGCTCGTCTGATAGAATACTCCATTCTTGAGCTCCAAAAATAGGTCCAGATATTCTTCGAATCCAGGGTCAAGGTCCCGGTTGTGACCCTCTGGCTGGGGGGCGGGGCTATGGAACCCCTAGGTAGCCTTCCACCATTCCTGTTGTGAGTGGATAGGTTACCGTCCATCAAAAATGATTCAGGGAGAGGAGTAAAATGATGGGATTGGAGCTCACCCAGCTAGGAGGATTATACATGGAAAATCCATCTCGACATTGGAGACGAGTGAACTCCTCCTTCTCCCCTTTGTACAGTTCGACCAATATTTTGGCCAAAGCGGCGAGGGTTTTCGGACCATTCCGACCGCAGCGTGAGGCGTCATCTTCCCCATTATAGTGCCACATGGGAAGCCCTCTGTATTGGAATGGTTGGACCACCCGCACTATGGAGATCGCCATTACCTCAATTATTGATAATCCGGACTGGGCGAGCGTCTAAATCTTGCCCATCAACTGACTCACTTTCGCGCTATCCTCCTCCTCGAGGCTCCGAGGGCGCCAGCTGTGGTGTTTCTTTGATAGAGGACTTGAAAATTTAGGGAGACCCATTCGGAATGGGTCAGGAAGAGTGATGTCATCAATATAGAACCATTTGGAAGGCCACTCTTCGGAAGCCTTCTTCGGCGTGCCAGAGAGGTATCCGGTCCCGTCGATGTGCCATACCTCGGCTCCTCCCTCTTCGAATATTGATCCCCCTTGATTACGAGGGACAAGGCAGAACATTTTTCTCCATAATTCGAAATAGGCCTCACAGCCCAGGAATAGCTCGCATAGAGCAACGTAACCCATGATGTGCAGGATGGAGGTGGGAGTGAAACTGTGCAATTGGCGGCCATAATACTCCAAAAGTCCTCGAAGGAAGGGATGGATTGGAAATCCGACGCCTCTTAGCAAGAAGGGAACGAAGCATACTCGTTCCCCCTGGACGGATTGGGGAAATTCTCGGCCTGAACCCCGCCATTGAAGGACGTCAATCCTGCTTGAACGGGGACTAGATCTGCAGGAGGAAGGAAGCCCTGTTTTTGCAGCTTCGTCAGCTGACCATGAGATAGGGAACATCTCTCCCAATCACCTCTTTCGGAGCCATGGGGACGAGAGGAAGAGCTGAGAGCACTAGCCATGATGGAGTGGCTCTGAGGATTTTTCGCAGGGTGTGGAATGGATCTGAGATGTATTCTCTTTAAATAGGCACCTCTCCTATTCGCTCACCACGTGGAAGATGAAGTCAGGAAGGCGCGGAAGCTGATGGGCGTGACATTAAATGGAAAATTCGAATACCGCTCTTTAAGTCAGGGATTGTGTAGTAATCGGAGGGGGACCCGCCTTGCAATGCCGAAGACAATCTGCGTGCCGGACACCTCGTCATTGAAGTCTGGTTTCGGGGCTACTGAGGGAGTCCTGGACTAAGGTGTCCTCGGGTGGCCGGCCTGTTGGACATGGGTCGGACAATTGGGCCATGAAGATAGAAGATAGAAGACTTTCTCCTGTGTCCGGATAGGACTCTCCATTGCATAGATGGCAAGTTAGGTGGCTGGATGTACTATTTCCTTTCTATGTAACTGACTTTGTACAACCCTAGTTCCCTCCGGTGTATATATAAGCCGGAGGGTTTAGTCTGTAGGGACAATCATAATCAGGTAGCCTAGACTTCTAGGGTTTTGGCCATTATGATCTCGTGGTAGATCAACTCTTGTAACCCCCATACTCATCGATATTAATCTAGTAGGAAGTAGGGTTTTACCTCCATCGGGAGGGCCTGAACCTGGGTAAACATTGTGTTCCCTGTCTCCTGTTACCATCAATCTCAGATGCACAGTTCGGCACCCCCTACCTGAGATCCGCCTGTTTTGACACCGACAACGGGGCAGAAGCAGTTCTCCCCACGGAACTCATATACGGGTCACCTCGAGTGCTAGCTTATGATGAGCTTGAGCAAGAGCAGTTGCGCCAAGATGATACGACGCTCCTTGAGGAAGATCATCTTCGGGCTGCTGTGTGAGCTGCTCGCTACCAGCAAGCCTTGTGACGCTAGCATAGCCGCAAGGTTCATGCTCGAAGCCTAGAGGAAGGCGACCTTGTTCTGCGGCGAGTTCAGTCCGCCAAGAATTCCAACAAGTTGACACCAAAGTGGGAAGGCCCTTATTGGGTAATACGAGTCACTAGGCCCGGCACAGTCCTCCTGGAGACCAAAAAGGAATTCTAGTGAGCAACTCCTAGAACATCGAACATCTTTGCAAGTTTTACCCATAAGGCATGGTTGCTGGGCCTCCCGGCAGACCACTTTTTGTACAAGCCTTGCCTGCAAGGCATGTAACCCTTTGTACAAAGCCAGGCGCTGACCATGAGCAATAAATAAAAAATGAAGCATTGGCGCCCTAGATTTAGCATGCATGTTAAGTTGAGTCTCTCTCCCTGTGTTAGGGTTGATAGTGCTTGACGACAGCTAAGCCCTAGCATAGAGGTCAAGTTCGTGTCTTCCTTTCTCTTCCTGTCAGTTCTTGGTTCGCAGGCGGCACGTGCGTTTCTACAGAGCTGTTTGAAGGGAAGAGAGTAGATCGGCACCCCCGACCCCGGCTAGCCGAGGTTGCCAGGGACTGCAAATTCATATAGGTTTCCTCTCCCCCGCTATGTGCTTCCGTATGGAACTTGAACGTACGAAACTTCGTTCGTTCCTATGCCACTGTGCTCCCTCCTTCCTACGCCCCAAACCCCCTTCGGGCTAGAATTTGGTTGTAGTTGCGGTCGAAAGGAAACAAGCGAGGAGCCCGAACCTACTTTACCCCTGCTCCCCGCTAAGGGCGTGGGTTCAGTCGCGGTATAAGGCAGGAGGACGACAAGGTTTGTCGCCGGGCGACATTGTTTATTTAAGATAACAAGGACCCGCTCCTTGGTGTGGGCTTCGCCCACGCACAAAAGAACCTGGCAAACACCCATTTTCATTAATATGTTGATTAAACAAGTACAATTCATAAAAATGTGAACATGAGCAAGGGGTTGCAAAATTTAAATTCGACAAGTTCCCGAAGGCTTAAACTCTAAAAAAAGATAAGATGCTCGTAATCCCTTTCTTGTCCCTCTCCTCAGGAAGCGGATCGGGATAGCAGGGGGGCAAAAGGAGCGCCTAGGTGAGGTACAAGCAGCAGAAGGCACCAAGAGAATGTCCCAGTGGCCGCCCAGAAGAAGGCTGGTGATGACGGTGGCGGGGAAGAAGCCGAAAGATGAGGCAGTGGGCCGGCAATACGCAACGAAGGCGTCGATGCCATCGTACTCCGACTTGACGACCCACCCCCCCCCCTCTTCGTCTTCTCCGGCCCTCCACCACCAGCCACCAGAAGCGACGGCCCCGAGATGTTCAAGGAGCTAGCTCGAGGAGCCACCGCCAAAAACTACCCCTCCGCCCCGGCAGATCATCCTGCCGAGGAGGAGGCCAGGTGCAGATGGTGCTGCTACCGGTGCCGCCTAGGGACGGGGCGTCCAACATCTAGTCAGACCCATCCACATCGTCATCCCCGCTGGTCCCCGCCCCATCGCCGTCGCTCAAGAAGGAGCTCTCATTGTCGGTCAAGCTCTTCGCGCAACACCCTAGCATGTGTACCGAGCGCCCGAAGACCTTGACAGAGAGCAGGTCGCTCTCCACTAACTTGAAGAGGAGAACGTGCCCCTTCATCAACCAGTGGGTGCGTGCGAAGGTTTTCCAACCCCGACGAAGAAGCATTACTTGAGGAGCAGGGAACCTTGTGTTCACCCACATGTCACCATTGCAACACCCCTTCATGTGAAGCCTCTGCCTCAGCGGCTGGTCGATCTCCAACACCCTCGTGAACTCCTCGGGAAGGTGGAGGTGGCTACGCGGAGGCTCGTGCAACTACAGGATGAACTCAAGCGCTGTGTCCCCAACATGACCGCTCGACGAAGCAGGAGGAGATGGTGATGACACGAGTGTCCCCCTTCCGCACCTACCTCTGCCTCGACAGCCTCACCGACCGCGGCCCCATCCAGCACCTCCGCCTCGAGCATGGCCTTTGCCTTGGGCATCTGGCTCTTCCTTGACTGCCGCGGCTCTCTGGCGGGAGGAGGACCTGGTCTCCTCCGCAGAACGATGGCCGCGACCACGCCCTCTTGCCATGACGATGGGTGAAGAATGGAGATGAAGCAGAGACGCGAGAGGATGCCTCTGCTCCTCCTCCCGTGCCCCTCTTTTATAACTGAGCAGAGAAGGCTAAAGACTGGCTCTACGCCTCTGAAAAACCTGCTCAAATCCGGCTCATTAAGTTGGCGACGAGCGAGGCCATCAACCGCCTTCCCAGCACAATCAAAGGCGCATGAGCATCGGCCATAGCGCGCCTTCCCATATCCCACGCGCCTGTCACCTACCCCACGCCGTGCATGCGGCGTACGTGGCGAAAGGGAGGGCGTGGTGGGAAACATGGAACGACGGTTCCAAGGCCGGGATAGTAAATGAGCAGCGGCCCTACAGTTTTCCCTGTTTTTTAGGGAAGACACAAGCCGCCTCTTTTCTATCCACTGCGAGATGACGCAAGCATGATGTGGTCATCCCACGCGCCCTCCCAAGTCACGCATTCAACGCGGGTCATTTGGAAGCGCAACTGGCGAGGAAGTTACTGCGATAAAGCTCTGCTGCGCATGCCCGCGCATTGTTCTGGGCCTGGCTTCATAACGCTCCGCGCTTACATGTGGACCAGGCCTGCGGGCTCCTATCAGTGTACAAAGTAGGGGCCTTCTGTACCGCTTTACTTGTGCATGGGAAATCGTAGCCACAAATGCGATCGCGCTTGGCAGGGCAGAAGAGGGAGCGAAGACACAAGGCTACTATCGGTGTCAAAATCGGTGGATCACGGGTTGGGGGTCCCGAACTGTGCGTCTAGGCCGGATAGTAACAGGAGGCAGGGGACACGATGTTTTACCCAGGTTCGGGCCCTCTTGATGGAGGTAAAACTCTACGTCCTGCTTGGTTAATATTGATGATATGAGTAGTACAAGAGTAGATCTACCACGAGATCAGAGAGGCTAAACCCTAGAAGCTAGCCCATGGTATGATTGTACGTTATGATTGTTGGCCTACGGACTAAAAACCCTTTGGTTTATATAGACACCCAGAGAGGTTTAGGGTTACACAAGGTCCGTTACAAAGGAGGAGATATCCATATACGTATTGCCTAGCTTGCCTTCCACGCCAAGTAGAGTCCCAACCAGACATGAGACGAAGTCTTCAATCATGTATCTTCACAGTCTAACAGTCCGGCCAATGGAGATAGTCCGGCTGTCCGGAGACCCCGTAATCCAGGACTCCCTCAGTAGCCCCTGAACCAGGCTTCAATGACAATGAGTCTGGCGTGCAGTATTGTCTTCGGCATTGCAAGGCGGGTTCCTCTCCAAATTCTGTGTACCTGTCGAAATAGTGTCCGGTTTCTTGTGAATGTTGCACTCCTTGGCTTCCACGCCTAATAATGGCCACTTTCCACGTGTCGAGCGAATGTGAAGAGCCAGGGTGTTTTCACATTTACCCCCCTAGCTGTGTGAATGAGCCGCCTATTTAAAACGACGAGGATTCAGATCCAAATCACACCATCCTCCCTTGGCGAGCCTTCATCGGAGCACGCCCGACAGAGATCCATTCCATCATGGCCGGTCAATGGAGCTCCTCCTCTCGCACCCCTAGCTCCAAGCCTGGAGATTGGGAGAGATGTTCCGTCCTGCATAGCAAATTAGTGATGCTTCAGTCCAAGGGATTTCTTCCCCCAGCGTGCATGGTCCCGGTTCGAGCCGGGCTCGCCACCTATAATGGCGGAGAGCAAGCGGAGAGCCTTCCCAATCCCTCCAAAGGAGAGCGGGTATGCCTTGTCCCTTATTTAGTAAGAGGGCTCAGATTTCCAATTCATCCGTTTCTCTGGGGGCTCCTGGAGTTCTACGGCCTCCAGTTGCACAATCTTACGCCTGCCTCCCTGCTGCATATCGTGGGATTCGTAGCCCTTTGCGAGTTGTTTTTGGGCTGTGAGGCTCATTTCGCTCTGTGGAAGAAGCTGTTCTGCCTTGTGCCCCGTTCTCAGAAGGGGTCAATATATCAAGTGGGCGGAGCCGAAGTGTGGCGTATTGCCGGGACCGGATACCTGTCCGGGAATCGAAAGAAGACGTCCAAAGACTGGCCTTCAAAATGGTTTTATATCGAAGATGTCCCCCTCCCAGATCCTATTCGGATCGGCCTTCCTGAGTTCGACAACGCCCCTTTGAAGAAGCGCCGGAGCTGGCGTCCACGGAGCTCCCTGGAGGAATATGACAGGGACATTCTTTACCTGATGAGCCGGATAAGTTTTTTAGCTCGATCCGGATTGACCATGATCGAGGTCATGGCCACATGCATCATGCGGGGGGTGCAGCCGCTTCAGTATAGGGGCCACCCCATGTGGGATTTCAACGGGGAGGATGACGCTACCCGCCACGGCCGCAAAGGGCCAGGATCGGCTCTTGATCTAATAAAGATCGTATCCACTTTGTACAAGGGAGAAGAGGACGAATTCCTTCGTGTCAACCCGCAGGGGGGATTTTCTAAGTACAATCCTCCGAGCTGGGTAAGCGGAGACTTTTTATCGCCCATCCATGTCGTATTCCCATAGTTAAGTATTCATTCTAGCGATTTCATCGCAGGAGCTGTGCCAGGCTGTAAAGGAGATAAACATCCCTCCTCCACAACCCGAGGACCCTGGACGGTCCCTTGACCCGGCCTCCCAGGAGGATCCAGACATATCTATGGAGCTGATCGATGCGGTATTTTACCAAGCGAGTAATGACAATGCTTTGGTGGCCATTATGGTCGATTACCCTGGGCTAGTTCCAGCCCCACAGGTGATTGAGACCAAAGTCCCAGGAGTTCACAAAGGGATCCGTCCTTGCGTGTTTTTGATCGCCGTATAACAGCCATGTTTTGCAAGGGAGGTCCTCGAGGCCGAAGGCCAAGCCTGCGGCGACTGGCCAACAAGGGGCCGCAAGGCTAGGCAGGCTTAAAAGACCCGTAGTCCGGATTGAGACACCGGTGCAGCGGTATGGTGCACCGTCCCTATTGCAAGACAATATTCTCAGAGGCATATTAATGCCCATGCCTTCTTTTCAGGAAAAAGAGCGCTCGCCGGACTATACCTGGAGAGGCTACCAATCGCGCCTCCACAAGCCAGGCTCCAAGGCCGGATTCGGAGGCGGGAATGAATACAAGGCGTGCACCGGGTGCTCTTCCGACAGAGGATGCGGATAAACTATCCGCCACCCATTCCGAGGTGGAAAGTGCTATGAACCACAGGCGTCGCCGGGCTGTTCTTCGTGATGCTTGTTTCTCCCAAGAGGCATTGGATGCCTTCAACTCAGGAGACGCGCACCTCCGTGCCGCTAAAAATGGTCTAGCCAGAGCCACGGAGCAGTATGGAAAGGACATACGGGTGAGAAAATTTGGTGATTATATATATATCAGTAGCCCCTGAGACTTGAAACAGTTAGGATAACTGATTTAAGGATCATTTGTTATGCAGGTTCTTACAGAAAAGAATACTCAACTGTCCCAGGAGCTGGAAGAGTGCAAAGCCCAACTTCAGGCCGCACTGGCCGCAGCAGGGGAGCCCAAAGAGACCCCCTCTGGTAACATATCCTTCAAATGATAAGTATCATATAGAATGCGGCGTGTATGCAGATCTGACGATAAAATTGCATATGACACTGGAGTAAATCCGGATAAGCAGCAGCTCCAATGCCAGCTGAAGGCCGGTGAGAACATGCTTACGAGGGTGAGGCAGGAGAAAAATGATCTCCAGGATGCCAACACCAAGCTAGGTATGGAACTACAAGATGTTCATGCCCAACTGTCGGACTCTGTTAAGGAAAATTGCCGGCTTTGACGCGGCATATTTAGTAAGTGCTTGACCGAACTTTGAAAAAGAGTTCGGCGAGGAAGC
Source organism: Triticum urartu (assembly GCF_003073215.2). NCBI lineage: Eukaryota > Viridiplantae > Streptophyta > Magnoliopsida > Poales > Poaceae > Triticum > Triticum urartu. Next base: position 389,285,486 of record NC_053027.1, on the reverse strand, counting down.
TGGCTGACAGAGTTATGTCTGTAGGTATGCTAACAGGTCATCCTGCTGAGGAAATGCCCAGTTCAACGGGTGACCTTCTTCCCGAGCTGTCACAGCTACACAAACAAGTTCGGCAGGTGATGCAAGGCATCGCCCAGGCCTTGTGGCCATCCATCTCCATACCCGAAGTCCTTGGAGAGCTTGCAGAAAAGCTGAAGGGAGCACGGCGGCGCTTCCGATTATGGAAGATATCAGCCTGCCGTCAGGGCGCCAGGGAAGCCTGGGCAATGGTGAAGACATGGTACACGAAGGCTGACCCGAACCACATGGCCGAAGTCGGACCTGTGGGGCCTGATGGGAAGGAGATCCCTGTGAGCTTAGTGTACGGCCAAGTAGAATTGGACGCAAAGTATTCCCAACAGGACTGTAGACTAGATAGCCTATTGGATGGTATTGAAGAGGAATTTAACCAGTCAAATTGACTATGTAATTTTAAAGTGACATGTATAATGCCTTCTAGCTGTATTGTAGATCGTTTGTCGTGGCGACCTTTTTGCTTTAACCTCGGGACCCGACGGTCCGGAGTGTATCCGAATACCCTCTCGGTTATGTAAGAAGCGGGGCATGCGTGGAGACCAGGCATAGGGGTCATTAGTGCTTTATCAGACAAGTGCCCAACTAGTTATGATATATTACATGGGTAGTAAGAAACATCTTCCAGGGAGAATAGCTCCGTTAAGGGTTCCTTTCCCTGGGTAAGCATGCCCTAAAGTGCATGTCTGGAGTGCGATAAGACACGCAGAAAAATCATCTGGGGGTGGATATGAATAATAAAAGTCATCTTTTGTTCACCGACCGAATATTCCCTTAAGAACGCTAGCTTTCGGCTTCACCCAGTCTGAGGTACACATCCGGCTCACCCGGCGGTAACAATCGCAGAGGTGCTCCCCTTATGCCCAAGCCGAATTAACGGGAACGTAGGGCATAAATACAAGAGCCAGGCAACCCAGCTTGGCCAAAACTTAAGTCATATCGATGCATATAATGGTGAAAAAAGGTACATGCGGAAGTATAACACATGTGTTGGGCGTGAGGCCCAGGAAAATAACTTAAGCTTCCGTGAAAGAAGCCCCCAGGTATGAAGAGTGCGGCTAGCGCATCTGTAATGTACGAGGGAGGCACAAGGTGACCCTTGAAGGCCTAGAGAAATAAAACAAAGAAAGGGAAACAAGACAGATGATGCATATGCAGAAAATGGACAAAGGGAGGGAACTAACATAGAGTTCACGTAGAATATTCGAAGCCTGGCTGCGTTCCATGGGTTCGGCTCGAGTCGACTAGTCGATGCATCCCGCAGTCGGTACGCTCCACCGGTCAGAACTTGGTCGATAATGAAGGGACCTTCCCATTTGGGCTCGAGCTTGTTCTTTTTCTTATCCGGCAGCCGTAGAACTAGTTCGCCAACGTTATAAGTTTTGGCCCGTACTTCTCTGCTTTGGTATCTGCGAGCCTGTTGCTGGTAAAATGCAGAACGGGCTTTGGCTACGTCGCGCTCTTCCTCCAAGGTGTCCAGACTGTCTTAATCGAGCTCGGCTTCTCTTTCTTTGTACATGCGCACTTGAGGTGAGTCATGAATTATGTCACAGCGCAGGACTGCCTCTGCGCCGTACACCATAAAAACGGTGTATATCCGGTACTACGATTCGGCGTGGGCCGCAGCCCCCAGAGTACGGAGTCGAGCTCCTCTACCCAGTGCGTGTCAGACTCCGTTAAGGAGCGCACTAATCTGGGTTTAATGCCGCTCATTATAAGACCATTTGCTCGTTCGACTTGACCGTTGGTTTGTGGGTGATAGACTGAAGCATAATCGAGCTTGATGCCCATTTTGCTGCACCAGAGTTTTACCTCGTCGGTCGTGAAGTTCGTGCCGTTATCAGTGATGATGCTGTGGGGGACGTCATAATGGTGTACAACCCCGGATATGAAATCTATCACCGGTCCGGATTCGGCTGTTTTAATCGGTTTAGCCTCTATCCATTTGGTGAATTTATCCACCATGACCAATAAGTATTTTTTCTTGTGGGTTCCCCCTTTAAGGGGTCCAACCATGTCAAGCCCCCATACAGCGAAGGGCCATGTAATGGGGATTGTTTGGAGGGCGGTGGGTGGCATGTGGCTTTGATTTGCAAAGAGCTGGCAACCGGCACAACGTTGGACCAAGTCCTGTGCATCTGCCCGGCCCGTTGGCCAATAGAATCCTGTACGGAAGGCCTTGCTTACAAGATCTCGGGCTGCGGTGTGATGACCGCCGAGTCCGGCGTGAATTTCTGCCAAAAGGTTCCGCCCTTCCTCTTCGGAGATGCACCTTTGAAGGACTCCGGTAGCGCTTTTTTTGTACAATTCTCCCTCATGGACCCTGTAGGCCTTGGATCGCCGCACTATGCAGCGTGCCTCATTTTGGTCCTCCGGAAGTTCCTGTCTAGTTACGTAGGCCAGGAATGGTTCTGTCCATGGGGAAATAATGGCCATTATTTCATGGGCTGAATGTGTTATTTCGGTGGCGGAGCCTCCGATTGTGTCAGAGAGTTCGGTATCGGGTATTTTGGCCGGGTCCGGACTGTTGTTACCGGTGCCCCTTCCCATGCTACGGATGGCTTGAAGAGCCGTTCCAGAAATATGTTGGGAGGGACCACGTCGCATTTTGCGTCAGTGCGGGCGAGGATATCCGCCGCCTAATTGTTTTCTCGAGCCACATGGTGAAATTTGAGCCCCTCGAACCGAGCTGACATTTTTAGGACGGCATTGTGATAAGTTGCCATTTTCGGATCCTTGGCATCGAAGTCTCCATTTATCTGGGATATCGCGAGGTTCCAATCCCTGCGCACCTCTAGGCATTGAATGCCCATGGATACTGCCATCTGAAGACCATGTAGAAGGGCCTCATATTCGGTTGTGTTGTTGGAGTTCGTATACATTATCTGTAGTACGTATTGAACGGTATCTCCTGTTGGGGACGTCAAAACGACGCCAGCCCCAGACCAGCCAACATTTTGGAGCCGTCGAAGTGCATGATCCAGTTTGAATATGTGCCGTACTCTTTAGGGAGTCCGGCTTCCGTCCACTCAGCGACGAAGTCAGCCAAAACTTGCGACTTAATAGCTCGTCGTGGCTTGTAAGTTATGTCAAACGGGAGGAGCTCAATGGCCCATTTGGCAATCGGGCCCGTCGCTTCGTGGTTGTTTATAATATCGTTAAGTGGTACTTCTGGGGCTACCATTAACGAACACTCTTGAAAGTAGTGTCGCAGCTTCCGGGATGCCATAGATACCGCGTATGCTATCTTTTGATAATGCGGGTACCGTGATTTGCATGGAGTAAGGACAGTGGACACATAGTAAACCGGCTTTTGAAGGGGGAATTTGTGTCCGTCCACTTCTCGCTCGACGACGAGCACTGCGCTTACTACTTGATGAGTTGCCGCAATGTATAATAGCATTGGTTCGCCAGTGTTTGGCACGGCCAGGATTGGGTTTGTTGCCAATATGGCTTTTATTTCGTTGAGCCTGGCCGAGGCGGCATCCATCCACTCGAAGTGTTCGGTGCGCCGAGGAGGCGATAAAGGGGTAATGCCTTTTCTCCCAAGCGGGAGATAAAGCGGCTTAGAGCCGCCACGCATCCGGTCAATTTTTGTATTTGTTTGAGGTCTGTTGGGGTAGCCAACTGTGACAATGCTCGGATTTTGGACGGATTGGCTTCAATACCTCTACAGGAGACAATGAATCCCAAGAGCTTTCCGGCTGGTACGCTGAAAACGCATTTTTCCGGATTGAGCTTGATGTCATATGTTTGGAGGTTGTCGAATGTGAGCCTCAAGTTGTCTACTAGAGTTTCGACATGCTTGGTTTTAGTGACCACGTCATCCACGTATGCCTCCACTGTTTTGCCGATCTGGTTTGCCAGACATGTCTGAATCATGCGCTGATATGTTCCGCCGGCGTTTTTGAGCCCGAAGGGCATTGTGTTGAATCATAATGGGCCGTATGGTGTCATGAATGCCGTTGCGGCTTGGTCTGGCTCCGCCATTTTAATTTGATGGTAGCCGGAGTATGCGTCGAGGAAACACAATGAATCGTGTCCTGCGGTAGCATCGATGATTTGATCGATGCGGGGGAGGGGGAAGGGATCCTTTGGGCAGGCCTTGTTATGGTCCTTAAAATCGACGCACAAGCGCCAGGATTTGTCCTTCTTTGGTACCATCACCAGGTTTGCTAGCCAGTCCGTACATTTTATGTCTGATGAATCCGGCCTCCAATACCTTGGCTAGTTCCTCTCCCATGGCTTGTCTTTTAGGCTCGGACAAACGTCGAAGAGCCTGCTTGACTGGCTTGAATCCTTTTAGGATATTTAGGCTGTGCTCAACCAGCCTGCATGGGATTCCTGGCATGTCTAAAGGGTGCCAGTCAAAAATGTCCCAGTTCTCGCGTAGGAACTCTCGCAGTGCGGCGTCGACATCAGGGTTTAATTGTGCCCCGATGGAAGCTATTTTTGTAGGGTCCGTTGGATGGACCTTGAATTTGACTATTTCGTCCGCCGGTTTAAAGGAGGTGGACTTGGATCTTTTATCGAGTATCACGTCATCCCTGTTTACCGTGGAGCGCAGCGCAGTTAGTTCCTCGGCTGCTAGGGCTTCGGATAGTGCCTCGAGGGCCAGTGCAGTTGTCAAAAGGTTGTGCTACTTTGCTCAATGCGGCTCTAGTCTATTTCCATCTTTTGAAGAGTTTCCTCATAGATGAGGTTTAATCCGCTGCCGCTATCCATGAGTACCTTGGTGAGTCGAAAGCCATCCACGATTGGACTGAGGACCAGTGCGGCTGGTGCTCGGGCTGTTCGGATATTAGGTTCGTCACTGGCATTGAAGGTAATAGTCGTGTCCCTCCAAGGATTTATTTCTGCTATGTGGCAGATTTCGGCCATGCTGCGGAGTGTTCGCTTGCGTCTATTATTTGACGCGAAGGTCTCAAAGACCGTTAACACCGTATTGTTGTCCACGGGATGGTGCTCTGTGGTCTTTGGGAGGAGTAGATCCTCACCACTTTTGGCCACCTGCCGGAGTATCCAACATGCTCTAAGGCTGTGCGTTGGTATTGCATCTGCTGTACTATAAATTTTGCAGGGTCCGTTGAGCCATCCCTCCAGTACGGTTCCTTGCCCTGTAGAGGGCTTTTGCTTTTTGGTAGTTAACCCAGGTGTATTGTGATAATGCACCCTTTTATTTTGGAGTGGGTTTATATTCAGGGCCGGATTATCCCAAAATTTTATTTCGGTTTTCCAGGCGCTTTCTATCGCACAGTACTTTCGTACTATGGACACCAAGTCGACAAAGCGTGTAATTTCGCGACGACTTATGGCGTTGAGGATTCCCTTGTCCGTGCAATTATTGCAGAAGAATGAAATTGTGTCTTCCTCGCGCCAGTCATTTATACTGTTCCTGACCAGGAGAAATCTTGCCCAGTAATGGTGTACTGTTTCTTCGGGCTCTTGCCTAATTTGGGATAGATCGCGTATGTTTGGGTGGGTGGGTGGAATTGAATCCGAATCCTCACCCAATCTGAGACTCAGGGGCCAAGGAGTTTCCAAACTCGGAAGTTTGAATTCTTGGATGTTTTCCGATAAATCTAGCCTGCGCCTGATTCTAGGTTCAGGCCTTGAGTGACGTCCTTCCCTCCGCGGGTATCCGGCTTGGAGGGATCGGGAATCCGGACATAGCTAGTCCTTAAGATAGATGAAGGGTGGCCGTGTTGTTCCTCCACCACTGCAACGTGATGGGTGACCTGGGGAGAGTTGATCTCTCTCAGATCGGGTTTAGGCCCAATCTGATCGTAGTCTGTAGCGACTCCCAGGGCGGCGATGCGATCCAAGAGCTCGTTCAGGGAAGAGAGCTCCATTGAGTCTAACTGCTCGGCGAGTTCCGAGTTGACGTGAAGATTGCTTTCGATGACCCAAGAAGTCATCATCGGTGCAGCGGCCGAACAGGCGGTGATAAGAAAACCACCTAGCCGGAGAGTTTGGCCGATAGCCAAAGCTCCCTCGGCGCTAGTGCCGTCTTTAAAGACGGGATGAGACATCCTTCCTGGTGGCGACGGCACAACGGAACTCTCAAGGAAAGGACCAGTGTCGGTGTCAAAACCGGAGGATCTCGGGCAGGGGGTCCTGAACTATGCGTCTAGGCCGGATGGTAACAGGAGGCAGGGGACACGATCTTTTACCCAGGTTCGGGCCCTCTTGATGGAGGTAAAACCCTATGTCCCGCTTGATTAATACTGATGATATGAGTAGTACAAGAGTAGATCTACCACGAGATCAGAGAGGCTAAACCCTAGAGGCTAGCCTATGGTATGATTGTACGTTATGATTGTTGGCCTATGGACTAAAAACCCTTTGGATTATATAGACACAGGAGAGGGTTAGGGTTACACAAGGTCGGTTACAAAGGAGGAGATATCCATATACGTATTGCCTAGCTTGCCTTCCACGCCAAGTAGAGTCCCATCTAGACATGAGATGAAGTCTTCAATCATGTATCTTCATAGTCTAACAGTCCGGCCAATGGAGATAGTCCGGTTGTCCGGGGACCCCCTAATCCAGGACTCCCTCAACTACCAGAGAAGCGCCCAAGCCAGAGGCGCAAGGAGCAAAGGGACAAGACGGGCTTCCCCCGGCAAGAGCCTTGTCGGGACGGCCTACGTGGCCCTGGCAAGAGCCTTACCGGGGCAACTTGCCCAACGCCAGCAAGGTCGTCGCCCTTCAGCCTAGGAGTTTTGACAACATCAACAACATTGGGACCAAGGCTCGGGAAGCACCTGTGTGGTGGCATGCAGATCTTCGTGATGAACAGAGGCCTGCAAGACTGGGTAAGAACCAGAAGACGAAGGCCCCCAGCAAGATCCTTGCCGGGGACGACCATGGAAACCCGGCGTGACCCTTGCCGGGACCCCGGCAAGATCCTTGCCAGGGATATCTGTAGGGCCATAGCCAGGCCCACGCCTACCAAGGCCCCGCTACCCCATGGCCATTCTGACGCAGCAGCCAGCCTGCCAACTAGGTGCGCACCTAAGTGGCAGCATGCAGCTTCTAGGCCAACCAGGCAAGCACCTGCGTGGTGGCATGAAAATCTTCGTTAAGTCCCTGCCACCGCACCAGCGCAGCAGCCAGCCAGCCAGCATGGCGCTGCATGCCTCATCAGCTTGGACGCGCGTTGAAGCGAGGCGAGGCGATGACAGACGGGACGAGCTTCCCTGTCGTCCCTGATAAAGCAATAGGACACGTCAGCAGTGCATTAAATGCGTTTTGTCCCACGATGTCTGGGATAGACTTGTACACTGTAGACACTTTCCACCTCCTGTGTGCAGCTGTGGCGACCCCTTTGACATATAAAGGGAGGCCCGAGGCGTACTAAGAGAGGATTCAGACTTTTTGGACCTTGCACACCTTGTAGCTGGTCCAAGAACACCAGATAAACAGACCAAAGTAGGATTAGGGTATTACGCATCGTTTGTGGCCCGAACCTGGATAAAATTCCCTCACGTTGATCTTCTAATCCCGCTCTTTCCACATGCCCGCGCCTCGGCAACTGTAGTAGGGATTCCTTGTGATCCCATAGGTGTCGTTCTTGAACCCCGACAAACTGGCACTGGGCACTGGATCAATAGGTTAGTCCAATAAATCATATAAAAAGTTGCCAAAAGTATGTAAAAGTGATATAATATTGGCATGAAATAATCAAAAATTATAGATACGATGGAGACGTATCAGGATGCGCCACGATCGAACGACAATCCACGTCCCTGACATCACACCCATGTAGCTGTAGCTGAATTGGATTTATATGCGCTAAATGTCTAGAAAATGCACATAATCCCATAAATATGGTAAATGAGCTCGAGAAAATGCCAAATTTGAACACAGTGATTTGCAGGGTGTATGTTCGTCATAGAAAAAACTCCTGGGCAAAGAATGAATAATGTTTGGATTCCTGTTCAATCTTGGCGATTTCCCTCTGAAAGCATGGAACTTCCTCGGTGATGGTTCGATTTATGAAGGACGTGCATGATGACGTAAGTCAAACCTTCTGAAATTTTTACCAGGGCATGGTGAGGCCATACCATGGCACCATGCCCGACGTCATGTTTTTCTAGCATTTATTTCATTTTTTATATAGTTGAAAACCCAATAAACAAACGTTTTTGGTTGACTATTGCCACACATTTCATCGAAATATCTACCCATTCCTTGTAAAAGGCATAAGAATTTACTAAATGGCACGAGCATGGTTTTCCAGGCCGTTCTTGTGCACCCTTTCATGCACCGATTTTTTGAACTTGAATTATGAGCATTAATGCCTACAAAAAGTACATAATCCCCTAAATATGGTAAATGAACCAGGAAAAGTGCCAAATTTAAACACGGTGATTTGTAGGGTGTATGTTCACCGTAGAAAAAATTCATGGGAAAAGGACAAAGGAAATTTGGATCCCCCTTCAATCTTAGTATTTCCCCCTCGAAACAATGAAACTTCGTCGGTGATGGCTCGATTTATGAAAGGCATGCATGACGACATAAGGCAAACATTCTCAAAATTTTACCAGGCCACGGTGAGGCCATACCATGGCACCACGCCAGGCATCATGTTTTCCAAGCATGTATTTCATTTTTGTATAGTTGTTTACCCAGTAAATGACGCGTTTGTGGTTGACTATTGCGACACATTTCCTTGAAATATCTGCCTATTCCTTGTAAAAGGCATGACAATTTACTAAATAGCACGAGCATGGTTTTCCAGACCGTTCTTGTGCACCTTTTCATGCACCAATTGTTCAAATTTGAATTATGTGCATTAATTCCTATAAAATGCACATAATCCCCTAAATATGGTAAATGAGCCCGGAAAAATGTCAAATTTGAACATGTTGCATTGGAGGCGTTGTGTTGATCGCTGGAAAAAAATTGAATGACAAACTAGGACGAAAATTTGGATTCCCCTTCAATCATGGTGATTTCCCTCTCAAAAGCATGGAACTTCCTTGGTAATGGTTCGATTTATGAAGGGCGTGCATGACAACATAAATCAAACCTTCTCAGCTTTGTGGTTTTCAAGCACATATTTCATTTTTCTATAGTTGATAACCCAGTAAATGACGCTTTTGTGGTTGACTATTGCCACGCATCCCCTTGAAATCTCTGCCATGAAAGTGCTAGTTATCGACTAGAGGGGGTGATTAGGCGATTTTTATGGAAGTCTTCAAAACACGGGGGCTTTGAAGACAAACAGTAGAAATGAACCTATTGATATGCAGCGGAAGGTAGACTACACTAGACAAGCCATAGTCAAGTAAGCAATGAAGTGAAAACACGAAGACTATCAGCAGCTAGGTAGCATGGATCAGGATGGAAGATAGTATGAAGCCAAACAGCAACAGTCTTCACACAATGAAGTCAATCAGATCATGCAAGCAGGCAGTGACTTCACGAGGACAAACTGTAAGTAAAGAGAGGTAAAGGATAGAACCATTTGCTTGGTGAGGACAAGGATTTGTTGGACCAGTCCCAGTTGCTGTGACAACTATACGTCTGGTTAGGGAGGCTAAGATTCAACTCAGAAGACCGCGTCTTCACCTTATTCCCCTTGAGCTAAGGACACACAGTCCTCGCCCAATCACTCAGGTAAGTCTTCAAGGTAGACTTCCAAACCTTCACAAACTTCGTTCACCGGCAATCCACAGTGACTCTTGGATGCTCGGAACGCGACGCCTAACTGGCTGGAGGATTCACAGTCCTCAAGTTTAACAAGTCTTCAGATCACGCAGAAAGAAAGACTTCAGTGATGCCTAACACTCTTTGGCTTTGGCTGTTTAGGGCTTTGTCCTCGCAAGGATTTCTCTCTCAAATGCTTCGGAGGTGGGTTGATCTCAAACGACAAAAGCCATGCACTAACTCTGAGCAGCCAGCAATTTATGGTGTAGGGGGTGGGCTATTTATAGCCAGGATGCAACCCGACCTGATTTGTCCGAAATAACCCTGGGTCACTAAAGAACTGACACGTGTCCAACGGTCAGATTTCAAACACACATGGCAGCTTGACTTGGGCTACAAGTAAAGTTGACTCATCCAGCTCTGGATAAGATTTGCTCTCATTGTCTTCACTAAAAGACATAGGATTTGGTTGAGCAACACTTTAGTCATCTGACCTTGTTCACTTGGACCCCACTTAACAGTATGGTGGTTCCTATGACTCAACAAACAAGAAAAGGAAACTACGAAACAACTATGTCTTCATACTCCATAGTATTCATACGATGTCTTCTCATGTCATAGTCTTCAATGTGAATCTCTTCACAGACCACCATTGTCTTCAATGTCTTCACACATTTTTAGGGTCATCTCTGGTAGGTAAACTGAATCAATGAGGGACTACTACCTGTGCTATCATGCGGTTCTCACAAACACATTAGTCCCTCAACCAGGTTTGTCGTCAATACTCCAAAACCAACTAGGGGTGGCACTAGATGCACTTACAATCTCCCCCTTTTTGGTGATTGATGACAAATTGGTTGAAATTTTTGACGGGGATAAAAATATGTGAAAGTTTAAGGATTAAAGCATTGTCTTCATAAGTGGCAAAAGGCTCCCCCTGAGGATGTGCATATAAGTAGTTTGCTTTTGAATGCAAATGCACATGGCAGGTTTTACTTTGTGGAGATCCTCTTCAACTTATGAAGACAACTCATCATGCATATAAAGATATAATGAAGATAATGACATGCATAATGAAAAATGGATGTCTGCGGAATGAATTCATGCGGAATTTATCATCGCATCACAAAGTAGCAGAAAAAGTAGCAGACGACCATCAAGTTTAAGTGTTACAACCAAAAGAACCAAATGTATAAAAAGAATGAGAGTTGTAATCACATGGCAAAATATAGCAACCACCCATAAAGGACCCGCTTGAATACTATCAACTCATATACTTCTCCCCCTTTTGTCAGGAATGACCAAAAAGGTTTGAAGACATAGAGTATCTACTCGTTCCCATCAGGAGTAGATGAAGGTGCAGGGTCGATGCTGGAGTTCGGTGGTGCAGATGGGCCTGGTGTAGTGTCGAGATGTAGTGAAGCCATGGTTGGAGAAGTGGCATCGTCTTCTTCATCGACGACTCTCACAACAACAGTTGCAGTCGAAGATGAATACTCAGAGTCTTCAATGGAGGGAGTTCGACGGCAGCTTGCATTCTAGGGAGGCTTGGAATCAAATTTCAAGCTCTCTGTGAAGCCATCTTCGCGAAGATCGTCTTCAGGGCATAGCAGCGCGAGACTCTTCCAAGACTGTCGACAGGCTTCATGACCTACGAATGAGTTCTTGGTGGCCAATTTCTGATGTGATTGACGTCCACCAAGATACTCTACATCTGATGCTTTACCCAGTCCTGATGCCTATCCTGTTTCTGATGTAAGGCAACAAGAAGCTCTCGGTCATTGAGAACACGAGAACACTTCTATGGCCTTTGGGCAATCGTGCTATCAGTGGCTTCGGTGTTTGCACAATGAGGCACACGTATATTGCTAGCCAAAGAATAAGCAGGAGTTGCAGCATTGGGGACATGAGTGCCTCCTATTGGCTGCGTGAAGCTTTGATGATCAACATTGTGAAGATATAGCGGCTCCTTGGCAGGCTCTAGGTAGATGGCTTCTGTCGGCGTCCTGGGAACAGGGGTCCCCAGACTTGCTTGCCTACGGCCCACGGCGTGGCTCCACCAGTGGCCCCGTACGGCCCATCTTCACCAGTGAACACTCAAGACCCGCCAAACCTCATGAGGCGGACGACGCAAGACCTCCTCGGGGGCGGCCTCACCAGGCTGGCTCGCAAGGGGCGGAGAGATCAAGGCAATGGGCACCTCGCGAGGTCCTTGTGATGTAACCCATGACAACCAAGGCCATGCGGGTGCCAGCGCGTGCAGTGTACTCGTTTCCTCTTTGGTTGTAAAGAGGCAAGCGCAGGCGAGGAGTCCCGAGGCATCAGGCAAAGGTTTGCATATCGGTACAACAAGACCAAGACTAGCAGGATGGCAGGATGGAGGTCACCGTGGAGCCCAGGACGGCGTCACCACCCGAGCCTTTGGCAGGCGACGACTACCTTTTGTCAGGATAACTTTTACTAGTTGTCTCCCTTCAAATTTTGCTATTGTTGGATCCCTTCCCGCCTACATTTGGGAAGAGGACTAGGGCCTCTATAAATAGGACTAGCCACCACTGTAGGGGGCATCTGATCTTGAACTAGACCCGTCCCACCAAGGCCACCACACAAGCTCATCGAGCTCAAGAACACCTCTCCTCAGGAGGCAGTTCATCCCTTGTACTTGTTCATCCTCACCCCAAGGGGCAATCCACCACACCGCACTGGAGTAGGGTATTACACCACAATGGTGGCCCGAACCAGTATAAACCCTGTGTCCTTTGTTCTGCGAGTTCGACGTGCTGAGCTTTGAGATTGCGGTGAGAGCGTGAGCTAGGGGGGAAAGATCTTCGTGCGCACCCCAGAGTTCGAACCTCAAGGGTTTTGCTGGAACCCGAAATCCGACAGCTTCAACAGACATATCAACCTCATGAAGAAATACAAGATGGTTGCACGCTGAGGGCTGATAGTCAATAGAGGAGTGGAGCTTGATCGGGCGCATCACCCATGGAGCATAAAACTTCAAGCCAAATAGATCAATTCCAGATGCAGCAAGCTGTCTGATGAAGAAATCCTGGGAATTGAATCTGATTCCATTGACAATATAGAATACCAAAGTCTTCATGGCTCCTTCAAGTTTGGCTTCAGCTGAGTGTCCCTTGATGGGCCAGAGAGTATGCCTCAGAATATGATAGACTGTGCGGGGTAGGTACTCAAGGTCCTTGACGAAGAATTCCTTGGGATAATCAGCATCTTGAGGCAATGGCTTAATCATGCTGAGCATCTGACTCATATTTGGTTCAGGCTGCTGGAAGATACTCTACAGTTCATTTTGGTGTAGCTGACAACCAGGCTCATAGAGTTCACCTGGAGTGGGCAGGGAAGTAAGCTCAATAATGTCTTGAGCTTTGGCTTCATGGTGCATGTCGGTGTCAAAACCGGCGGATCTCGGGTAGGGGGTCCCGAACTGTGCGTCTAGGCCGGATGGTAACAGGAGGCTGGGGACACAATGTTTTACCCAGGTTCGGTCCCTCTGGATGGAGGTAAAACCCTACGTCCTGCTTGATTAATATTGATGATGTGGGTAGTACATGAGTAGATCTACCACGAGATCAGAGAGGCTAAACCCTAGAAGCTAGCCTATGGTATGATTGTATGTTGTCCTACGGACTAAAACCCTCCGGTTTATATAGACACCAGAGAGGGTTAGGGTTACGCAAGGTCAGTTACAAAGGAGGAGATATCCATATCCGTATTGCCTAACTTGCCTTCCACGCCAAGTAGAGTCCTATCCGGACATGAGACGAAGTCTTCAATCTTGTATCTTCATAGTCTAACAGTCCCGCCAAAGGATATAATCCGGCTGTCCGGAGACCCCCTAATCCAGGACTCCCTCAGTAGCCCCTGAACCAGGCTTCAATGACAATGAGTCCGGCGCGCAGTATTGTCTTCGGCATTGCAAGGCGGGTTCCTCCTCCGAATACATCACAGAAGAATTTGAATACGAGGACAGTGTCCGACCCTGCAACATAAGTTCCACATACTTCCGTAGAGAGAATAATATTTTCGCAAATCTAGTTTGCTGACTTGTTTTGGCAGCACGACATTATGTCATGGCCCGGTGATTATTCGAACCGTTTTTTCTTCAACCAGCTCCACACATAACGCGAGGCGGTTTCTTGACTCGTCTTGTCGAAGCAGAGATCGTGTTCCCCCAATTACGGGATTCTCATTAATATGGTCGTGGGTAACCCAACCGTGTATAGGACTCCTAGATTATAGGTATGTCCCAAACGGCTACGGAGAGGACGCTTGATATTCACCCTCTTTATAAAGGGACAAGGTTTTCGCTTTTTCCCTCTCGTGCTCAATCGAACCCCTCCCCCGCCTCGAGTTCTAACACCCAAAGCCCAGGTCAGGTGCTCCTGATTTTCAATCATGTCCGGATCCAGCCTTCAAGGCCGGTGGATGCCCTCCTCCGTCACGGAAGAGGATATCAAGAAGTTGAGGGAGGCCAGATACCTGACCGCCGAGGTTTCGCATCGGCTGTCTGCTCGAGGGCGGGTTGTCCCCACTCCCGAACCCGACGAGAACATCGTGTTCGTCTCCCACTTCCTCCGAGGCCTAGGCCTCACTCTGGATCCCTTCGTCAGGGGTTTGATGTTCTATTACGGGCTAGATTTCCACAATCTAGCTTCGGACTCCTTTCTCCACATCTCGACAATTATTGTCGTATGTGAGGCCTTCCTCCGCATTACCCCTCACTTTGGCCTGTGGCTCAAGACCTTTGAAGTGAAGCCGAAGATGATCGAGGGGCAACATGCAGCGTGTGGAGTTGCGTCAATAGGCAAGATGGCAGGAGCTCCGTGGCCGAAAGGTTCCTTTCCAGAGGTGTCCGAATTATGGCAACGGGAGTGGTTTTACGTCACGGCTCCCAGAAGTGCCAAGTGGGCGGCTACCCCTGCTTTCCGCTCGGGCCCCCCACCACAACTGATGTCATGGATTAGCAGAGGTCTGAGCTGGGGTCCAGCCAAGGACGTGCCTATACTGCAAAGCCTCATTCAAGATCTCTTCGAGGGAGATTTTAATTTGGTTTTGGTAATTCAAGTTATGCTGGTCCATCGAGTCCAGCCTTGCAAACGCCAGCCCCTTCGCTTGTGGGAGTTCAACCCAGAAGGACCGCGTGCCATTCAAAGTTTCCTCGGCCTGACGCACGAGGAGATGTACAAGTCATTCTTCGGACCTCAAATAGAGTGTCCGGATACTACCGAGGACGTGGGCCTGAGCAGTAACCGCGCCGCCGAACAAGTAAGAAATCCTCTAGCCAAACACACCGTCTTTTATTCATGAAGTTATTTCTGACATATCGCTCTTTGACCAGGACTGGCTAACAAAGGTGAAGATGATTCGGTGTTCGGCCCCCCTCCCTAAGGGTTTGGAAAATCCTGTTTTGGAAAAGATGCTCGAGCTCGCACCTTGCCCGGAGCCGTCGAAGGAAGATACAGGGGGGGATAATATCAGCGGAAGCGGGCCCCCATCACTGCCAGTTCCAACCGAGGGAATGAGTGCCTCCATAAAGGAGGATAACCGGGGGAGGAAGAGGACTCCTTCCGAGGATCCTGAAGCCGAGGCCTCCAAACGGGAGAAGAAGTCTCCAACAGAGGGTCCTGCCTCAGGGGGTGCTCTTGCCGCACAAAGTCCGCGGGGGGATCAGCCCTCCAACGAGTTGTAAGTGGTCCAAAAAATACTTTAATAGTGAAGGTATACCATCTTTCTTCTGAGAAAATAACCGCCGCATATATCTTGTAGTTCGGGTCTTAGCCCCTCTCAGCTGAGCTCGTCTTCAGGGGATCTTCTTCCAGAGATGATGGAGAGCGAAACGCCTCCCCCGGACTCCTCCGATCAAGAAGCGGGTGACCCCGAAGTGTCGTCATGGAGGGCCTCTCCGGATCCGGTGAGGCCAGAAGATAATCCCATAGACCCCCGAAGTCCCCAGCGTCCGGCTCTCAGAGAGCAAAGAAAAGAGTCCGGCACCGTCTGGTACGCGGTCAGAAGTTCTGATGGAGTTGGTGTGGCGAGCGGCCATCTCAGAAGAACACCATACGCTGATGGGTACGGTGATGGAGGGAATTTCGTCCGCCGAAAGCGGATTACATGAAGCCTTTATGAGTCTACTGATAGGCTTTGAGGTACGTGAGATAATATGTGATAGTACCGCACCTGTTAGGTGTGCCCTGTGTAGATAGTAGCCCTTGAGACTCTGGTTGTCGTCGAGAACGGCGGCGAACAGAGGATCATAGTCCCAGGCAATAACTAGACTGCCTTTATGTGCAAGTGGTCGAAGCTCCGGTGGCTAGCCGGACTAGTGAGTTAGCCGAATTAAAACGGCAACTGGATGCGGCAGACGTCAACATCCAGCTTGTTAACAAGTGGCTTGACGAATCACAGGGTAAGTAACATTTTTTGGTGAATGTCACACAATAAGAGCAGCATGATGCCAGTATCTTTAATATGTTGGGACTGCAGACGGAGCAGCCACCATGGAGACCCTTCGGGCGGAGCTCGCCCGAGCCAAGGAACAAGCGAGGGTTAGTATTGCAGCTGCTTTGAAGGCGGCCGAGGAGTTAAGAGCCGAGAAGGCCGCCCATTGTGAAAGAAAAGAAAAGATGGCCAAGATGGTCGTAGAATTAAAAGGCACTGTCGACCGTTGCCAGTTCCTTGAAGAGGAGAACCGAGTGAAGGCAGCGGACCTGGAGAAGGCCACTATGGCGACTAAAGACAGTCGCTCTGCTATGAGGGCGAAGGAGGAGCTGCGCAAAGACGGGTATATTGCGGCTGGGAAGCCCTTTCTGCTGTGGAGGAAGTTCGGAGATCCGTGGTATGCCCCTCTAGATCGGTTGTGGAGTTCGGTAGACGCATATATGGACTTGGCAGCGAGCGCTGTCGATGCGGTCGAATACTTCCAAGATCAATGTAACGCCCCGAGACTAATGTGCCAGGTGTCTGCCAGTTATTCGCTGTTGTTGCCTTGTCATTTGCTTGCGTGTTGCATCTTATCATGTCATCATGTGCATTGCATCATCATGTTTTAAAACTTGCATTCGTCTGGGTTCTCCGAGTTCTCTCCGTTGTCCGTTCTGATCCCAACCACACTTGCACGCGCCCGCGGCATGTCCGAAATAGTATTTTATAAGTGGCCGGAAGATGTTCTCGGAATGGGTTGAAAGTTGGCGTGCGGTCTTATTTTAGTGTAGGAAGACCGCCAGTCAAATTTCATCGCGTTCAGAGTCCGTTTGATAGCCCAACCATTAACTATATTGACAATATAGTCGGTCAAAACGTCGGACGTTTTCGGTCTCCGGAAACAGTCGCCGGGTCTCTCTCTTCTCTTCTCTCAGCCCAAGGCTTTCTGCACGGCCCACTACCTACAGCCAGGTCCAACCTAACCTCTCTCGTCACACCGCGTCCCTCCTCGCGCGCGCGTCCGAAAGCTGTCCCGGACCCGACCCGGGCAGTCATCACCGTTGTGTCCGGAACATCTCCAAACATCTACAAAACATCACCGTTTTCTTATTTATACTCCCTAGCTATTTTATTCGTGATCGTCCGATTACGATCGGAGGGTCCAACCACAATCCTATTTCCGTATATATTGTACAACCCCTACCAAATCAAGCAAACCCTAATTTCTAGGGGGGTTGTCCCATCACCGCCGCCACTCCACTAAATCCTTTTCGGGATCCATCCCCTCCTCGATTTCACGCACCAGCCAACGAAATCCATCCCCTCCTCGATCCACCCCTCCGCCCGAGCTCCTGCCCTGAGTCCTCCACCTTCGACCCACCTCGTCGGAGACCACCGCTGCTTCACCTCGTATCCAACTCCGATCACGGTTCCTCCCCGCTTCTGCTTCTCCTTTGCTTCCTCTGCTCCCGTTCCCTCTGTTTCCCTCTCTCACTTGCTCCATGTCTTTTCTAGGAAGCACGCAGGAGCATCCATGGCCGTCCCCGTCGCCGCTGCTTTCCTTGCCTCCTGCCGAGCGCCTCCCTCACCTGCGGCCTCCTCCTCGTTGCCCCGCGCCTTCCGAAAGCCTCCTCCGCCTCGACTAGCGCCGTCACGTCTGCGCCTCCTCCTCTGCTTCGTCCAGGAGACAAGGGTCGCGCCTCGTCCCGCTCCTGCACGGTGACCGCCATAAACCGCAGCCTCCGACCACCTCCGCCAGGCCAGACCACGCCTCCCCTTATTTCTCCTCCCTCCATCTGCTTTTCTCCCTCACGCAGTTCTCTCCCTCTCTCTGAATCCTTCACAGGAGCCATGGCCGAAGCTTCAAGCGCTGCCCGTCTCGTCCCCATCCGAAGCCGCCCTGGCCTCGTATCTGTTGGGTCCCGGCCATCCCTGTCGTTGCCGGACCTCCTCAGCTCGCCGGAGCCCCAAGAACCGCGCCAAGTTCTTGCTGCTGCGCCTTCGCCAAATCCCTGCCACTGCCATATGCTTCCCCTGCAATGAGAAGATCCGCCGTCCCGGACACCCGCGCCCTGCCGGACCTCCCCCTGCTTCGCCTTGGTCCCCGTCGTTTCCCCACGTCGCCTCCCCGTGCCCTGGAGACCGCCCCCGCCTGCACTTTGCCGCCTCCAGGTCCCATTGCGCCTCTGATCGAGAGGAGGAAGACGTGGTCGATGCCCGCGTTGACTGCGCCTCGCCCGCGAGTGGCTGCCATCTGGGCTCCAAGGCCCAGCAGCCCCCATGCCAGCGCCCCCGCCTGCCTCTTCCATCGAGTGGGCCTCAGCCCACTAGGTGAGGACACCCAGCGCCCTCTGCCCTGTGTAGCCCAGTAGACCAGATCCGGCCTGGCTACATTTTTTTTCCTTTCCCTGCTGACGTTATTTTTCTTTTATTCCAGTGCATGGATAATTACAGGAATGCCACTATTTTGTTTTGTTAATAACTAAATGTCCATGCGTCTAAATAAAACATGTTATATATGTAACATGCTTAGAATTTTGTGTAGTTTCATTTTGTGCAACTTTCATCTATTTTTAAAATACTTAAAATGATGTTTGCATATATTTTCCCATATTGGCATGTAAAATGATTTAATTCATAACTATTCAACCGTAGCTCTAAATTTAATAAACTTTATATGTAAATGGGGTGGAAAAATGCCTAGTTTAACATGGTGACATTGCTTTGCATGTTTAAAAACTAAAAAATATGGTTTAGGGCAGAACAGTACCAAACCTAATATATGCATATGAGGAGTTTCCGGACTTGTTGTTTTGTTGTTCCGGCCTCATTTAAACTTGCCTAGATTAGATAGTTTCATCATGCTTCACCTTCTGACATGCTAAAAACATTTAACCTTATTGGGTACATAAAATGAGAGAGAACTAAATAAGTCATGTGGTGTTTTGTCAATATGCATCCCGATGCATATTGAGCTCCATTTAACTTGTAGTATTGTTTGTGCATGTTGCCATGCCATGTCTCATTAAACCGGACATGCATCATGCTTGGTTGTGCATCATGCCATGTCTATGTGGTGGTTGTTAACTATGTTGTTTGCTTCTTTCCGGTGTTGCTTCTCTGGGTTGGTTCCGATAAAGTCGCGTTTGTGAGGACCCGTTCGACTACGCCCGTTTGTCTTGTTCATGGACTCGTTCTACTTCCTTGCGGGATCTCAGGCAAGATGACCATACCCTCAAAATCACTTCTATCTTTGCTTGCTAGCTGTTCGCTCTATTCCTATGCCTCGATACCTACCATTTGCTATATCATTCCTCCCATATTGCCATGTCAAGCCTCTAACCCACGTTCCTAGCAAACTGTTGTTTGGCTATGTTACCGCTTTTGCTCAGCCCCTCTTATAGCGTTGCTAGTTGCAGGTGAAGATGAAGTTTGTTCTGTGTGGGAACATGGATTTGGTTGGGATATCATTATTATATGTTATTTACATTAATGCATCTATATACTTGGTAAAGGGTGGAAGGCTCGGCCTTATGCCTGGTGTTCTGTTCCACTCTTGCCGCCCTAGTTTCCGTCATACTAGTGTTATGTTCCTTGATTTTGCGTCCGTTACGCCGTTGGGTGTTATGGGTACCCCTTGACAGTTCGCTTTGAATAAAACTCCTGCAGCAAGGCCCAACCTATACCTTTTGCCTCACTACCACCGACCCTTCCCTCGGGTCGGCCAACCCGAGGGTCATCTTTATTTTAACCCCCCCCGGGCCAGTGCTTCTCTAAGTGTTGGTCCGAACTAGAGCCCCTTGCAGCGCCACCTCAGGGAAACTTGAGGGCTGGTTTTAGTTGTATGGATTGCTCATCCGGTGTTGCCCTGAGAATGAGATATGTGCTAGTTGCTCACTCTTTTGCTATGCCTATGCTATGATGCCTACCACTTGCTTATCATGCCTCCCGTGTTATTAAACCAAGCCTCTAACCCACCTCGTCCTAGCAAACCCTTGTTTGGCTATGTTACCGCTTTGCTTAGCCCCTCATATAGCGTTGTTAGTTGCAGGTGAAGATTGGAGCTTGTTCCATGTTTGGGACATGGATATTTTGTTGGGATATCACAATATCTCTTATTTAATTAATGCATCTATATACTTGGTAAAGGGTGGAAGGCTCGGCCTTATGCCTGGTGCTTTGTTCCACTCTTACCGCCCTAGTTTCCGTCATATCGGTGTTATGTTCCCAGATTTTGCGTTCCTTACACGGTTGGGTTATAATGGGAATCCCTTGACAGTTCGCCTTGAATAAAACTCCTCCAGCAATGCCCAACATTGGTTTTACCATTCGCCACCTAGCCTTTTCTTTTCCCTTGGGAGTCACACTCCTGAGGGTCATCATTATTTTAACCCCCCCGGGCCAGTGCTCCTCTAAGTGTTGGTCCGACCGAGTAGACTGCGGGGCCACCTCGGGGCAACTTGAGGGTTGGTTTTACTCGTAGGATGTCTCATCTGAGTGTGCCCTGAGAACGAGATATGTGCAGCTCCTATCGGGATTTGTCGGCACATTCGTGCGGTGTTGCTGGACTTGTTTTACCATTGTCGAAATGTCTTGTAACCGGGATTCCGAGTCTAATCAGGTCTTCCCGCTAGAAGGAATATCCTTCGTTGACCGTGAGAGCTTGTGATGGGCTAAGTTGGGACACCCCTGCAGGGTTTTGAACTTTCGAAAGCCGTGCCCGCGGTTATGGGCAGATGGGAATTTGTTAATGTCCGGTTGTAGAAAACCTGAAGTTTACCTTAATTAAAATACATCAACCGCGTGTGTAATCGTGATGGTGTCTTTCCAGCAGAGTCCGGGAAGTGAACACGGTGTTGGAGTTATGCTTGACGTAGGTTGTTCTAGGATCACTTCTTGGTCATAGTTCCTCGATCGTGCTTTGCCTTCTCTTCTCTCTCTCATTTGCGTATGTTAGCCACCATATATGCTAGTCGCTTGTTGCAGCTCCTCCTCATACCTTTTACCCTTCCTATAAGCTTAAATAGTCTTGATCGCGAGGGTGTGAGATTGCTGAGTCCTCGTGACTCACAGATACTTCCAAAACCAGTTTGCAGGTGCCGATGTTCCCGAGAAGGTGACACAACCAAGCTCAAGGAGGAGCTCGATGAAGATCTTGTCCTTTGTGTTGTTTCGTTCTAGTTGATCAGTAGTGGAGCCCAGTCGGGACGATCGGGGATCTGTGTAGCATTTGGGGTAGTCTTCTTTTATTTTGGTTCCGTAGTCGGACCTTGATTGTATCTGGATGATGTAATGCTTTATTTATGTATTGTGTGAAGTGGCGATTGTAAGCCAACTATGTATCTCTTTCCCTTATGTATTACATGGGTTGTGTGAAGATTACCTCACTTGCGACATTGCTTTCAATGCGGTTATGCTTCTAAGTCGTGCTTCGACACGTGGGAGATATAGCCGCATCGAGGGCGTTACAATCAATCAGGTCGTGAAGTGGACAAGCTATTCTGGTTGCAATTCAACGTTCCAGAGCATTCGCTTCCCTTGACTGATCAGCTAGACGAATGGGCCGAACTTAATAGGTTGTCCGGACTTGCCATGAGGTCTGTTGTAGATCAGTTGTGGCCGGAGAAGCCGAAGCCGAACAACTATTTCAGCTTAGTGCAACAGTTCCTTGGCGCGGTGCCGCGCATCAACGCGATGAAGAGGTCGGCGTGCATAGAAGGCTCGCGGATGGCCTTTGCCCGTGTCAAGGCATACTGGGCAGAGATGGATGCTACCACTGTTGCGATGCAAGGTTCAGCCATGGGCCGAGTAGCTTCCGAGCACTATTTTGAAGAGGTTCTTGAGGGTGCTCGTTTGATAGAGTCCCAGTGCTCGAAGAATATTATGTTTGAATGACATGTATTCCCATTGCAAACACAATGTTTTTATGAAATATAGTAAGGCTGTATTTATACTTTTGCCGGAAAGTAATGTGATGCCTCCTGTGCGGTCGTTTATGTATATATGTATATAACCTGAAAGATTGCAGTCGTTGGCTTCAACCCCCACGCATATAATGCGGAGGTGCTCGCAAAAAACGCGTGTTCACACTTAACCCAACGTCTTGGTCCTATTAAGGAGGTGATAGCGCAGCGAACGAGGCAACTGGACTATAATGCTTTAACACTTTCACTTAGCCATAGGAGTTTGACAGTGGGGCCACTAGATAGCCCCTGGTGGCTCCGTACTCTACCAATCTCGGGGTGCGTACATGCCTGGCCGGAAAATGGCCCTTTGTTAAGGCGGAGGAATTCTAACATTCTGATAGGTCATCGAGTGGTTGACCAGTCTCACGCTATATCATGACAGTCAGTTTTCGGCTTTCTCTACTGAGGTGCTCGTCCGGATGAACCAGGGCACAATCGCAGTAGTTCTCCTGGTGCTGCCTTAGCCGATAGAGCGGAACGTAAGGCACCAAAACACAGGAGCCGGGCAAACCCAACATTTGACCAAAGACAATGATTCGGAGTTGATGCATATAAGGCCAAACTCGTGACGCCGAACACTCCCTAAGGTATTCGGTCTTTATGGTATAGACCGGGCCTAAATAGTGCCCTTTGTAAGAAGCCCCTTGTGTCTAGGTACGTGCATTACTCTGATGTGGCCACATGCAAAGACGTCAGCATCCTTCTCAATTGTACTGAGAATTCGAGGGATGTGTATCAACAAGAGACAGTAAAAAATGTTTACGCAGGGTCTTAATCTAAAAATAATCCTTGGAGCGGGTCGCTGCTGCACGTTTGCGCCTGTGTCTCCATTGTGCTGTATCCTGGACGGGTGTAGCACGATGATCATCTGTAAGAGAGAGGAACTTAGGTGAAAAAAGTTGTCGTGCAAAAAGATAGTTTTTGAAGAAACCATGTATAACTAGAAATGAGTAGAAATTGCCACTTGTCTGCGTGTTGAGCCCCTTGTATTTGTAATAGGGGTGTGGCTATCAATCCGGTACAAATTACATATAGCAGTGCCGGACTCGTCTAACCGCGTCCATGGTCTTGACGACCTATCAAATGCTTTAGTTGGTGAGGCCGTTTTTAGTGTGTGGCTGCCAAGGCAGTCGCATTCTCTTCAGCGCGCAAAGATCTCTTAATACTTCCGGTTACTATAATGATGCCACGTGGACCGGGCATCTTGAGCGTGAGGGAAGCGTAATGCGGTATTGCATTAAAGCGAGCAAAAGCTTCGCGTCCAAGTAGTGCTTGATAACCGCATTGGAACGAAGCAATGTGGAAGGTTAAATGTTCGCTATGGGAGTTACCGGGGAGGCCGAATATAACCTTTAGTAGCAGTGAGCCCCTGGGCCTGGCGTTACTCCTTTAAAGGTAGTGTTTCTATGGAAAATTTTTGTTGGGTCTATCCCCATTTCGCGGATTGTATCGTGGTATATCAGGTTTAAACTGCTGCCACCGTCCATCAGGACTCGTGCAAAGTGGTATCCGTCAATTATTGGGTCTAATACCAGGGGAGCCCATCCTGCCCGCCGGATACTTGCTGAGTAATCACGATGGTCGAAAGTGACCGGTTGAGACGACCAGTGACAGGGTTTCCCGGTGATAGGCCCTTGGGCATATTTATCTCGGAGGGCCGCTTTGCTTCCCTTGATCATGTGTAATCAATTGACTGTTTTGACTTCTGATGGAAACTTCTTTTGTTCCCCAGTGTCTTGCTTAAGAGGCTCATCATCATCTTCGCTTGGTGTATCCTCCCCCTTGTGTACGGTGTTGAGCTTGCCGGACTGCTTGAAGACCCAACATTCTCTGTGGGTATGATTAGCGGGTTTAGCAGGGGTGCTATGGATCTGACATACCTGGTCCAGAATTTTGTTCAGGCTAGACAATTCATCTCTAGCGCCTTTAGATGGCGGCTTTTGTTGACCTGGCCGAGGGCTTCGGAATCCGGCGTTTACCGCTATGCTCTTTGTAAGTGCATCTAGTGCCACCCCTAGTTGGTTTTGGAGAATTGACAACAAACCTAGTTGAGGGACTAATGTGTTTGTGATAATTGTAGGATAACACAGGTAGAAGTCCCTCATTGATTCGGTTTTCCTACCAGAGATGACCCCTAAAAATGTATGAAGACATTGATTTCAAAGGTGGTATATGAAGATATTCACATTGAAGACTATGACAAGAGAAGACATCGCATGAAGCCTATGGAGGTCGAAGACTTAGATCTTTCGTAGTTCTTTTTCTTCTTTGTTGAGTCATAGGAACCACCGTACTGTTAAGTGGGGTCCAAGAGAACCAGTCAGAATGACTGAAGTGATGCTTAACCAAAACCTATGTCTTCGAGTGAAGACTATGAGAGCGAATCTTGTCCAGAGTCGGACAAGTCAGCTTTTCTTGTAGCCCAAGTAAAGTTGCCGTGTGAGTTTGAAATCTGACCATTGGAACACGTGTCAGTTCCTTAGTGACCCAGGGTCATTTCGGAAAAATCAGGTCGGGTTGCCTAGTGGCTATAAATAGCCCACCCCCTACAACCATAAACGGTTGGCTGTCAGAGTTAGAGTACGGCTTTTGTCGTTTGAGAGCAACCCACCTCGAAGCCTTTGAGAGAGAATTCCTTGCGAGGATAAAGCCCTAACCACCCAGAGCCAAAGAGAATTAGGCATCACTTAATTCTTCTTGTCTGTGTGATCTGAAGACTTATTACACTTGAGGACTGTGAATCCTCCAACCGGTTACGCGTCGCGTTCTGAGCATCCAAGAGACATTGTGGATCGCCGGTGAACGAAGTCTGTGAAGGTTTGGGAGTCTACCTTGAAGACTTACCGGAGTGATTGGGCGAGGTCTGTGTGATTCTAGCTCAAGGGGAATACGGTGAGGACTGGGTGTCCTAAGCTGCGTGTTCAGGACTGGGTGTCCGGGACTGTGTGTCCTCAGGTTTAAATACCTAGCTGCCCTAACCAGACGTACAGTTGTCACAACAACTGGAACTGGTCCAACAAATCATCGTCTTCAACGAGTCACTGGTTTCATCCTTCCCTTCCCTTTACTTACTGTTACTCCTTGTGAAGTCATTGTATGTTTGCACTATCTTTTGTCTTCACTGAGTGACTGCGTGTTCTGTTTGGCTTCAAAACATCTTCCTACCTGATCCTTACTACATTGCTGCTATTAGTCATTGTGCTCTCACTCCATTGCATACTTGACTATGGTTTGCCTAGTGTAGTCTACCTTCCGCTGCATGGTAATAGGTTTATTTCTATCGTTTGTCTTCGAAACTTCCACGTTTTGAAGACTTCCATAAAAATCGCCTATTCACCCCCCCTCTAGTCGATATAACGCACTTCCAATTGGTATCAGAGCAAGGTACTCCCTTGTTCTGTGTGATTCGGTTTAACCACCTAGAGTTTTAGCTATGCTGACTGCAGGGATAATTAAAGTCTCCACTGCGTGCCCCGTCTTTGATGGAACTGAATATCCCTACTTGAAGAATAAGATGCGCATGCATCTTGAAGCCATTGACGTCGACCTATGGTATGTCGTCAAGAACGGCGTTCCCAAGGCTGGAGAAGGTGTCACTGCTGCTGATGTCAAGAAGTTCGTTAAACTGGACTCTACTGCGAAGAATATCATCTGTGGTCATCTGACCAAAGGACAGTATGGCCGCGTGAGTGCTTTGGAAACATCTAAGCTAGTCTGGGACTGGCTCTCCAAGGTCAACGAAGGCGTCTCAACTCAGAGAGATCAGAGAATCAGTGTCCTTCACAACCTCTTCAACCGCTTCAAGAGAAATGACAATGAGAATGTCCAGCTCACATTTGATCGACTAACTGACATCACGAATGAGCTTCAAGCCCTTGGCACTACTGAGATCACCAAGCATGAAGTCGTGAAGACACTACTGAGATCACTTGACAGTTCGTTTGACACCCTAGCCCTGATGATTCAAGAACATCCTGATTTCAAGACACTCGATCCGTCTGACATACTTGAGAGGCTCAACACACATGAGTTTCAGCTTTCTGAGAAAAGAGATATCTACGGTCCAAACTATGGGCGAACTCATTCCTTGAAGGCAAAAGATGTCTCCTCATCGGAAGAAGAATCTGACAGCAGTTCTGATGATCCTGAAGACATTGGAAAGGAACTTGCTATGCTTGTGAAGAAGTTCCAATAATTCACCAAGAAGAAAGGCTTCAGAAAGTCTTCACGATCAAGCTCAAGGAATGATGAAGCTTCTGCTCATGACTACAAGAAGAAAACATGCCACAAGTGCAAGAAAACTGGCCACTTCATCTCTGAGTGTCCGCAGTGGGACAATGAGAACAGAAAGAAGAAGAAGAGCAAGGAATATGACTCTGATGACAAGAAGAAGAAGAAATACTCAAAGTCTTCTTCCAAGTCTTCCTCAAAGTCTTCATCACACAAGAAGAGCTCATCTGTCAAGGCACGTGCGTTTGTTGGCAAGGAAATGGATTCAGAGGAGGAGTCCGCTTCTGAGGAGGCGGAGGTGGAGTCTGAGGAGGAGTCTGATTCTGGCGTCGCAAGTCTGGCTATATCATACGTTGCCAAGTCCATCTTCAACACTGAAGGCAATGACTTCCTCACCGACACCGATGTAAATGACAAGGACTACTCCGCTCCTACCTACTACTTCATGGCACGTGGTGCCAAGGTAAACACACGCACTACTCACTATCAAACATCTAGTGACGATGACTCTGATTGTGGTTCAAAACCCAGCTACAAAACACTTGCTAAAATTGCAACTGAACAACTGAAAGCCATGGAACATATTCAAAAACTGTTAGACAAAAGCGATGATTTGTTAGGCGCTGAAATGACTCGATCAGAGTCCTTAATTGAAGACATAAAAAATCTTCACATTAAGTATGAGGAACTTGAAAGTTGTCATGAAACGCTCTCAACTACTCATGAAAAGCTTTCCTATGATTATCTTCAAAGGAAGCAAGATCTTGACAAATTGAGAGCAGCTCATGAAGATCTTCAAAAAGACAATGAGTCACTTCGCGCCAAACAGATCAGTTCCGCTCAGGAAGGATTTGAACCACCATGTCTTAAATGCATTGAGCATGATAATGCTACTTCTGTTGCTGAATGTTCCACTGCTGCTACTGTTGCAATATCTTCAACTGTTGATGTGGAAACTAAGCCCTCTACTGAGGATACCACTGCTATTGCTGATGCGAATGCTAGGTTGAAGACATTGCTTGAAACAGGGATGTACAAAAGTCTTAAAGGGCATCAGACACTATGTGATGTCCTCAAAAAGCAGATCTTGAACCGAAACCCGAGGAAAGAGGGTGTTGGGTTCGTAAGGAAAATGAATGCTGATGGATCTTACTGGAAACCTAAGCAGTACCCCAAAACCACATGGGTTGCTGCAAAGGAATCTTCAGCAGATCCATCCACTCTATCTGGCTTCACTTGTGCAAACCCCATTGTCATTGATGAATCCTTGGATGCAAACTATAAACTGTTTAAGAATCAGAATGGTGAAGTGTTTGCCAGGTACATTGGTACTAACTTCAGGAATGGACCACCTATGAAGAAGATCTGGGTTCCGAAAAGGTGTCTGAAGAATCTTCTTGTGAATGTCATCATGACACCACACATGAAGAAGACAAACCCCAGACCATAGGCTTCATACGGTCCAAAGGCTTCATACAGACAGAGGACTCACCTGAGTCGCACTAACGCAAATGTTTTGCAGGGAAACCATACTCAGGCCTATGAATATGAGCGCGGTTCATCAAACCGCCATGTTCATAAGACCAAGAACTATTCTACTTATTCTTATGAGTACTATTGTCCGCCTATAAGACTGTTTGCTAGGGCTCCAAAGCCAAAGTTCTCAGATGCTGCACTTAGACTTATTGCTTCTAAGCCACCCTTGAAGATGTGGGTGGCTAAGAAAGCTTAACTCTCTTTTGCAGGGAAAGGTCTCCAGCAGGAAACCAAAATCGTTTGACGCTATTGCTGGGGACCTTAAACATCTTGTAGGGCGCAAGATCAAATGCCCGAATGGTCTTACTATGTACTTCGTTCCTGAATCGCTTGCTACTCTCCCTATTAGTCCTAATCTGGATATAAGCTTTCATAACCCACTGGTTCGTCAAATGTTTTTGCTTCACAATTCTCTTCGTGAAGCCTATCCCCCTACCTGCACTATAGGGTATGACACCAGCATCTTCAGAATGGATTATTGATAGTGGGTGTACCAATCACATGACTGGCAAAAGAAGCCTTCTTATGGACTCAACCTTACGTCCATCCGACAAGAGTCACATCACATTTGCTGACACTGGTAAAAGTAAGGTATTGGGTCTAGGTAGAGTTGCAATCTCAAAGGATCAACACATAGATAAAGTCATTCTTGTTGAATCCCTTGGCTTCAACTTAATGTCTGTCTCAATGCTTTGCGATTTGAACATGATCGTAATGTTTGGAAAATATCGCTGCCTTGTTCTAATGGAATCTGACAAGTCTCTAGTGTTTGAAGGGTATCGCAAAGATGATTTGTACATGGTAGATTTCTCAGCAGGACCACAGCTTGCCGTATGTCTTATAGCAAAAGCTTCAGAATGTTGGCTCTGGCATCGGAGGCTAGGGCATGCTAGCATGAGGAACCTCCACACCCTTGCAAGGAAGAAGCATGTCATAGGCATCGAGGGCGTCAAGTTCAAGAAAGATCACTTATGCGGTGCCTGTGAAGCAGGAAAGATGACAAGGGCCAAGCATCCCTCGAAGACAATCATGAGAACTACTCGACCCTTCGAACTGCTCCACATGGATCATTTCGGTCCCACTCATTACTCAACTCTTACTACTACTGCTTATCTCTATGGCTTTGTCATTGTTGATGATTATTCTAGATATACTTGGGTGCACATAATCCTCTACAAGACTGAAGTGAAGGATGTCTTCAGACGCTTCGCCAATCGAGCAACGAACAACTATGGCGCCAAGATAAAGCACATCAGAAGTGACAATGGCATTGAATTCAAGAACACCAGCCTTGATACATATCTTGATACCTTGGGAATCACACATGAATTCTCAGCCCCGTACACGCCACAGCAGAATGGCGTCGTTGAACGCAAGAACAGAACACTCATTGAGATGGCCCAAACGATGCTTGATGAATACAAGACTCCAAGAAAATTCTAGCCTGAAGCCATTAATACTGCATGCCATACAATCAATCATGTTTATCTTCACAAGCTTCTGAACAAGACATCTGATGAGCTCCTTACTGGCAAGAAGCCAAATGTCAGTTACTTCAGAGTATTTGGCGCCAGGTGCTGGATCAAGGATCCACACCACACTTCAAAATTTGCACCAAAAGCACATGAGGGTTTTATGCTTGGATATGGAAAGGATTCGCACTCCTACAAAGTCTTCAATCTCTTTCATTATAAAGTGGTTGAAACAGTGGATGTGCGGTTTGATGAGACTAACGGTTCACAAAGAGAGCACCTCCCAAATGTGCTAGATGAAGTTCCATCCAGCAAATCAATCAAGCTTATGGGAACCGGATAAATCATACCCTCTGAAGCTCAACCTAAAGAGGAACTTATCATCTCCGCAGCTGATCAACCTGAAGACAATCCCGCTAACAATGACAATGATCAGCAAGAGCAAAACCTTTGCCCTGTGCATCCTCGTGTTGCCAATGAAGTGCGGATTGAGAGAATAATTGATAGCATGAATGCACCCGGTCCGCTCACTCCTTCAAGGGCAACTCAGCTAGCAAATTTCTGTGGGCACTTTGCATTCGTCTCAATAACAGAACCCAAGAAAGTTGAAGAAGCCTTCATGGAACCTAAATGGATTCAAGCTATGCAAGAAGAGCTTCAACAGTTTGAGCTGAATAACATAATAGGCACCAAATGGATATACCGCAACAAGCAAGATGAGCATGGTCAAGTTGTCAGAAACAAAGCTTGTCTCGTTGCTCAAGGATATACTCAAGTGGAAGGCATTGACTTCGATGAAACATTTGCTCCTGTGGCTAGACTTGAAGCCATACGCATACTGCTGGCCTATGCAAATCATCATAACATACTTCTATATCAAATGGATGTGAAGAGCGCCTTTCTCAATGGCAAGATTGAAGAAGAAGTGTATGTTGCACAACCGCCTGGCTTTGAAGATCCAAAACATCCTGACATGGTATACAAGCTCAACAAGGCACTGTATGGCCTCAAACAAGCCCCTCGGGCCTGGTATGACACACTCAAATACTTCCTGAAGAGCAAAGGCTTCATACCTAGTTCCCTCGACCCCACTCTCTTCACGAAGACATATGATGTTGAACTATTTGTGTGCCAAATATATGTGGATGACATTATCTTCGGCTGCACCAATCAGAAGTACAGTGAAGAGTTTGGATATATGACGCAAGAGCAATATCAGATGTCCATGATGGGAGGGCTGAAGTTCTTCCTCGGTCTTCAAATACGACAGAAACGCAACGGCATCTTCATATCTCAAGAGAAGTATCTCAAAGATTGCTTGAAGAAGTTCGGTATGCAAGACTGCAAAGGCTTCACGACGCCAATGCCAGCCAAGCATCATCTGGGTCCTGGCGACAATGGTAAAGAGTTCGACCAAAAGGTATACCGCTCCATGATTGGTTCTTTGCTTTATCTATGTGCATCTAGGCCAGGTATTATGCTTAGTTTTTGCATGTGTGCTCGATTTCAAGCAGCACCAAAGGAGTCGCATGACTTAGCTGTGAAGCGAATTCTTCGATATTTGGCTCACACCCCAACTCTAGGATTATGGTATCCAAAGGGCTCAGAGTATGATCTGGTTGGATTCTGGGATGCTGATTATGCTGGTGACAAAGTGGATCGCAAGTCTACATCAGGCACATGTCATTTTCTAGGACGATCACTTGTATGTTGGTCTTCAAAGAAGCAGAACTGTGTATCTCTCTCCACTGCTGAATCTGAATCCATTGCTGCTGGATCTTGCTGCGCTCAGCTTCTATGGATGAAGCAAACACTCAAGGACTATGGCATTCATCTGAAGCAAGTGCCACTCTACTGCGACAACAAAAGCGCCATCAATATTGCCAACAACCCATTTCAGCACTCGAAGACAAAACACATTGAAATTCGTCATCATTTTCTCAGAGATCATGTTGTGAAGGAAGATATTGATATCATACACGTCAACACTGAAGAGCAATTGGCAGATATCTTCACCAAGCCCTTGGATGAAAAGAGATTTTGCAAGTTACGGTGTGAGCTAAATATCTTGGAATCCTCAAATGTCCTGTGATCCTATAGCTTTGTCACTTTCAACCACAAGCAGTTTCTATTCACACAAGTTGGATCTCTTTCATACTGCATCTCATAACATGCCTAGTATATTCACTTATGCTTCACAAAGTAGTTAGATTCCTCACTTGTACTGATCTCTGGATTCATACAAATCTGGAACCAACTCCTTATCTATGAGTGAATGTCTTCGCATGATGAGGTCAATGTCTTCTAAACTGATTTATCTTCAAAATCTTCTGAGAATGCATATGACATCTTCCCCTTCCCTCGCACCTTAATGCTGTCACAGGTACATGACCGTGGGAGAATCCCTTGGTTCTCATAGTCTGCATTCATTTGCAGAATTCTTATAGTATCACATAGATTCTCCCGAAGCCAGTTCCTGTCTGTCCAGTAAGCAAAAGCCTTTGAAGCCTTTGAAAGTATTGAAGCCTTTCAGTTTAAAGTTCATGGCTTCAGAGAAATTAGCAAGGAAGGGTGGCAGAAAGCGTCGAGGAGAAACATCAAGAGATCTGCCCGATGACCTCTCAGAGCTGTACAAGACAGATCCTGAAGAGGATTACAATCAGTGTAAGACACGAATCCAATGGATTCGACGCTATTGGGCAGAACAGTGGTTCAAGTACAGATTTGTGACAAAGGAATATGCTGAAAAGAATGCCATCAAGCGACCATGGGGAGACATCCTCTACAAAAATCTTCAACCCAGGACCAGAGATGAAGCCATTGAACAAGGCTTCTATCCCTGCATGGTCCATGGACCATAGCCTGCGGATGCTGACCCATTGTCACTGCTATGGTGTCATGACGACAATCTGTTTAAGCGCAACTTCCAGTTTGCCCAGAACTCAGCGAAGCAGAACAAGAAGTCTTTGGGATTAGATTTCAACCCTGGTCCCTCTGCTCCCCGTGCCGATGGAACTCGTGAAGCTGAACCCAATCTTCTTGGGCCCTTCTACAACCTTGAAGGTCTCATCACCCACATAGTGGTTCAAGGGACTGCCGTAAATGAGCCTGCAGATGACGCTGACTCAGTTGAAGCGCCTACAGCGCCGAATTCAAAGAAACTGAAGCAGCCAAAAGCTTCCAAGCCTGCCTCTGCACCAAAAATCTCATGAGCGAAGCCATTGGCAACTGCACCTCCTGAAGACAGTGTGCAGTCTGAAGATTTGACACGCATCTCCAAGCCCCAGAAGGTCAAGATGCCTCTGCCACACACCGGCCAAGAGCTGACAGTTGCTGCCATTCTGCGCAATGATGCCATTGATCTGTCCAGTGATGAAGATCTTGTAGATGACGCTCTTGAGCAACTCATCAAGAGCAAAGAAGAAGCAGAAATCTTCAATGATATGCCGCTCTTTGACGTGACAATCATCCACAACTTCATTGATGAGTGGTTTGACATGCCAAACATCAGCTTTGAAGATCTGCAACTACCCATTGGCCTCAGTGTCGCCTTCCATGGCGCCATTGCTTCAGAGCTAGCTCTTGCTCAGCGCATCGTTGAACTAAAGCAAAAGATTGACTATGAAAAGGCTTAGTTCAAGAAGCATATGGCCAAGCTCAGCGTGCAAGAGGTGAAAAACTTCAAGATTATGCTACATGAGCTCAAAGAAGCCTTTCTCAAGAAACGCGCAGAAGCTCAGGGTTCTCGGGAGCGCATGAAGAGCCTGGCTGACAAGTGTGTGCAAGGCTACAACGAAGCTGAGAAGCGCAAGGCCCTTGGGCGTCTGGGCATTGATCCCAGGATGGCTGCTAAGCAGAAGAAGAAGCCCATTGTGGCCGAACCTCTCGCACCAAGGCAGGAAGTAGATCCCATTGTCTTCCAAACTAGCATGACTGGCTCGAAGCCAAAGGCCCGGTCAACCGCTTCAGAGCTGAAGAAGACGAGGACTGCTGAGGCTGAAGCCAGGAAGAGAAAACATCCTGAAGCCTCTCCTACTGCCCCCTCCAAGAAGAAGAGGAAGACCAAGAAGGAACGGGCTGCTCCCATAGAGCCCTTGATTGTTGAACCCATCTCCATGGTTCACCCTGACGCTGAACCACAAGAACGTCAACTGACTGTCCATGAGCCTGCTGTCACGGAGGCTCATGAAGCTGAAGACTTTCCAGCAGCTGATCCCATCGCTACTGAAGACATTGGTCACCATGACCATGTTGAAGATGATGCAGTCCTTCCTCAGCTCGAGCACCAACAGGTATCATAGCTTGTGATAACGCACAGCGAACTCATCAGCATTGGTCGTCCTCTGACGCCAATTGCTCAGGATGCTTCATGGGCTGATCGCCCACAAGAGGAAGAAGACTTTGAGGCCCAGCCAACCCCAACTCCACAGGCGTCGCCAGCGTTGCGCGGGCTTCGCAAAGGACCAAGGCCTCCAGTCTCTGCGTCTGAAGCTAAAGCTGCTGAAGACATTCCGGCTGCATCAGCCGATGAAGAAGAAGCCCCACAAGCTGCTACTCCCCTGTCCCACCAAGAAGCAGTTCTCGAGGAGAACGTGACTGTGACCGACCCTCTGGCTCGTCAAGTGGAGGTTGAAAATCATGAGGCTGCCACCACCAACACCAATTAAGCCACTGACGTTGTCATGGCTGAAGCTAATGTGGAGCCCTCACCAACAAAAGCACCAGAAGTCAGCGAAGCCACTGATCCCACTACTTTTGTTCCTGCGCCTGCTGCCGGTCCTTAGTTCGACTATCATGTTGAGCACAGGCCTCAGGTATAGAAGCCAATCCCAAGATTGCCCAGGTTCCTAGGTCCTGCATCAGCACCTGGATCCTTCAATATCAATGGCTTCAAAGCAGACAACACTTTCTTCAATAGCTCCAGGAACCCCTACTCAAGGGAAAGAATATCATCTGATCGGTTCTGGAGCTATCCGCAGCGAAGCTATTACTCCTGCATTCTTTACAATCAAGGTCGCATCTTCCCCACAAGCGTCTTGACATTGAAGCAATAGCTGGTCTGCCCTATCTGGAAGAAGCTCTGGATTGCTTCAAAGAGGTTGGATTGCTGCCATTCGTCACCGATCAAGAGCATTGGAATGAAGAGTTGCTGCTCCAATTCTATGCCATGCTTCACATCCGTGGGTATAACAGAGATCCGAAGACTTGGGTCCTGGAGTGGATGCCAGGAAATGTTCATCACGAAGCCAAAGCCTTTGACATCATTGAGCTCACTGGTCTACCCACTCCTGGCGATCTCTACGAAACTGGCTGTCAACTTCACAGTGAAGCCGTGGAGAGCATCTTTCAGAAGCCTGAACCTAACATGAGTCAGATGCTTAGTATGATGAAGCCATTGCCCCAAGATGATGCATATCCCAAACAGTTCTTTGTTGAAGACCTTGAGTATCTGCCAAGGACTATTTATCACATCATAAGGCGAACTCTCTGGCCCATCAAAGCACACTCTCCACATGCCAAGCTGGAAGGTGCAATGAAGACTTAGGTCTTCTATATTCTTCATGGAAAATGCTCCAATGCACAGGACTTCTTCATTCGCCAACTTGCTGCATCAGGCTCTGATCTTTTTGGCTTGAAGTTCTACACCCCATGGGTAATGCGGCTGATCAAACTTCACTCCACTATCTCATATCAGCCATCTGCTCACAATCATCGGATCTTTTTGCCTGATGTGGATATGTCTATTGAAGCCATCTATCCTGAGCCTGCCAAGGAACCTCCAGGTCTTCAGAATGCAGAGCATCAAAGTTTTTCTCAGAACATTGAAGGAGATGAAGCAGTCACTCGTGTGTATCCTTTGGCTAGCACTACACATGCACCGCATCCTGCTCTCACTGAAGCCACTGGTAGCACAATTGCCCAACGACCCAAGAAGCGCACTCATGTTCTCAATGACCGAGAGCTTCTTGTGGCTCTTCATCAGAAACAGGATAGGCATCATGACTGGCTGAAGCATCAAATGCAAAGCCTCTTGGTGGATGTTAATCGCATTCGCAATCTTGCCACCAAGAATGCCTTTGTTGCCCATGAAACCTCTCGACGCACATGGAAAGGGCTAACGCTGATGTGTTCTGAAGATGATCTTCAAGAGGATGGCTTCTCTGAATGCTTCAAGTTTGACTCCACACCTCCTCGAAGGGCAGTGCTGCGACGAACTCCATCTCTTGAAGACTCTGAGTTCTCTTCCTCTGCTGCAACTGTGAATGCCAGAGTGATCGAGGATGAAGACGATGCTACTTCACCGCCACCTCCTTCAGCACGCTTCGACACTGCTCCAAGTTCTTCTGCACCGCCGAATACCACCGACGACCCTGCTGCTTCACCTACTCTTCATGGGAACGAGTAGATGCTCTATGTCTTCAAACCTTTTTGGTCCTTACTGACAAAAGGGAGAGAAGCATATGAGTTTGATAGTCTTCAAGCGGGTCCATATGGGCGGGTGCTTTATACTTTTTGCTTCATTTTTACAACTCTCGTTTTCTTTGATACAGTTGGTTCTTTGAGTTGTAACACTTAAACTCGATGGTCGTCTGCTACTTATTTGCCACCTCGTGATGCGACGATAAATTCCGCATGTGCGACGATAAATTCCGCACTTAGATCGTTTTGCAGACGTCCATTTTCCATTATGCATGTCATTATCTTCACATACCATCACATGCATAGTGGATTGTCATCATAAGTTGAAGAGGATCTCCACAAGCACAACCTGCCATGTGCATTTGCATTCCAAAAGCAAATTACTTATATGCACATCTTCAGGGGGAGCCCTTGCAACTTATGAAGACAATTCCTTATCCTTTACAATTTCACATATTATATTCCCCATTGAAAACTTCAACTAGTTTGTCATCAATCACCAAAAAGGGGGAGATTGTAAGTGCATCTAGTGCACCCCTAGTTGGTTTTGGAGAATTGACGACAAACCTAGTTGAGGTACTAATGTGTTTGTGAGAATTGCAGGATAACACAGGTAGAAGTCCCTCATTGATTCGGTTTTCCTACCCGAGATGACCCCTAAAAATGTATGAAGACATTGATGTCAAAGGTGGTATATGAAGATATTCACATTGAAGACTATGACAAGAGAAGACATCGCATGAAGCCTATGGAGCTCGAAGACTTAGATCTTTCGTAGTTCTTTTTCTTCTTTGTTGAGTCATAGGAACCACCGTACTGTTAAGTGGGGTCCAAGAGAACCAGTCAGAATGACTGAAGTGATGCTTAACCAAAACCTATGTCTTCGAGTGAAGACTATGAGAGCGAATCTTGTCCAGAGTCGGACAAGTTAGCTTTTCTTGTAGCCCAAGTAAAGTTGCCGTGTGAGTTTGAAATCTGACCGTTGGAACACGTGTCAGTTCCTTAGTGACCCAGGGTCATTTCGGACAAATCAGGTCGGGTTGCCTAGTGGCTACAAATAGCCCACCCCCTACAACCATAAACGATTGGCTTCTTAGAGTTAGAGTACGGCTTTTGTCGTTTGAGAGCAACCCACCTCGAAGCCTTTGAGAGAGAATTCCTTGCGAGGATAAAGCCCTAACCACCCAGAGCCAAAGAGAATTAGGCATCACTTAATTCTTCTTGTCTGTGTGATCTGAAGACTTATTACACTTGAGGACTGTGAATCCTCCAACCGGTTACGCGTCGCGTTCTGAGCATCCAAGAGACATTGTGGATCGCCGGTGAACGAAGTCTGTGAAGGTTTGGGAGTCTACCTTGAAGACTTACCGGAGTGATTGGGCGAGGTCTGTGTGATTCTAGCTCAAGGGGAATACGGTGAGGACTGGGTGTCCTGAGCTGCGTGTTCAGGACTGGGTGTCCGGGACTGTGTGTCCTCAGGTTATATACCTAGCTGCCCTAACCAGACGTACAGTTGTCACAACAACTGGAACTGGTCCAACAAATCATCGTCTTCAACGAGTCACTGGTTTCATCCTTCCCTTCCCTTTACTTACTGTTACTCCTTGTGAAGTCATTGTATGTTTGCACTATCTTTTGTCTTCACTGAGTGACTGCGTGTTCTGTTTGGCTTCAAAAATTCTTCCTACCTGATCCTTACTACATTGCTACTATTAGTCATTGTGCTCTCACTCCATTGAATACTTGACTATGGTTTGCCTAGTGTAGTCTACCTTCCGCTGCATGGTAATAGGTTTATTTCTATCGTTTGTCTTCGAAACTTCCATGTTTTGAAGACTTTCATAAAAATCGCCTATTCACCCCCCCTCTAGTCGATATAACGCATTTTCACTCTGCGGGCTGTCTTCTTTATTCCGACGCTTATTATTTTTGCTACATCGTGATTTCCCATTTTCATCTCTAACTTCGGATGTCCTTGGGTCACTGGTGCTGCATCTGGCTAGCCAGCTGTCCTCACCCGCGCAAAAGCGGGTCATGAGGCTTGTTAATGCTGCCATTGTTCTCGGCTTTTCTTGGCCGAGGTGTCTACAAGCCATTCGTCGCGGACGCTATGCTTAAAAGCTGCCATGGCTTCGGCGTCCGGGTAGTCAACTGTTTGGTTCTTCTTAGTAAGAAACCTGTTCCAAAGCTTTCGGGCTGACTCTCTGGGCTGTTGAGTTATATGACTCAAATCGTCCGCATCCGGGAGTCGGACATAAGTCCCTTGAAAATTTGCCCGAAAAGCGTCTTCGAGCTCTTCCCAGCTTCCAATGGAGTTTTCGGGGAGGCTTTTAAGCCAGTGACGAGCTGGCACTTTGAGCTTGAGGGATAAGTACTTGATGGCGTGGAGATCATCTCCTCGAGCCATATGGATATGGAGGATATAGTCCTCAATCCAGACCCCAGGGCCTGTTGTTCCGTCGTATGCCTCTATGTTTACGGGTTTGAATCCCTCTGGAAATTCATGGTCCAGTACCTCATCGGTGAAACATACGGGGTGTTTGGCACCCCTGTATCTGGGTGTACCGCGTTGTTCTGATGTTTGTTTTGTTACATCATATGCTGGGGCGCGCTTGCGTGGTCCATAGATGGATCTGGTTGCGCCGTCCTTTTGGTGCGAGCCCTCGTGTGGATCGCGTATTGGCTTGTGAGTGGCGTTGTTTCCCACTCCATGTTGGCCGTGAGGTCGTCTATCCGGCCAGGTGGCCATTTTGATTTTTGGTTGTGGGGGATCTAGGGCCTCCTCATCGAATTCGGGTAGCAACCTTCGCTTCGGGTAGCTCTTGGTGGGGCGATTACCACCATACTCCGATGTTGTGTTGAGTACTTTACTCCATCTGATTTGGAGTGTGTCCTGCGCTGCCTTGAGCCTTTGCTTCTGCTTTTTCAGAATCCTCGCGGTGGCAACAAGCCTTTGACGGGCATTCTGCTGCTCCGGGTGACTTTTCGGCATTATGTCATCCGGACTATTATCTTTGACAGAATTGGTTTGTTCGGTTTGATTCTCCGTATTGTCGTGGTCCGAGAGTGGTTCGCCCTGCTCCAACGCTGGGTCTGTATGA
The DNA here is from genome assembly GCF_003073215.2 of Triticum urartu. Classification (NCBI taxonomy): domain Eukaryota; kingdom Viridiplantae; phylum Streptophyta; class Magnoliopsida; order Poales; family Poaceae; genus Triticum; species Triticum urartu. The sequence continues at coordinate 389,246,591 of NC_053027.1, read as the reverse complement.
TCGTTATTTCTGCCGAGGAGGGATTTGGGGCGGCGCTTACGCCGCCGCTTTGACTGCTTCTCAAGGGGACAAGCCTTCGTTGCGTCCTTCCGTTCCTCGTCGTCGTCTTCTTTTGGTGTGTCCACCATGTATACGTCATATGATGAGGTGGACGTCCAGCGCCCTGTGGGCGGTGGTTCCACTTCGCCTCCCACATTGTCATCTATACCGTTGATGTCTTCGGAGTCAAAGTCGAGCATGTCAGTTGAGTCATCGACAGTGGCTACCAAGTGGGTGGTGGGTGGGCCTCGAATTTCTTCGTCGTCCGCATCCCAGTCCTACCGGACATAGTTCAGCCAGGATTCTCCTGACAAGGAGAGAGACCTTAATGAGTTCAGTATGTCGCCAAAGGGCGAGTGCTAAAAAATATCCGCGGAGGTAAACTCCTTGATCGGAGCCCAATCGGATTCAATAGGAATGGGCGCAGGCGGTTCGGAGTCCGTGGCCGGAGAAGGATCCGGCAGTTTAACAACACGGCTCTCGTGCAAGGCAAGGTCGATGTTCGGCTTGATCGCCACTGAGGGTAAGGCCTTCGTGGCGGGGTCCATCCACCCATCCGCAGAAGGTGCAACTGGCTCCGAATTGAGGGTCGGAGCGGCTGCCGGTGCGATCTCCTTAAGACTGTCCGATGGGAGAGCTAAGTCATGTTCATCGTGACCGTGTGGCGTACAAGGCAGAGGCTCAAATCCGTCGAAGATCGAATCTCCACGGATATCGGCCGTGTAATTTAAGCTTCAAAACCTCACCTGGTGGCCAGGGGCGTAACTTTCCATCTGCTCCAGATGGCCAAGCGAATTGGCCCGCAGTGCAAAGCCGCCGAACACGAAGATCTGTTCGGGGAGAAAAGTCTCACCCTGGACCGCATCGCTATCGATGATAGTAGGAGCCATCAAGCCTAACGGCGGCGACACAGAGGAACTCTCAATGAAAGCACCAATGTCGGTGTCAAAACCGGCGGATCTCGGGTAGGGGGTCCCGAACTGTGCGTCTAGGCCGGATGGTAACAGGAGGCAGGGGACACAATGTTTTACCCGGGTTCGGGCCCTCTTGATGGAGGTAAAACCCTACGTCCTGCTTGATTAATATTGATGATATGGGTAGTACAAGAGTAGATCTACCATGAGATCAGAGAGGCTAAACCCTAGAAGCTAGCCTATGGTATGATTGTATGTTGTCCTAGGACTAAAACCTTCCGGTTTATATAGACACCGGAGAGGGTTAGGGTTACACAAGTTCGGTTACAAAGGCGGAGATATCCATATCCGTATTGCCTAGCTTTCCTTCCACGCCAAGTAGAGTCATATCCGGACACGAGACGAAGTCTTCAATCTTGTATCTTCATAGTCTAACAGTCCGGCCAAAGGATATAATCCGGCTGTCCGGAGACCCCCTAATCCAGGACTCCCCTCAGTGCACATCTCCTGACATCCACTCAAGTACCAATGTCTTCGGATCCTTGTTGTAGCCACGAATGTGAAGTGTGGCATAGAACCGCCACAGGTGCTCTTCATTCCAGAGTTCTTTGTCAGTGACGTACTTTAGAAGACCAACCTCCCTGAAGCAGTCAAGAGCTTCTTCCAGAAAGGGCAGCCCAGCAATAGCTTCACAATCAAGATGCATGTGTTGCAAGATTCGCTCTTGATTGTATAGGATGCAAGAGTAGTTGTTGCGCTGCTGATAGCTCGAGAAGCGATCAGAAGAGATCTTGGGTTTCGAATATGGATTCTTGGCACTGTCAAAGAAGGTGTTGTGGGCTCTGAAGCTGTTCACATTGAACGGTCCTAGGGAGGTTACAACACCTGGAAACCTTGGCAGCCTACGCTTTGACTTCTGATCTTGTGGCCTTTGCTCCACATGATAATCATATTGAGGTCCGGGAGCAGTGGGAGGCACCATGACGGGCCATTTCAACATGACCAGCTGTCCATGATCTAAGGCCTGTTCAATCGTGTGAGGCCTTGGGGCTGGAGCAGTGGCATCGGCATTCACACGGGCTTCAGGGTGCACATGAGCTCTAGGCACAACACTAGCTTCAGGCTCCACATTATCTTCATCCATGACAACGTCATTGGCTTCAGTATCATTGTTGGTGGCAGCCTCAATGTTTGCAACCTCCGTGTCTTCAATTACAGGAGGGTCGGCACAGACACATTCTCCTCGAGAATGACTTCTTTAGTGGCAGGGGGTGTGGCAACTCTTTCATCTTCTTGTCGTGGTTCTTGATTTTCTTTGGCTGATGCAGCCGGAATGTCTTCAGCAGCTTTAGCATCAGACTCGGAGACTTCACAGTAGGAGTGGCATCAGGAAACACTTCGCATGCTATAGAGCTCTGTTGCACTTCTCCTTCTGGAATGCTCGACATGGTGACCTGTGGCCTAGGACCTTTGCAAAGCCTGCAGAATGCGGGCGACGCCTGTGGTGATGGAGTGCTCTGCACCATGTAGTCGTCGTTAAACACCGGAGTGGTGACTTGAGGTGTTGGAGTTCTAGGAGTTTCATCATGAATGGGGGTGTCTTGTTGGGGGCGATCAGCCCGCGAATCATCCTGAGTGATTGGCGTCAATGGACGACCAATACTGATGAGTTCGTTGTTCGTAAGAATAGGCGATGATACCATGTGCTGCTCAATTTGAGGAAGGACTTCATCATCTTCAACATTGTCTTCATGATCAATGTCTTCAGCTCTGGTGGGGTCAACAGCTGGTACTTCTTCATCTTTAGGATCCTCTATGGCAGCAGGCTCGTGAATTACTAGACGACGCTTTTGGTTGGTGGAGGCAGGACGAGCAACAGAAATGGGCTCGACAACAAGAGGCTCAGAGGCAGCAGCAGTACGCTCTTTCTTTGAGGACTTAGTCTTCTTCTTCTTGGATGGGGCATCATCAGAAGCATCCTTGTGCTTGAGCTTCTTGGCTTCGGCTTCAGCTGCCCTTGTCTTCTTTAGCTCTGAAGCTGCCGAGGGTAGCTTAGGCTTTGAGCCTATCATGCCGGCAGGGAAGACAATGTGAGCTTCTTCCTGCCTTGGTGCTTTAGTTCAGGCCGCAGCAGACTTCTTCTGTTTGCCAGCCATTCTGGGATCGATACCAATACGCCCAGAGGCTTGCGCTTCTCAGCCTCATTATGAGCTTGAACGCATTTGTGCGCAAATTACTTCATGCGCTCTCTTGAGCCTTTAGCTTCTTCACGCTTCTTGTTAAACTATTCCTTGAGCTCATTCATCATCACCTTGAAGCTTTGAACTTCTGCCACACTGTGCTTTGCCATGTTCTTCTTGAACTGCACCTTCTCAAAATCAATCTTGTCCTTCAACTCAACAATTTGTTGAGCCATGGCCAGTTCAGTTACAATGGCTCCATGAAACGTGACGCTAATGTCCACTGGCAGTTGAAGATCATAAATGCTGATGCTCTGGTCATCAAACCATTCATCGATGAAGTTGTTTAGAATATGCACATCAAAGAGGGGCAGATCATTGAACATCTCCGCCTCTTGCTTGCTCTTGATCAGCAGCTCAAGGGCATCATCACCAAGATCTTCATCGCTTAACAAATCAATGGTTTCGTATTCATTCCGCAGAACGGAAGTTGGAGTAAGTTCATGCCCAGAAATCTTCATGGGCTTCTTCGCTTTCTTGTTTTTTTTTCGACCTTCTTGGAGACACAGCATAGATCCTTAGATTGCACACTGGGTTCAGGAGGTGCAGTGGCCAATGGCTTCGCATGTGAAACTTTCGGTGCGGTAGAGGGCTTTGAAGCCTTTGATTTCTTTTGCTTCTGCAACTTAGGTGGAGCTGGCGCTTGATCAGAATCTGCGTCGTCGGCTGGGTGACCCACCGTAGCCCCTATACAGCTATGTGAGTGATGAGGCCTTCGAGGTTATAAAAAGGGCCGATTTCATTGGGATTGGCATCGCAGGTGCCATCAGCCCTTGGAGCAGACGGACTAGGGTTGAAATTGAGTACAATGACCTTCTTGTTCTTCTTAGCTGACTCTTTTGCAAACTGATAGTTGTGCTTGAAGAGATTGTCATCACGACACCATAACAAGGATGATGGGTCGGCATTTTCGGGTTTGTGGCCCTCGGACCATGCACGGATAGAAACCTTGAGCTATGGCTTCAGGCTTTGACTTGGGTTGCTGGTTCTTGTACAGAATGTCTCCCCACGGACGCTTTATGGCATTCTATTCAGCATATTCGGCAGTGACAAAGTTATACTTGAACCACTGTTCTACCCAATATGTTCGAATCCATTGGATTCGGGTCTTGCCCTCGCCATAGGTTTCTTCAGGATATGTCTTGTACATTTCAAATAGATCTGGAGGTAGATACTTAGTTGTATCCCCACTGTGCTGCATGCCGCCCTTCCTTACAGACTTGTCAGTGGCCATTGGATTTAGACTGAACGGCTTCAAGACTGTGGATGGCTTCCTCTTGATGGTCAGACATGAACTGGCTTCAAGAGAGTGGATGTGACGCTGCAAGAACTCTGCAAGTGAATGCAGACTATGAGAACCAAGGGATTCTCCCACGGACATGTACCTGTGACAGCATTAAGGTGCGAGGGAAGGGGAAGAGGTCATATGCATTCTTAGAAGATTCTGAAGATAATTCAGTTTGAAGACATTGACCTCATAGCGCGAAGACATTCACTTACTTGAAGAGAGTCGGTTCCTGATTTGTACGAATCCATGAATAAGTACAAGTGAGGAATCTAACTATTTATGAAGCATAAGTGAATATACTTGGCATGATATGAGATACAGAACAAGATTGATCCAGATTTGGAAGTTTAGAAACCACTTTTGGTTGAAGTGGTTGGACCTGACGGATCAAAAAGGCAGTGAGAAGTAAGTTTTAATTATCGCCTGACGAGCTGCTAGACAAGGCGAAGAGGGAGGCCGGGCAGTTCAATCTCCCGTGCCTAACTTGGCGACGGAAGACACCTGTGGCGGCAGCGGAGAGGACGAGGTCCGCGGCCGGCGTGAGGACGGCGTCAAAGATGTCGCGGCAGCTAAGCGCTTCGTCTCCGGCATCGACATGAGCTAGCGGAGGCGCTAGGGTTTTGGTGCGAGGAGAAGAGGTGGAAGAAGAGATAATGACCGTGGTGAGGTGTGTATTTATAAGGACAGGGACGGCACAACATTATTACGCAGGTGCCCCTGGCGGTTCACATCTGAAGGACACGTGGCATGAATGCAACTCATTGAAAGGTGTTCCAAGTTCCCACGCATGCCTGGATTGTCGGGTGGTCGTTCCGGCTTCTTCGGTTTTCAAGCAATAAGGATATAGCATTAAAACAAATTTAACTTTTATCTCTATGTCTTCTGCTGACAAGGACTTAGAGAAGACAATCGACAGTTTCAATAGAATGCATATGATTTGGATAGATAGAAGTTGAGGTAGAAGCACTGTAAGTGCATCTAGTGCCACCCCTAGTTGGTTTTGGAGTATTGACGACAAACCTGGATGAGGGACTAATGTGTTTGTGAGAATTGCAGGATAACACAGGTAGTTTTCCCTCATTGATTCGGTTTTCCTACCGGAGATGACCCCTAAAAATGTATGAAGACATTGAAGACAAAGGTGGTATGTGAAGATATTCACATTCAAGACTATGACAAGAGAAGACATTGAGTGAAGACTATGGAGCGCGAAGACTTAGTTGTTTCATTGTTTCCTTTTCTTCTTTGTTGATTCATAGGAACCACCGTACTATTAAGTGGGGTCCCAGTGAAAAAGTCAGAGTGACTGAAGTGATGCTTAACCAAAATCCTATGTCTTCGAGCGAAGACAATGAGAGCAAATCTTATCCAGAGATGGATGAGTCAGCTTTACTTGTAGCCCAAGTAAAGTTGTCGCGTGTGTTTGAAATCTGGCTGTTGGAACACGTGTTAGTTCCTTAGTGACCTAGGGTCATTTCGGACAAATCAGGTCGGGTTGCCAAGTGGCTATAAATAGCCCACCCCCTACACCATAAATTGGTTGGCTGCTTAGAGTTAGTGCACGACTTTTGTCGTTTGAGAGCAACCCACCTCGAAGGCTTTGAGAGAGAAATCCTTGCGAAGACAAAGCCCTAAACACCCATACCAAAAGAGTGTTAGGCATCACTGAAGTCTTCCTGTCTGTGTGATCTGAAGACTTGTTACACTTGAGGACTGTGAATCCTCCAGCTGGTTAGGCGTCACGTTCTGAGCATCCAAGAGTCATTGTGGATCGCCGGTGAACAAAGTCTGTGAAGGTTTGGAAGTCTACCTTGAAGACTTACCAGAGTGATTGGGCGAGGACTGGGTGTCCTTAGCTCAAGGGGAATAAGGTGAAGACACGGTCTTCTGAGTTAAATCTCAGCCTCCCTAATCAGACGTACAGTTGTCACAGCAACTAGAACTGGTCCAACAAATCATTGTCTTCAACAGGCCACTGGTTCTATCCTTCCCATCTCTTTATTTACAGTTGGTCCTTGTGAAGTCATTGCCTGTTTGCATTGTCCATTTGTCTTCACTGTGTCACTGTTTGTTCAGATTGGTTTCATACTATCTTCCATCCTGATCGGTACTGCCTAGCTGCTATTAGTCTTCATGCTCTCACTTCATTGAATACTTGACTATGGCTTGTCTAGTGTAGTCTACCTTCCGCTGCATGGTTATAGGTTCATTTCTATCGTTTGTCTTCGAAACTACCATGTTTTGAAGACTTTCATAAAAATCGCCTATTCACCCCCCTTAGTCGATAACTAGCACTTTCAATTGGTATCATAGCAAGGTACTCCCTTGTTATGAGTGATTCAGTTTAACCACCTGGAATTTTAGCTATGTCGACTGAAGGGATAATTAAAGTCTCCACTGCGTGCCCCATCTTCGATGGAACTGAATATCCCTACTGGAAGAATAAGATGCACATGCATCTTGAAGCCATTGATGTCGACCTCTGGTATGTCGTCAAGAGTGGCGTCCCCAAGGCTGGCGAAGGTGTCACCGCTGCTGATGTCAAGAAGTTCATTCAACTGGACTCCACTGCCAAGAACATCATCTATGGTCATCTGACCAAAGGGCAGTATGGTCGTGTGAGTGCTCTGGAAACATCTAAGCTAGTCTGGGACTGGCTCTCCAAGGTCAACGAGGGTGTCTCAACCCAGAGAGATCAAAGGACCAGTGGCCTTCGCAACCTCTTCAACTGCTTCAAGAGAAACGACAATGAGAATGTTCAGCTCACGTTTGATAGCCTTACTGACATCACAAATGAGCTCCAAGCTCTCGGCGCTAGTGAGATCACCAAGCATGAAATCGTCAAGACACTCATGAGATCACTTGACAGCTCATTTGACACCCTAGCCCTGATGATTCAAGAACGCCCTGACTTCAAGAGACTCGATTCGTCTGACATACTTGAAAGGCTCAACACACATGAGTTTCAGCTTTTTGAGAAAAGAGATATCTACGGTGCCAACTATGGCCGAACTCGTGCCTTGAAGGCAAAAGTTGTTTCCTCATCTGAAGAAGAATCTGACTGCAGTTCTGATGATCCTGAAGACATTGGAAGAGAGCTTGCTATGCTTGTGAAGAAGTTCCAAAAATTCACCAAGAAGAAAGGCTTCAGAAAGTCTTCATGATCCAGCTCAAGGAATGATGAAGCTTCTGAGTGTCCGCAGTGGGACAATTAGAACAACAAGAAGAAGAGCAAGGAATATGATTCTAACAACAACAACAACAACAACAACAACAACAACAACAACAAGAAGAAGAAGAAGAAGAAGTACTCAAAGTCTTCTTCCAAGTCTTCCTCAAAGTCTTCATCACACAAGAAGAGCTCTTCTAGCAAGGCTCGTGCATTTGTTGGCAAGGAAATGGAATCAGAGGAGGAGTCTGCTTTTGAGGAGGCAGAGGTGGAGTCTGAGGAGGAGTCCAATTCTGGCGTTGCAAGTCTGGCTACAGCCTATGTTGCCAAGTCCATCTTCAACACTGAAGACAATGACTTCGTCACCGACGCTGATGCTAATGACAAGGACAACTCCGGTCCCACCTATTGCTTCATGGCACGCGGTGCCAAGGTAAACTCATGCAATACTCACTATCAAACATCCAGTGAAGATGAAGCTGATTGTAATTCCAAACCCAGCTACAAAACATTTGCTAAAATTGGAACTGAACAACAGAAAGCTATGGAACATATTCAAAAACTGTTAGACAAAAGCGATGACCTGTTGGATGCTGAAATGACTCGATCTCAGTCCTTAATTGAAGACATAAAAAATCTTCATGTTAAGTATGAGGAACTTGAAAGTCGTCATGAAACGCTCTCAACAACTCATGAAAAGCTTTCCTATGATTATCTTCAAAGGAAGCAAGAACTTGAGAAATTGAGAGCGGCTCATGAAGATCTTCAAAAGGAAAACGAGTCACTTCGTGCCGAACAGATCAGTCCCGCTTAGGAAGGATTTGAACCACCATGTCTTAAATGCCTTGAGCGCGATAACACTACTTCTGTTGCTGGATGTTCTACTGCTGCTACTGTTGCAATATCTTCAACTGTTGATGTGGTAACTAACCCCTCTGCTGAGGATGCCACTGCTATTGCTAATGAAAATGCTAGGTTGAAGACATTGCTTGAAACAGGGATGTACAAAAGTCTCAAAGGGCATCAGACACTATGTTATGTCCTCAAAAGGCAGATTCTGAACCGATACCCTAGGAAAGAGGGTGTTGGTTTCGAAAGGAAAATGAATGCTGATGGCTCTTACTGGAAGCCTGAGCAGTACCCCCAAACCACATGGGTTGCTGCAAAGGAACCTTCGGTGGATCCATCTACTCTATCTGGCTTCACTTGTGTTAATCCTGTTGTGATTTATGAATCCTTTGATGCAAACTATAAATTGTTTAAGAATCAGAATGGTGAAGTGTTTGTGAGGTATATTGGTACTAACTGCAGGAATGGGCCACTTAAGAAGAAAGTCTTGGTGCCCAAAAAGTGTCTGGAGAATCTTCCTGTGAATGTTGTCATGGCAGCACAAGGGAAGAAGACAAACCCTAGACCACATGCTTCATATGGTCCAAAGGCTTCATACAGACAGAACACTCACCTGAGTCGCACTAACACAAATGTTTTGCAGGGAAACTATACTCAGGCCTATGAATATGAGCGTGTTTCATCAAACCGCCATGTTCATAAGACCCAGAACTACTCTCCTTATTCTTATGAGTACTATTCTCCACCTACAAGACTATTTGCTAGGGCTCCAAAGCCAAAGTTCTCAGATGCTGCACTTAGACTCATTGCTGCGAAGCCACCCTTGAAGATGTGGGTGGCTAAGAAAGCTTAACTCTCTTTTGCAGGGAAAGGTCTCCAGCCGAAAATCAAATGCGTCTGAAGCTATTGCTGGGGACCTAAAACATCTTCTAGGGCGCAAGATCAAATGCCCAAATGGTCTTATTATGTATTTTGTTCCTAAGTCGCTTGCTATTTGTCCTATCAGTCCTAACCTCGATCTAAGCTTTCATAATCCACTTGCTCGTCAAATGTTTATGCTTCACAATACTCTTCGTGAATCCTATCCCCCTAACTGCACTGTAGGGTATGACACCAGCTGCTTCAGAATGGATTATTGATAGTGGATGTACTAGTCACATGACTAGCGAACGAAGTCTTCTCATGGACTCAACCTTACGTCCATCTGACAAAAGTCACATCACATTTGCTGAAACTAGTAAAAGCAAGATATTGGGTCTAGGTAGAGTTGCAATCTCAAAGGATCAGCACATGGATAAAGTGCTTCTTGTTGAATCCCTTGGTTTCAACTTAATGTCTGTCTCAATGCTTTGCGATTTGAACATGATTGTGATATTTGGAAAATATCGTTGCTTTGTTCTAATGGAATCTGACAAGTCTCTAGTCTTGGAAGGGTATTGGAAAGATGATTTGTACATGGTAGATTTGTCAGCAGGACCACAGCTTGCTGTATGTCTTCTTGCAAAAGCTTCAGAGTGCTGGCTCTGGCATCGGAGGCTAGGGCATGCCGGCATGAGGAACTTGCATACTCTTGCAAAGAAGAAGCACGTCATAGGCATCGAATGCGTCAAGTTCAAGAAGGATCACTTATGCGGTGCCTGCGAAGTTGGAAAGATGACGAGGGCCAAGCATCCCTCGAAGACAATCATGACAACGACTCAACCCTTCGAACAGCTACACATGGACCTCTTCGGCCCTACTCACTACTCTACTCTTACTACTACTGCTTGTCTCTATGGCTTCGTCATTGTTGATGATTATTCAAGATATACATGGGTGCATATAATCCTCTACAAGACTGATGTGCAGGATGACTTCAGACGCTTCGCAAATCGAGCCATGAATAACTATGCTATCGAGATCAAGCACATCATAAGAGACAATGGCACTGAATTCAAGAACACCGGCCTCGACACTTATCTCGATACATTGGGCATAACTCATGAGTTCTCAACTCCGTACACACCGCAACAGAATGGCATCGTGGAACATAAGAATAGAACACTCATTGAGACGGCTCGTACGATGCTCGATGAATACAAGACACCAGGAAATTTCTGGCCTGAAGCTATTGATATTGCATGCCATGTCATCAACCGTGTTGATCTTCATAAGCTTATGAAGAAAACATCCTATGAACTCCTCACTGGTAAGAAGCCAAATGTCAGTTACTTTAGAGTATTTGGTGCGAGGTGCTGGATCAAGGATCCACATCACACATCAAAATTTGCACCGAAAGCACATGAAGGTTTTATGCTTGGTTACGGAAAGGATTCGCACTCCTATAGAGTCTTCAACCTATTTCACTATAAAGTGGTTGAAACTGTGGATGTGCGGTTCGATCAGACTAACGGCTCGCAAAGAGAGCACCTGCCAAATGTGCTAGATGAAATTCCACCCAGTGAATCCATCAAGCTTACGGGAACTGGAGAAATCATTCCATCTGAAGTACAGCCTGAAGAGGAACTTATCATCTCTGCACCTAATCAACCTGAAGACAATGCTCAGCCTGAAGACAATCCTTCAAACGATGAAAATGATCAGCAAGAGAAAAATATTCGTCCATTTCATCCTCGTGTTGCAAATGAAGTACAGATTGAGAATATAATTGATAGCATCAATGCACCTGGTCCACTCACTCATTCAAGGGCAACACAACTAGCAAATTTCTATGGGCACTTTGCATTCGTCTCAATATCTGAACCCAAGAAAGTTGATGAAGCCTTCATGGAACCAGAGTGGATTCAAGCTATGCAATAAGAGCTGAATAATGTATGGGAACTGGTCAAGCGTCCTGATCCTCGTAAACACAATATCATAGGCACTAAATGGATATATCGCAACAAGCAAGATGAGCATGGTCAAGTTGTCAGAAACAAGGCTCGTCTCATTGCTCAAGGATACACTCAAATTGAAGGAATTGACTTCGATGAAACATTTGCTCCTGTGGCTAGGCTTGAAGCTACACGCATACTGCTAGCCTATGCAAATCATCATAACATCCTTCTGTATCAAATGGATGTGAAGAGCGCCTTTCTCAATGGCAAGATTGAAGAAGAAGTGTAGGTAGCACAACCGCCTGGCTTTGAAGATCCAAAACATCCTGACATGGTTTATAAGCTCAACAAGGAACTGTATGGCCTCAAACAAGCCCCACGTGCTTGGTATGACACACTCAAAGACTTCCTGAAGAGCAAAGGCTTCAAACCTGGTTCCCTGGATCCCACACTCTTCACGAAGACATATGATGGTGAACTGTTTGTGTGTCAAATATATGTGGATGACATTATCTTCGGCTGCACTAATCAGAAATACGGTGATGAGTTTGGATACATGATGCAAGAGAAATATCAGATGTCCATGATGGGTGAGCTAAAGTTCTTCCTTGGTCTTGAAATACGGCAGCAACGCAACGATGTCTTTATATATCAAGAGAAATACCTCAAAGAATGCCTGAAGAAGTTTGGAATGCAAGACTGCAAAGGTTATACGACGCCAATGCCTACCAAGAGTCATCTGGATTCTGGCGCTGATGGTAAAGAGTTCGATCAAAAGGTATACCGCTCCATGATTGGTTCTTTTCTTTATTTATGTGCATCTAGGCCGGATATCATGCTTAGTGTTTGCATGTGTGCCCGATTCCAAGCGGCACCAAAGGAATCGCTTCACTTAGCTGTGAAGCGAATTCTTCGATATTTGGCTTACACCCCAACACTAGGATTATGGTATCCAAAGGGCTCAGAGTTTGATCTAGTTGGATTCTCGGATGCTGATTATGCTGGTGACAAGGTGGATCGCAAGTCTACATCATGCACATGTCAATTTCTGGGACGATCACTTGTATGTTGGTCTTCAAAGAAGCAGAACTGTGTATCTCTCTCCACTGCTGAATCTGAATACATTGCTGCTCGATCTTACTGCGCTCAGCTTCTATGGATGAAGCAAACACTCAAACACTATGGCATTCATCTGAAGCAAGTGCCACTCTAATCCGACAATGAAAGCGCCATCAAGATCGCCAACAACCCAGTTCAGCACTCGAAGACAAAGCACATTCAGATCCATCATCACTTTCTCAGAGATCATGTCATGAAGGAAGACATTGATATCATTCACGTCAACAATGAAGAGAAACTGGCAGATATCTTCACAAAGCCCTTGGATGAGAAAAGGTTTTCCAGGATGCGGTGTGAGCTAAATATCTTGGAATCCTCAAATGTCCTGTGATCATGCACAGATCCAAACACTTATGCATGTTGATGTCTTAGATGTGCAACACACGAAGTAACGTATATCTTCAACTAATGAAGACTTACACTCTATGTGTGAATACATTAACGCGGAATTTGACTTCGGAGCGCCATGATAATTGTGCGCCGTGTCTGGGTCTAATACTTCCTATACGGTGGGTAACGCCACCACCAAACTTTTGTTTCGAGTATTTTCTGTTGGCATTACATTTGCAAAGTCTTTGCATTTGGTTTGTTTTCAATATTAACACGGTTTCATGTTTATCTTCAATATATTGATTTTGTCCTATTCGGATATATTCATATGATTGCGTTCTGTCCTCTATATCATTCACTTATAGCTATGTCTTCTCGTTGAATCTTTTGAACTAAGTGAATGTGATCGGACCCTAACCTTTCTATGCTCCCATCTCAAATCTATCTATCCAAATCATATGCATTCTATTGAAACTGTTGAATGTCTTCGTTGTGTCCTTGTCAGCAGAAGATACAGAGACAATCATTAAATCTATTTTAAATGCTCAATCCTTTTTGCCTGAAACCCGGAGAAGCGGGAACGACCAGCCGACAATCCAGGCGTATGTGGGAATGTGGAACAACCTCCAATAAGTTGCATGATTGCCACGTGTCCTTCAGATGTGAACCGCCAGGGGCACCTGCGTAATAACTCTGCACCGTCCCTGTCCTTATAAATACTCACCACACCCCTGTCATTATCTCTTCTTCCACTTCTCTTCCTCGCACAACCCCTAGCGCCACCGCTAGCCCTCGACGATGCCGGCGACGAAGCACTTAGCTGCCGCGACCTCACCGACGCCGTCATCACGCCGGCCGCAGACATCGTCTTTTCCGCCGTCGCCGTAGGTGTCCTCCGTCGCCAAGTTAGGGCACGGAAGATCGAACTGCTCGGACTCATCTCCTACTCTATCTAGCAGTTCCTCGAGTGGTAAATAAAAACTCTTTTTCCAGTCTTTTTGATCCGATAGATTCATCCTTTTCAACCACGAGTGGTTTCTATTGCTACAAAGTTGGATCTATCTTGTTCTGCATCTCAGAGCATGCCTAGTACGTTCACTTATGCTTCACAAAGTAGTTAGATTCCTCACTTGTACTTATTCGTGGATTCGTACAAATCTGGAACCAACTCTCTACATATGAGTGAATGTCTTCGTACTATGAGGTCAATGTCTTCTAAAGTGATTTATATTCAAAATCTTCTAAGAATGCATATGACATCTTCCCCTTCCCTCGCATCTCTAATGCTATCACGGCTACATGTCCGTGGGAGAATCCCTTGGTTCTCATAGTCTGCATTCATTTGCAGAGTTCTTACAGCATCACATAAATTCTCCTGAAGCCAGTTCCTGTCTGACCAATAGACGGAAGACTTTGACAGTGTTGAAGCCTTTCAGTCTAAACTTCATGGCAAGAGAAAAATTAGTCAGGAAGGGCGGCAGACCGGCTGTGAAAACACTGCTAAGGACCTGCCACCGGATCTCTATGAGTTATACAAGTCAGATCCAGAAGAGACCTATGGAGAATGCAAGAACCAAATTCGATCGATTCGAAGACATTGGGCAGAGGAATGGTTCAAGTACAGATTTGTCACCGACGAATATGCTGAAAAGAATGCCATCAAGGGCCTCTGGGGAGATATTATATACAAAGGTCTTCAACCCAAGTCGAAGTCCAAAGCTATTGCTCAAGGCTTCTACCCCTACATGATTCATGGACCTTAGCCTACTAATGCCGACCCATCCTCTCTGCTATGGTGTCGTGAATATACTCTCTTTAAGCGCAACTTCCAGTTTGCCAAAACTTCTGCCAAAGAGAACAAGAAGTCACTAGGGTTGGACTTCAACCCCGGTCCCTCTGCTCCTTGTGCCGACGGCACACGCGATGCTGAACCCAATCTTGTAGGGCCCTTCTACAACTTAGAAGGACTCATCACTCACATTCAGGTTCAAGGGGTAGCCGTGGATCACTCTGCGGATGACGCTGATTCTGACGAAGCACCTGCACCACCGAAGCCTGTGAAGCAAAAGTAACCAAAGGCTTCAAAGCCCTCCTCTGCACCAAAGCTCTCACGGGCGAAGCCTCTGGCCACTTCACCTCCTGAAACCAGTGTGCAGTCTAAAGATCTCTCTCGCATCTCCAAGTCTGACAAGTTGAAATAGCCCATGCAACCAACTGGTCAAACATTGACCCCTGCTACTTTTTTGAGAAACGAGAATGACGCCATTGATCTGTCTAGCGACGACAATCTTGGTGATGATTCACCCTATGTATTTGGTTTATTCGGTTTACATGGTTCGATTTATACGGTTTTTCAGTTTGTACGGTATTAATACTTCGGTAAATATGGTATGAAATTAAAATATGGTTCGGTTTCAGTATATACCAAATTATTTCGGTATGGTTTCGGTATATACCATAAAAACCAAAGCTGACGCGAATTTGGAAATGACATAATAATAATTAGCAAATTTATGACTCAAAACACATACTATTCTACACAAATAGTATATGACTATATATATAAGTATATATGCATGCATTGATTCATCTGTTGATGGTTATGGACGTGCTTAGCATTTTAAAAATAGAAAAATGACTATGTTACAAGAAAAAAAATTACGTGCTTAGTAGTGCATTTGACTCATGTACAAGAAAAATGACAACTTGTATGGTTGTTCATCTCAAGAAATATAAATTTATTTTTTACTTTGGTTTATTCGGTTAACCGTTCAGTTTTTCGGTATATACCATAAAAACCAAGTTCAAATCGGTATGAAAAGTTCATACCATACCGAAACCAGAAACCATAAAAACCATATAATTGGTTCAGTTCGGTTTATTTTCGGTATGGTTTTTCAGTTCGGTTTTTAAATGCACAGAGTGAGTGATGATGCTCTTGAGCAATTGATAAAGCGCAAGAAAGAGGTGGAAATCTTCAATGATCTTCCCCTCTTTGATGTGGAGATTCTGTAAAAGTTTATTCATGAGTGGTTTGACAGCCTAGATCTCAGTTTTGATGATCTTCAGCTCCCAATTGGCCTCAGCGTCTCCTTCCACCGACCCATTGCTCCTGAGCTAGCTCTTGCTCAGAAGATTGTTGAGCTGAAGCACAAGATTGATTATGAAAAGGCTTAGTTCAAGAAGCACATGGCCAAGCTCAATGTTGAAGACATTCAAAACATCAAGGTCGTGATGCATGAGCTTAAGGAGGCGTTCCACAAGAAACGCGAAGAAGCAAAAGGTTCTCGTGAGCGCATGAAGAATCTTGCTGCCAAATGTGTTCAAGGCTACAATGAAGCCGAAAAGCGCAAGGCCTTGGGGTGACCAGGCATCGACCCCAGAATGGCTACCAAGATGAAGAAGAAGAAGCCAGCTGTGGCCCAACCAGAAGAATCAAGGCAGGAAGAACCTCGCATTGTCTTCCCGGCCAGTATGACAGGCTCGAAGCCTAAGGTCCCCACAGTGGCTTCGGAACTCAAGAAAACAAGGGCAGCTGAAGCCGAAGCTCGCAAGCGCAAGACCAAGCACACCACTGACGACCCTCCACCAACCAAGAAAAGAAAGACAAAGAAGAGAGACCGGGCTGCTTCCACAGAGCCCCTTTTCGTCGAACCAATTTCTGTTGCTCGTCCTCCCTCTACACACCAAGAACGACGTTTGGTAGTTCATTAGCCTGCTTCCAGAGAGGCTCCTAAAGCTGAAAAGATTCCAGCTGTTGACCCCACCACAACTGAAGACATTGGTCATCACGACAATGTTGAAGATGATGAAGTCCTTCCTCAGATCGAGCACAATTTGGTATCATCGCCTATTCTCACGAACAGCGAACTCATCAGCATTGGTCGTCCATTGACGCCAATTGCTCAGCATGACTCATGGGCTGATCACCCTCAAGAATCCCCTCGTGACGAAGAAACACCAGTTACTCCCCCAACCCAGGTCACCACTCCAGTGATTGACAGTGAAGACCTTGAGGTCCAACCAACTCCATCTCCACAGGCGTCGCCAGCGTTTCGCAGGCTTCGCAAAGGACCAAGGCAACATGTCACATTATCAAGTGTTCTAGAAGGAGAAGAGCGCTAATCCGTTTCATGTGAAGTCTTTCCTGAAGCCTCTCCTACTGCGAACATCCCTGAATCTGAAGCCAAAACGGCTGAAGATATTCTGGCTGCATCAGTCAATGACCAAGAAGAAGAACCAAGAGATGAAGAAAGAGTTGCTACACCCCCGTCCAATCCTGAAGTTGTTCTCGAGGAGAACGTGTTTGACCCTCCAGCTCCTGAAGTGGAGGTTACCAATACTGAGGCTGCCACCAACACTGAAGCCAATGACGTTGTCATGGCTGAAGCTAATGTGGCGCCTGAAGCTAATGTGGTGCCAGATGTCACTTCACCTGAAGCTAATGATGCACCTAATGCAAATCTGTAGCTTGGAGTCAATGTCTCTGCTCCTGGACCACCTCCCAGGCCACACACCATCGAGCAAGCATATGATCGTGGACATCTTGTTACCTTCCGCTGGCCAATTCTGGTTCCTCCGCCTGCTCCCGGACCTCAATTTGACTATCATGTGGAGCACATGGCTCAGGTCCAGAAGCCAAATCCAAGGCTACCACAGTTTCCAGGTACTACAATGTCACCAGGATCGTTTAATCTGAATGGATTCAAGGCACACAACACATTCTTTAACAGTGACAAGAACCCCTTCACAAGGCCAAGAATCTCCTCGGATTGATTCTAGAGTTACAGCAACGCAGCTACTATTCTTGCATCTTATACAATTAGGGGCGCATTTTCCCTCAGATGCGTCTAGACTGCGAAGCCATTGCTGGATTGCCTTGCCTTGAAGAAGCTCTTGAATCCTTCCGTGATGCAGGTCTACTCAACTTTGTGACTTCCAAGGAACACTGGAATGAAGAACTTCTGCTTCAATTCTATGTTACCCTCCACATTCATGGATACAACAGAATCCGAAGACTTGGATCCTTGAGTGGATGACGGGCGATGTCCATCATGAAGCTAAAGCCCAAGACATCATTGAGCTTACAGCCCTGCCCACTCCTGGCGAATATTATGAACCAAGTTGTCAGCAACACCAGAATGCTTTGGAGAGCATTTTCCAGAAGCCAGAGCCTAAAATGAGCCAAATGTTGAGCATGATGAAGCCTCTGCCACGGGATGCTGAATACCCAACGGAATTCTTTGTCGAAGACCTAGAGTATCTACCCCGCACCATTTACCATATCATCAGGAAAACTCTATGGCCTGTCAAAGGACATTCATCTGCAGCGAAGCTTGAAGGAGCAATGAAGACTTTGGTTTTCTATATCTTTAATGGCATCAGCTTCAATGCTCAAGACTTCTTCATCAGGCAGTTGACTGTGAATCCTCCAACCGGTTAGGCGTCGCATTCTGAGCATCCAAGATTCATTGTGGATCGCCAGTGAACGAGGTCTGTGAAGGTTTGGAAGTCTACCTTGAAGACTTACCAGAGTGATTGGGCGAGGACTGGGTGTCCTTAGCTCAAGGGGAATAAGGTGAAGACACGGTCTTCTGAGTTAAATCTCAGCCTCCCTAACCAGACGTATAGTTGTCACAGCAACTGGAACTGGTCCAACAAATCATTGTCTTCAACAGGCCACTGGTTCTATCCTTCCCATCTCTTTATTTATAGTTGGTCCTTGTGAAGTCATTGCCTGTTTGCATTGTCCATTTGTCTTCACTTGTGACTGTTTGTTCAGATTGGTTTCATACTATCTTCCATCATGATCCGTACTGCCTAGCTGCTATTAGTCTTCATGCTCTCTCTTCATTGAATACTTGTCTATGGCTTGTCTAGTGTAGTCTACCTTCCGCTGCATGGTTATAGGTTCATTTCTATCATTTGTATTCGAAAGTACCCTGTTTTGAAGACTTTCAAAAAAATCGCCTATTCACCCCCCTCTAGTCGATAACTAGCACTTTCAAGCACAGAAGAGGTTAGGGTCCGATCACATTCACTTAGATCAAGAAAATGCAAAATTGAAGACATAGCTATAAGTGAATGCTATAGAGGACAGAACTTGAATATATGTATATATATTAGACCAACTCAACTTTGTGAAGATAAACATGAAACCAAATCAGTGTTGAAGACAAACCAAATGCGAAGACTATGCAATGCGGACGCCATTGAAACACACCAAACAAGAATTTCATGGTGGCGCTACCCACCGTATAGGAAGTATTAGACCCAGACACGACGTACAATTATTGTGGCACTCTGAAGTCAAATTCCATGTTAATGTATTCACACTTAGAATGTATGTCTTCAGTGATTGAAGATATACAATACTTTGTGTGTTGCACATCTAAGTCATCAACATGCATAAGCGTTAGGAAGTGTGTCCAATTACAGGACATTTGAGGATTCTAGGATATTTATCACACACCGCAACTTGCAAAACCTTTTCTCATCCAAGGGCTTTGTGAAGATATCTGCCAATTGCTCTTCAGTGTTGACGTGAATGATATCAATGTCTTCCTTCATGGCATGATCTCTGAGAAAGTGATGACGGATCTGAATGTGCTTTGTCTTCGAATGCTGAACTGGGTTATTGGCATTCTGACGCCTTTGCTAGAAGATATACGGCCAACTGTGGTCCTACTGAGAAATCTACCATGTACAAATCGTCCTTTCGATATCCTTCAAAGACTAGAGATTTGTCAGACTCCATAAGCACACGGCAACGATATTTGCCAAATATCACTACCATATTCAAATCACAAAGCATTGAGACAGACATTAAGTTGAAACCAAGGGATCCAACAAGCATCACTTTATCCATGTGCTGATCCTTTGGGATTGCAACTCTACCTAGATCCAATACCTTGCTCTTACTAGTGTCATAAAATGTGATGTGACTCTTGTCAGATGGTCATAGGGTTGAGTCCATGAGAAGACTTCGATCACTAGTCATGTGGTTAATGCATCCACTGTCCATAATCCATTCAGAAGCCTTTGGTATCATACCCCACAGTGCAGTTAGGGGGATAGGCTTCACCAAGGGAAGTGTGAAGCATAAACATTTGTCGAACAAGCATATTATCAAAGTTCAGATCACGGTTAGGATAAGTAGGTGTATGTCAAGAAAACCAGGAACTAAATACATAGTAAGACCATTTGGGCATTTTATCTTGCGCTCCACAAGACATTTAAGGTCCCCAGCATAAGCATCAGATGCCTTTGATTTCAGGCTGGAGACCTTTCCCTATAAAAGAGAGTTAATTTTTCTTAGCCACCCACATTTTAAGGGGTGGCTTCAAAGCAATGAGTCTAAGTGATGCATCTGAGAACTTCGGCTTTGGAGCCCTGGCAAATAGCCTTGCAGGAGGTGAATAATACTCATAAGAATAAGTAGAGTAGTTCTTGGTCTTATGAACATCGTGGTTTGATGAAACACACTCATATTCATAGGCCTGTGTATGGTTTCCCTGCTAAACATTGGTGTTAGGGTGACTCTGGTGAGTCCTTTGTCTGTATGAAGCCTTTGGACCATATGAAGCCTTTGGTCTAGGGTTTGTCTTGTTCCCAGCTAGTGTCATGATGACATTACCTGACGATTTTCAAGACAACTTTTGGGTACCCAGATCTTCTTGAAAGGGGGTCCATTCCTGTAGTTAGTACCAATGTACCTAGCAAACACTTCGCCATTCTGATTCTCAAATAGTTAATAGTTTGCATCAAAGGATTCATCAACGATAATAGGGCTAGCACAAGTGAAGCCAGACAAGGTAGATGGATCCACTGATGGCCCCTTTGCAGTAACCCATGTGGTTTTGGGTACTGCTCAGGCTTCCAGTAAGAACCATCAACATTCATTTTCCTCTCAAACCCTACACCCTCTTTCCTAGGGTTTTAGTTCAGAATCTGTTTCTTGAGGACATCACATAGTGTCTGATGCCCTTTCATACTTTTGTACATTCCTGTCTCAAGCAATGTCTTCAACCTGGCATTCTCATCAGCAATAGTAGTGGTATCCTCAGCAGAGGGATTAGTTACCACATCAGCAGTTGAAGATATTGCAACAGTAGTAGCAGTAGAACATCCAGCAACATAAGTAGCATTATCACGCTCAACACATTTTAGACATGGTGGTACAAATCCTTCCAGAGCGTAATTGGTCTGTTGAGCGTGGAGTGACTCGTTCTCCTTTTGAAGATCTTCATGAGCCGATCTCAAGTTCTCAAGCTCTTGCTTCCTTTGAAGATAATCACAAGAGAGCTTTTCATGAGTAGTTGAGAGTGTTTCATGACGACTTTCAAGTTCCTCATACATAACATGAAGACTTTTAATGTCTTCAACTAAGGACTAAGTTCGAGTCATTTCCGCGTCCAATAGGTCATCGCTTTTTTCTAACAACTTTTGAATATGTTCCATAGCATTCTGTTGCTCAGTTGCAATTTTAGCAAGTGTTCTGTCGCCAGGTTTAGATTCACATTCAAAGTCATCTTCACTTGATGTTTGAAAGTAAGCATCACGTGAGTTTACCTTGGCACCACGTGCCATGAACCAGTAGGTGGGAGTAGAGTCATCCTCATCATTAGCATCGACGTGGGTGTCGAGGCCATTGTCTTCAGCGTTGAAGATGGACATGGCAACGTATGCTGAAGCTAGAGCCAGGCTTTCCATGCCTGAATAAGATTCCTCTTCAGACTCCACCTCCGCCTCCTCAGATGCAGACTCCTCCTTTGAATCCATCTCCTTGCCAACAAATGCACGAGCCTTGCTGGATGAGCTCTTCTTGTGTGATGAATACTTCGACGAAGACATGGAAGAAGACTTTGAGGATTTCTTCTTTTTCTTGTCATCAGAATCATATTCCTTGCTCTTCTTCTTCTTCTTCTTCTCATTGTCCCATTGAGGACATTTAGAGATGTAGTGAGCAGGTTTCTTGCACTTGTGGCACGTTCTCTTCTTGTAGTCACGGGAGGAGGCTTCATCATTTCTTGAGCTGGATATCGAAGACTGTCTGAAGCCTTTCTTCTTGGTGAACCTCTAGAACTACTTTACTAGCATGGCAAGTTCCTTTCCAATGTCTTCAGGATCCTCAGAACTTCAGACAGATTCTTCTTTAGATGAGGAAACAGACTTTGCCTTCAAAGAACGAGTTCGGCCATAGTTGGGACCATAGATATCTCTTTTCTCAGATAACTAGAACTCATGTGTGTTGAGCCACTCAAGTATGTCAGACGGATCTAGAGTCTTGAAGACAGGGCATTCTTGAATCATCAGGGCCAGGGTGTCAAATGAGCTGTCAAGTGATCTCAAGAGTGTCTTGACGATTTCATGCTTCGTGATCTCACTGGCGCCGAGTGCATGAAGCTCATTTGTGATGTCAGTGAGGCGATCAAACGTCAGCTGAACATTCTCATTGTCATTTCTCTTGAAGTGGTTGAAGAGGTTGCGAATAACATTGATCCTTGAGTCTCTTTGGGTGGAGACGCCTTCGTTGACCTTGGAGAGCCAGTCCCAGACTAGCTTCGCAGTTTCCAGAGCACTCACACGACCATACTGTCCTTTGGTTAGATGACCACAGATGATGTTCTTGTCTGTAGAATCCAGTTGAATGAACTTCTTGACATCAGCAGGGGTGACACCTTCACCGGCCTTGGGAACGCTGTTGTTGATGACATACCAGAAGTCGACATCAATGGTTATAAGATGCATGCGCATTCTTATTCTTCCAGTAGGGGTAATCAGTGCCATCGAAGACAGGGCATGGAGAGGAGGCTTTGATTATCCCTGCAGTTGACATAGCTAAAACTCCAGGTGGTTAAACCGAATCACACAGAACAAGGGAGCACCTTGCTCTAATACCAATTGAAAGTGCTAGTTATCAACTAGAGGGGGGGGGGGGAATAGGCGATTTTTATGGAAGTCTTCAAAACATGGGGGCTTTGAAGACAAACAGTAGAAATGAACCTATTGATATGCAGCGGAAGGTAGACTACACTAGACAAGCCATAGTCAAGTAAGAAATGAAGTGAAAGCACGAAGACTATCAGCGACTAGGTAGTATGGATAAGGATAGAAGATAGTATAAAGCCAAAAAACAACAGTCTTCACACAATGAAGTCAATCAGATCATGCAAGCAGGCAATGACTTCACGAAGACAAACTGTAAGTAAAGAGAGGTAAAGGATAGAACCAGTTGCTTGGTGAGGACAAGGATTTGTTGGACCAGTTCTAGTTGCTGTGACAACTATACGTCTAGTTAGGGAGGCTGAGATTCAACTCAGAAGACCGTGTCTTCACCTTATTCCCCTTGAGATAAGGACACATAGTCCTCACCCAATCACTCAGGTAAGTCTTCAAGGTAGACTTCCAAACCTTCACAGACTTCGTTCACCGGCAATCCACAATGACTCTTGGATGCTCAGAACGCGACACCTAACTGGCTGGAGGATTCACAGTCCTCAAGTGTAACAAGTCTTTAGATCACGCAGACAGAAAGGCTTCAATGATGTCTAACACTCTTTGGCTCTAGGTGTTTAGGGCTTTGTCCTCGCAAGGATAACTCTCTCAAATGCTTCGGAGGTGGGTTGCTCTCAAACGACAAAAGCCATGCACTAACTCTGAGCAACCACCAAGTTATGGTGTAGGGGGTGGACTATTTATAGCCAGGAGGCAACCCGACCAGATTTGTCTGAAATGACCCTGGGTCACTAAGGAACTGACACGTGTCCAACAGTCAAATTTCAAACACACGCGACAGCTTGACTTGGGCTACAAGTAATGCTGACTCATCCAGCTCTGGATAAGATTTTCTCTCATTGTCTTCAGTCGAAGACATAGGATTTGGTTGAGCATCACTTTAGTCATTCTGACCTTGTTCACATGGACCCCACTTAACAGTACGGTGGTTCCTATGACTCAACAAAGAAGAAAAGGAAACTACAAAACAACTATGTCTTCGTACTTCACAGTCTTCATACGATGTCTTCTCATGTCATAGTCTTTAATGTGAATCTCTTCACAGACCACCATTCTCTTCAATGACTTCACACATTTTTTAGGGTCATCTCTGGTAGGTAAACCGAATCAATGAGGAACTACTACCTGTGTTATCCTGCAATTCTCACAAACACATTAGTCCCTCAACCAGGATTGTCGTCAATACTCCAAACCCAACTAGGGGTGGCACTAGATGCACTTACATGCTCGTTCCTGTAAAAGTCTTGAGAATTTACTAAATATCGCGAGTACATTTTTTCCAGGTCGTTCTTGTGAACCTTTTCATGCATGATTGTTCGAATTTGAATTAGGTGGATTAATGCCTAGAAAATGCACATGTCCCCTAATATGATAAATAAGCTTGGAAAAATGCCAAATTTGAACACGTTGCATTCGAAGGGGGCATGTTGATTGTAGAAAAAACAGAATGACAAGCTAGGAAGGAAATTTGGATTCCTAGCTGCTACCTCTTGAGCAATGCGTTGGTTTTCCCTTGAAGAGGAAAGGGTGATGCATCAAAGTAGCGTAAGTATTTCCTTCAGTTTTTGAGAACCAAGGTATCAATCCAGTTGGAGACTACACGCAAGTCCCTCGTACCTACACAAACAAAGAAGAACCTCGCAACCAACGCGATAAAGGGGTTGGCAATCCCTTCATGGTCACTTACGAGAGTGAGATCTGATAGAGATAATAATAATAATAAGATAAATATTTTTGGTATTTTTATGATATAGATTGAAAGTAAAGATTACAAAATAAAATAGATTGGAAACTTATATGATAAAAGATAGACCCGGGGGCCATAGGTTTCACTAGTGACTTCTCTCAAGATAGCATAAGTATTACTGTGGGTGAACAAATTACCGTCAAGCAATTGATAGAAAAGTGCATAATTATGAGAATATCTAGGCATGATCATGTATATAGGCATAACGTCAGTGACAAGTAGACCGAAACGATTCTGCATCTAATACTATTACTCCACACATCGACTGCTATCCATCATGCATCCAGAGTATTAATTTCATAAGAACAGAATAACACATTAGGCAAGATGACATGACGTAGAGGGATGACATGACATAGAGCAATATGATATAAACCCCATATTTTTATCCTTGATGGCAACAATACAATACGTGCCTTGCTTCCCCTGCTGTCACTAGGAATGGACATCGCAAGATTGAACCAAAAGCTAAGCACTTCTCTCATTGCAAGAAAGATCAATCTAGTAGGCCACAACAAACTGATAATTTGAAGAGACTTGCAAAGATAACCAATCATACATAAAAGATTTCAGAGAAGAATCAAATATTGTTCATAGATAAACTTGATCATAAACCCACAATTCATCGGATCTCGACAAACACACCGCAAAAAGAGTTACATCAAATAGATCTCCAAGAAGATCGAGGAGAACATTGTATTGAGATCCAAAGAGAGAGAAGAAGCCATCTCGCTAATAACTATGGACCCGAAGGTCTGTGGTAAACTACTCACACATCATCGGAGAGGCTATGGTGTTGATGTAGAAGCCCTCTATGATCGATTCCCCCTCCGGCGGAGCTCCGGAAAAGGCCCCAAGATGGGATCTCTTGCGTATAGAAGGTTGCAACGGTGGAAATAGGGTTTCGTGGTGCTCCTGGATGTGTTCGGGGTATATGGATATATATAGGAGGAAGAAGAAGGTCAGTGGAGCTGCGAGGGGCCCACGAGCGTGGGGTGCGCGCCCTCCTGCTTCTTGCCACCTTGTTTCTTCCTTGACCTCTACTCCAAGTCCCCTGGATCACGTTTGTTCCAAAAATAACTCTCCCGAAGGTTTCATTCCATTTGATATTCCTTTTCTGCAAAACACAGAAATAGGCAAAAAACAACAATTTGCACTAGGCCTTGGGTTAGTAGGTTAGTCCCAAAAATAATATAAAAGTGTATAAATAAGCCCATTAACATCCAAATCAGATAATATAATAGCATGGAACAATAAAAAATTATAGATACGTTGGAGACGTATCAAGCATCCCCAAGCTTAATTCCTGCTCGTCCTCGAGTAGGTAAATGATAAAAACATAATTTTTGATGTGGAATGCTACCTAGCACAATTCTCAATGTAATTTTCTTTGTTATGGCATGAATGTTTAGATCCGAAAGATTCAAGACAAAAGTTTAATATTGACATAAAAATAATAATACTTCAAGCATACTAACAAAGCAATCATGTCTTCTCAAAATAACATGGCCAAAGGAAGTTATCCCTACAAAATCATATAGTTTGGATATGCTCTATCTTCATCACACAAAGTATTTAAATCATGCACAACCCCATGACAAGCCAAGCAATTGTTTCATACTTTTGATGTTCTCAAACTTTTTCAATCTTCACGCAATATACGAGCGTGAGCCATGGACATAGCACTATATGTGGAATAGAGTGGTGGTTGTGGAGAAGACAAAAAGAGAAGATAGTCTCACATCAACTAGGCGTATCAACGGGCTATGAAGATGCCCATCCATAGATATCAATGTGAGTGAGTAGGGATTGCCATGCAACGGATGCACTAGAGCTATAAGTGTATGAAAGCTCAACAAAAAAACTAAGTGGGTGTGCATCCAACTTTCTTGCTCACGAAGACCTGGGCATTTTGAGGAAGCCCATCATTGGAATATACAAGCCAAGTTCTATAATGTAAAATTCCCACTAGTATATGAAAGTGCCAACATAGGAGACTCTCTATCATGAAGATAATGGTGCTACTTTGAAGCACAAGTGTGGTAAATGGATAGTAGCATTGTCCCTTCTCTTTTTCTCTCATTTTTTGGGCCTTCTCTTTTTTACGGCCTTCCTTTTTTTTCCTTTTTCGTCTGGAGTCTCATCCCGACTTATGGGGGAATCATGGTCTCCATCATCCTTTTGTCACTTGGGACAATACTCTAATAATGATGATCATTACACTTTTATTTACTTACAACTCAAGAATTACAACTCGATACTTAGAACAAAATATGACTCTATATGAATGCCTCTGGCGGTGTACCGGGATGTGCAATGACTCATGAGTGACATGTATGAAAGAATTATGAACGGTGGCTTTGCCACAAATACGATGTTAACTACATGATCATGCAAAGCAATATGACAATTATGTAATGTGTCATCACAAACAGAATGGTGGTAAGTTGCATGGCAATATATCTCAGAATGGCTATGGAAATGCCATAATATGTAGGTATGGTGGCTGTTTTGAGGAAGGTATATGGTGGTTTTATGGTACCAGCGAAAGTTGTGCGGTACTAGAGAGGCTAGCAATGGTGGAAGGGTGAGAGTGCGTATAATCCATGGACTCAATATTAGTCATAAAAGAACTCATATACTTATTGCAAAAATCTATTAGTTATCGAAACAAAGTACTACGCGCATGCTCCTAGGGGGATAGATTGGTAGGAAAAGACCATCGCTCGTCCCTGACCGCCGCTCATAAGGAAGACAATCGATAAATAAATCATGCTCCGACTTCATCACATAACGGTTCACCATACGTGCATGCTACAGGAATCACAAACTTTAACACAAGTATTTCTCAAATTCACAACTACTAAACTAGCATGACTCTAATATCACCATCTTTATATCTCAAAACAATCATCAAGTATCAAACTTCTCATAGTATTCAATGCACTTTTTATGATAGTTTTTATTATACCCTTCTTGGATGCCTATCATATTAGGACCAATTTTATAGCCAAAGTAAATTACCATGCTGTTCTAAAGGACTCTCACAATAATATAAGTGAAGCATGAGAGTTCCATAATTTCTATAAAATAAAACCACCACCGTGCTCTAAAAGATATAAGTGAAGTACTAGAGCAAAATTATCTAGATCAAAAGATATATGTGAAGCACATAGAGTATTCTAATAAATTCCAATTCATGTGTTTCTCTCCCAAAAGGAGTGTACAGAAAGCATGATTGTGGTAAACTAAAAAGCAAAGAATCAAATCATACAAGACGCTCCAAGCAAAACACATATCATGTGGTGAATAAAAATATAGGATCAAGTAAAGTTACCGATGGAAGAAGAAGAAATAGAGGATGCCTTCCGGGGCGTCCCCAAGCTTAGGATCTTGCCACTCCTTGTTCCAAAATCCATCAAATCTTTACCCAAAACTTGAAAACTTCACAACACAAAACTCAACAGAAAATCTCATGAGCTCCGTTAGCATTAGAAAACAAACCACCACTTAAGTTACTGTAATGAACTCATTCTTTATTTATATTAGTGTTAAACCTACTGTATTCCAACTTCTCTATGGTTAATACCCTCCGATAATAGCCATAGATGCATCAAAATAAGCAAACAACACACGAAAAATAGAATCTGTCAAAAACAGAACAGTCTGTAGTAATCTGTAGGTTTCAAATACTTCTGTAACCCCAAAAATTCTGAAATAAATTGGTGGATGTGAGGAATTTTTGTATTAATCATCTGCCAAAATAATCAACCTAATCTCACTCTCCAGTAAAAAATGGCAGCAAATCTCATGAGCTGTAAAGTTTCTGTTTTTTACAGCAAGATCACTAAAACTTCCCCCAAGTCTTCCCAAAGGTTCTACTTGGCACAAACACTAATTAAAAGCATAAAACCACATCTAAACAGAGGATATATGAATTATTTATTACTAAACAGAACCAAAAAGCAAGAAACAAAAAGAAAATCGGGTTGCCTCCCAACAAGCGCTATCGTTTAACGCCCCTAGCTAGGCATAAAAGCAAGAATAGATCTAAGTATTATCATCTTTGGATTGCAATCCATAAGTGGCTATCATAATAGATTCATAAGGTAATTTAATTTTATTTCTAGGAAAGTGTTCCATGCCTTTTCTTAACGGAAATTGGAATCTAATATTCCCTTCTTTCATATCAATAATTGCACCAATCGTTCTAAGGAAAGGTCTACCAAGAATAATGGGACATGTAGGATTGCAATCGATATCCAGAACAATGAAATCTACGGACACATAATTCCTATTTGCGACAATAAGAACATCATTAATCCTTCCCATAGGTTTCTTAATAGTGTAATCCACAAGATGCAAATTTAAAGAACAATCATCAAATTCACAGAAACATAACACATCACACAAAGTTTTTGGAATCGTGGAAACGCTAGCACCAAAATCACATAAAGCATAGCATTCATGATCTTTAATTTTAATTTTAATAGTAGGTTCCCACTCATCATGATGTTTTCTAGGGATAGATACTTATAATTCAAGCTTTTCTTCATAAGATTGCATTAAAGCATCAATGATATGTTTGGTAAAAGCTTTATTTTGACTATAAGCATGTGGAGAATTTAGCATGGATAGAAACAAGGAAATACAATCTATCAAAGAGCAGTTATCATAATTAAATTCCTTGAAATCCAGAATAGTGGGTTCATTGCTATGTAAAGTTTTGACCTCTCCCATCCCATCATTATCAAGATTCATATTGCAAACCAAAGATTTAATAGGAGACACATCAATCACTTTTAGATCTTCATCCTTATTATCATCAAAAGTAGAAGAACACGCTTTTAAGAAGCAATCTTTTTTAGCACGCATCCTAGCGGTTCTTTCCTTTTACATTCGTCAATGGAAATTCTAATGGCTTTGAGAGACTCATTGATATCATGCTTAGGTGGAATAGGTCTAAGTTTTAAAGAATCAACATCAAGAGAAATTCTATCCACGTTCCTAGCCAACTCATCAATCTTAGACAATTTTTCTTCAATCAAAGCATTGAAACTCTTTTGTGAACTAATAAATTCTTTAGATTCAAAATCAGAGGGCATATTATTATAATTTCCATAAGAATTGTTGTAGGAATTACCATAATTATTATAGGAAATACTAGGATACGGCCTAGGATTAAACTTTCCTCTATACGCATTGTTACCAGAATTGTTCCTACCAACAAAATTCACATCCATAGATTCATTATTATTCTTAATCAAAGTAGACAAAGGCATATCATTAGGATCAGAAGAAACACTCTTATTAGCAGACAATTTCGTAAGTTCATCCATCTTTCCACTCAAAACATTAATTTCTTCTATAGCATGAACTTTTTTACTAGTAGATCTTTTGGTGTGACATTGAGAATAATTAACCATAATATTATCTAGGAGTTTGGTAGCTTCTCCTAAAGTGATTTCCATAAAAGTGCCTCCCGTGGCCGAATCTAAAAGATTTCTAGAAGCAAAATTCAATCCAGCATAAAAATTTTGTATGATCATCCATAAATTCAAACCATGTGTAGGGCAATTACGAATCATTAATTTCATCCTCTCCCAAGATTTTGAAACATGCTCATGATGTAGTTGCTTAAAGTTCATAATATCGTTTCTAACAGAGATGATCTGCGCGGGAGGAAAATAATTAGAGATAAAAGCATCTTTGAACTTGTTCCAAGATTCAATACTATTTTTAGGCAAAGACGAAGACCAAGTTTTAGCATGATCCCTAAGCGAAAACAGAAATAGCTTCAATTTAACTATATCATTATCCACATCTTTCTTCTTTTGCATATCACACAAATCAACAAAGCTGTTTAGATGGGTAGTGACATCTTCACTAGGAAGGCCGGACAACGGATCTTTCATGACAAGATTCAGCAAAGCAGTATTAATTTCACAAGATTCAGCATCGGTAAGTGGAGCAATCGGGATGCTAATAAAATCATTATTGTTGGTATTGGCAAAATCACACAATTTAGTATTATCCTGAGCCATCGTGACAAACAATCCAACACACAAGCAAGCAAGAGGCAAACAAAAAACATGTGAACGAAAAAGAGGCGAGCGGAAAAGGAGGGCGAAAAAAATGGCAAGGGTGAAGTGGGGGAGAGGAAAACGAGAGGCAAATAGCAAATAATGTAATGCGAGGGATAAGTGTTTGTGATGGGTAGTTGGTATGTCTTGACTTGTTAGTAGATCTCCCAAGCAACGGCGCCAGAAATCCTTCTTGCTACCTCTTGAGCACTGCGTTGGTTTTCCCTTGAAGAGGAAAGGGTGATACAGCAAAGTAGCGTAAGTATTTCCCTCAGTTTTTCAGAACCAAGGTATCAATCCAGTAGGAGACTACACACAAATCCCTCGTACCTACACAAACAAATAAGAACCTCGCAACCAACGCGATAAAGGGGTTATCAATCCCTTCACGGTCACTTACGAGAGTGAGATCTGACAGATATAATAATAAGATAAATATTTCTGATATTTTAGTGATAAGTAAAGATTGCAAAATAAAATAGATTGGAAACCTATGTGATAAAAGATAGACCCGGGGGCCATAGGTTTCACTAGTGGCTTCTCTCAAGATAGCATAAGTATTACGGTGGGTGAACAAATTACTGTCGAGCAATTGATAGAAAAGTGCATAATTATGAGAATATCTAGGCATGATCATGTGTATAGGCATCACGTCCGCGACAAGTAGGCCAAAACGATTCTGCATCTACTACTATTACCCCACACATCGACCGCTATCCAGCATGCATCTAGAGTATTAAGTTCATAAGAACAGAGTAACGCATTAGGAAAGATGACATGATGTCAAGGGATAAACTCAGGGAATATGATATAAACCCCATCTTTTTATCCTCGATGGCAACAATCCAATACTTGCCTTGCTGGCCCTGCTGTCACTGTGAAAGGACACCGCAAGATTGAACCCAAAGCTAAGAACTTCTCCCATTGCAAGAAAGATCAATCTAGTAGGCCAAACCAAACTAATAATTCAAAGAGACTTGCAAAGATAACCAATCATACATAAAAGATTTCAGAGAAGAATCAAATATTGTTCATAGATAAACTTGATCATAAACCCACAATTCATCGGATCTCGACAAACACACCGCAAAAAGAGTTACATCAAATAGATCTCCAAGAAGATCGAGGAGAACATTGTATTGAGATCCAAAGAGAGAGAAGAAGCCATCTAGCTAATAACTATGGACCCGAAGGTCTGTGGTAAACTACTCACACATCATCGGAGAGGCTATGGTGTTGATGTAGAAGCCATCCGTGATCGATTCCCCCTTCGCGGAGCTCCAAAAAGGCCCCAAGATGGGATCTCTTGGGTACAGAAGGTTGCGGCGGTGGAAATAGGGTTTCGTGGTGCCCCTGGATGTTTTCTGGGTATACGGATATATATATATAGGAGGAAGAAGTAGGTCAGTGAAGCTGCGAGGCACCCACGAGGGTGGGGGCGCGCCCTCCTGCCTCGTGGCGACCTCGTTTCTTTCTTGACGTCTACTCCATGTCCCCTGGATCACGTTTGTTCCAAAAATAACTCTCCTGAAGGTTTCATTCCATTCGGGTTCTGTTTGATATTCCTTTTCTGCAAAACACTAAAATAGGCAAAAAAACAACAATTTGCACTGGCCTTTGGTTAGTAGGTTAGTCCCAAAAATAATATAAAAGTGTATAAATAAGCCCATTAACATCCAAAACAGATAATATAATAGCATGGAACAATAAAAAAAATTATAGATACATTGGAGATGTATCAACGGCCCCTTCAATCTTGCTAATTTCCCCCTCGAAACCATGAAAATTGCAAAGTGATGGTTCGATTTATGAATTGCGTGGATGATGACATAAGCCAAACCTTCTCAAATTTGTACCAGGGCATGGTGAGGCCATACCATGGCACCATGCCAGCCGTCTTGTTTTTCAAGTATCTATTTCATTTTTCTACAGTTGAAAATCAATAAACGATGTGTTTGTGGTTGAATATTGCCACACATTTCTGTGAAATATCTACCCATTCCTTGTAAAAGGCAATCAAGAGAATTTACTAAATAGCATGATCATGGTTTTCCAGACCGTTCTTGTGCACCTTTTCATGCACTGATTGTTTGAATTTGAATTGTGTGCATTAATGCCTAGAAAATGCACATAATCCCCTAAATGTTGTATATGAACCCGGAAAGTGCCAAATTTGAACACGGTGATTTGCATGGTTTATGTTCATATAGAAAAAAACTCATGGACAAAGGACAAAGGAAATTTGGACTCCCCTTCAATCTCGGTGATTTACTATCGCACACGATTCATCTCCGTCGCATGTGTGAACCGTGTGTGTTCACTCACACATGCAAAAGGAAAAAGGAAATCTTCGCCCACTTCGTCCCTAGCCACTCACAATGGACTCCTCCGCAACTGTGCACCTCATCAACTTCTATCGTGGTGGCCACCCTAAGCTTGATGGCTGTTGTCCGCGGGCGGAAGTCACGCTCCATACGGCACGGGATTTCACCCCTACCACTTTCCGCCGCCTATTTGCACCGACATTCTAGACTCTAGTCGATTGGTTTTTCTCCGGGATTGGGCCATGGATTTTTCTCATGGAGAAGGTAATCAACTTAGCGAAATATTCACTCATCTCTTATCGCAGTCCGTCCATCGTTGTTAATCAACCAGCGGAATTTGCCGTGGATTCATTTTTCTCCTAGCTGATTCGAGGAGTTTCATTCATGTGTCCACAATGCGAGCATAAATCAGGCAAGTGTGGTCGCTTCCTGTCGAAAATGAAGTTCTATATCACCATTTCGGATGATTTCAGGAAGCGCTCGGTATGTTCAATGTCAACCTACCATGGTCAGCATGGCCTAAATTTGTGAACATACACCGTCTGTTGGTACATTTGGATAAAAGGTATGGTGCCACGTGCAGCCTAGATGTCGAAGCCGATTCCCCCTATATTAGGCTAATATATGATGTATTGTTCATTCAGTTACTCTCATATTTGCATCAAATCTTTGTTACATTATCCATTTTTACTTATATATTTTTGTACTTTTCTTTCATCTATATATTGATCTGTTCTATCAGTTACTCCCATATTTGCATCTTGCTCCGTTATTTCAATATATCTAATTTATGATCTTAATTTTCATTTCAAGCAGTACATCCCTTGCTCGAAGCCGATTTCCCCCTATATTAGGCTAATATATTATGTATTGTTCATTAAGTTCTCTCATATTTGCATCAAATCTTTGTTACATTATCTATTTTTAATTATATATTTTTGTACTTTGCTTTCATCTATATATTGATCTGTTCTATCAGTTACTCCCATATTTGCATCTTGCTCTGTTATTTCAATATATCTAATTTATGATCTTAATTTTCATTTCAAGCAATACATCCCTTTCTTTCCAAGAATAGGAGTAGAAGGAAATCTTGGGCTTTACTTTTTTGATGTCTCCATGGATGTCATATTGACAACGGAGCATGGATTTACAATGACGGTTAGCGTAAAACTTGATAAAGATTGTCACTCCTATTCTGATGCGGACCTTTGGAGAAAAAAAATGTCTACGTGTTATGAACTGGAAGCTGGCAATAAAATTCTAGTGCGTGCACCACAGCCTGATCTAATTAACATGAATGTTTACTTCCCCAACGTCATCAGCCGATCAAAGTCTGATCGAGCTTGCTGTCCTTTCAACTTTCTCCATGCTGGCATATTACTTAGCAAAATCGGGGTATTTGTTCTGACTAATTGATCACTATTTAAGCAACCAATTGTGATTTCATTTTCTGACTCCATTCCTAGGAAGTAACAAATTCTATTTACCAATTTATGCACACTATATATTCTTCTGCCATGTTCTGAATAAATAATACCTTTCCACCTTATAAGAAGGATATGTTGGATGCATAGTGAACAATATGTATGTTACTAAGCGTACCAAATTTCACTGGAAGGACTTGAAGCATGTCATAAACTTTGTTGATAATCTGACAGAGATAGCATAGCATATGGACACTAGATTTTGGATGGGATTAATTATACCTATGGTGCACACATTGAACAAGACCAATTGTGTGCACAAAACGCTGGTACAAAGTCTTATTTTTATGTTGATGCTCATAAACTATATATATCTTCAATGATATGTTATAGTTGGTTTTTATTCTACATTTCAACAGAAATTGCCCACTGAAGCAGTTCCTGGATCAATTTCCCGGCGTGGTCGAATTACATTTGTGCCTGCTAATAACGCCAAAGTGATTGCAAGGTACTGCATTTTCCGAAGAAATGGAACCATTCAAATTAACAAGTTCTCGCTTGTCGTGGCAATGCATCCATATTGGAAAATTGGATACATTGTTCTACTCATGCTCTACCAATGCATAGGAGGGCTCTTCCTTTTCATCGACGACATGCTGACTCGCCGTGATCAAGATGCTTCCAGCGGATAGTTGTGTTTGTTGGCCCTCAGCCTCTTAAAATGTGTTAGGTATTACTATGTTAAGTATGTAGATATGGATCATATGGTTGTTGGCCCTCATCCTCTTAAAATGTGATAGTTGTTACTATGTTAAGTATGTAGATATGGACCATATGGTTGTCAAAACCATGTTACGAAGATCCTCCATTTGTCGAATAGTGTAACCACTATATATATGTTACTCAAATGCTATTAGCCAAGTTCTTAATTTTTCATGGAAAGTATTAGTATCATACATAGTTCATCGCATTTAAGTGTGTGCCCGATGTCCAGAAGGCATTTGCATATTAACTATCCAGATTGCAAATTCACACATGTGTTAACATAAGGAAACATATGTGGAACTTAATAATCATCGCACACGAGTACTCGCAGACACATCGTGTGCGATATTCCTAGCCACGCAAGCAACTAGTTTGCAATTTTCAAAGTTTTTTGTATAGACAGAATCACACACAAATTAACTGTAGTAAACGTTTGTGTTGTAATTTCTCATCGCAAACAGTTCATCCGTGTCGGGTGTTTGACGCGGATGACACACATCTTGTTTACATGACTCGTTTGTGATCTTTTGGCTCCTCGCAAACAGTTCATCTACGTGAACTGTGTGCCGCATATCACACACATATAGTTAAGTTAATCATTTCTGTTGTGTTCCCTAATCGAAAATAGTTCGTCCGAGTGAACCGTATGTCGTATATCACACACACCTTGATTTGGCTAATCGTTTCTGTTGCACTCCCTAAGCAAATAGTTCCTCTGAGTGAACTTTATGGCGTATATCGCACACACCTTGATATGGCTGCCCATTTCTGTGTTCTATCTCATCGCAAAAAGTTCGGATGGATCAACCGTGTGCCCCACATCACACACGTAACTAAAATCGAAACCGTGTTTGATGGCCATCGCAAACATTTTGCATCATTTTTGATGGTTTTTTTACATCACCGTTTGCGATTAATGCATCGCACATAGTTTCATCAAAGGGTCTCTGATCGTAGTTTCGCGTT
Source organism: Triticum urartu (assembly GCF_003073215.2). Classification (NCBI taxonomy): domain Eukaryota; kingdom Viridiplantae; phylum Streptophyta; class Magnoliopsida; order Poales; family Poaceae; genus Triticum; species Triticum urartu. The sequence continues at coordinate 389,210,498 of NC_053027.1, read as the reverse complement.
AGCAGCATCCTGTAGTAGTGATGACACAATTTCACATATATAATGGTTAACTAAAGAGGATAGCATGACACAATTTCACATATATGATGGCTAACTAAACATGATAGAATGACATAATTCAACATATGATGACTATGTAAACATGATGACATGATATAACTATATGATGTGTTTATTAAATAGGTTGGCATGCCATAATTCACATAGATGTTGTCTATGGAAACATGATGGCAAAATATAATTCATGAATAGAATGACATAATTCAAAATATGATGACTATGTAAACATGATGAGATGATATAACTATATGATGTCTTTATTAAATGGGTTGGCATGCCATAATTCAGATACATGTTGTCTATGTAAACATGATGGCATGATATAATTCAAATATATGATTTATATACTAAGCAAGTAAGCATATGGCAATTGCATATATGATGTCTAAACTAAGCAGATGGCATTCAATATTGTGTATATGATGTAAAAACTAAGCAATGCAAGACAACATATGCATGATATGAGTAATGTAACCCTGCCAAGTTTGAGCATACACCTAAGGGGGGAAATAGGACTGGTCATCTCTCTCTAAATCCTCCTCTAAGGAGCTATCTATAACCAAAAAAATATCAACTTCAGCAGGTAGCATTGTCTACTCTGAAGACCTTGTTTTCACTCTGGATTTTTCCATCACCGATTCAAATGGCTGATGCACATGAAGAGTAGTTGAATATACAAACATTATTGACAAATGGAATGCGTAATACAAAAAAGGATGGAATATCACATATATGATGCTTGGCTAAACAACATGGCATTGCATAATTCACATATATAATACCTTGCAACAAGATGACATTGTATAATTCACATATATGGTAATTAGACAATAAACATGTGGCATTCACACAAATCATGTCTAAACTAAGAAAATGACATAGGAATGCAAGACACCATACACATGATGTGAGCAACATAACCCTGGCAAGTTAGAGCATACACCTCAGGGGGGAGGGGGAATAGGACTGGTCATCTGTCTTTGAATAGGACTGGTCATCTATCTCTGAATCCTCCTCTGAGGGGGTCTTCCTTTGCGCCCACCGTGGAGCGACGTCTGCATGAAATTTTGTTGCCACACAAGGCTCGTCTTGTTTGCTCTACATGTTCAGTACCATTGTGTACAATAACTGACATGAATAAAACATAGTGAGATTACGTAAGGAGTGCATACAGAAATCAAAGTGATGGTAGCAACCTGTGGATAGACCCAAAACCAATGATAGCAGGCAGATAATAGCTTTAGCTAAAAAAATACAGATAATGGCTCCTTTACTGATTGTTCCCCACCCAACATGAAACCCATAGTAGACACCCGAGATTAACCAGATAGTATACATATACTATTCGTTGATGCCCCGATATCTACCCCACAACCACTTAAAAACTCAAGTTTGAGCAGTAGTTTGGACCCGACTCAGAGTCTAAGAGGTTAATAGGATGATAAAGTTGAAGGTAATATTAAGCGATGCATAACGTAAGCAGACATTGAAGAGTGTGACCTCTCTTGCGAAACCATGTAGTCCTCAAGGTCATCTGCTTAGTTGATTATGGTAATGCAATTGTGGTGGCTGTCGGCAGTGGGGAAGATGATCTGAGGTGGCCAAAGACAGACTAGAGGGCGATCCCTGTTGTGGTGGACCCTTCCATCGTTGGATCAGCTGAGCTAGGGTAGACGACGGCGTGACTGGAGCGGGACAAACCACACAAGGTTTTCTTGGACACCTATCTAAAACAAAAGTAATTTTGTAAGGGCTCGTTGAATTGGAGGATTCTAACAACATAGGGATAGGAAATACACAGGAATAGGATAGGAATGCACATGCAAAACAAAGTATTTGCAAACACATGATTTTTGTGAATCTTGGTGTTTGGTTCACAGGAATTGGAAGATACCAGGATGCAGAGAAGCATGGTCAAATTAAGTCAAACCACAAGAAAATGTATAGTTATAATGCTATTATGCTACTATCACTTAGTCTTCTTGATGAATAGTCATTTGAAAAGGAGGGCCAAGTGGATATTAAAATTCCAATGGTTTTTCTTTGAAAGAGGCACTAGAGGAACAAATCCTACAATTTTCCTTTGCTCCATTCCTTTGAACCAAAGGCATGGATATAGGAAACTTTCCAATTCCTATGTTTTCCATCACTTTCCCTTTTAACCACAGGCGATTCTAGTAGGCATGCTCGAACAGGCAAAAGCTACACTCCAAAAATGTTTTTGTGCTACGTGAACTACTTTAGACCCAGGCCACTGCCTTACTAGCTCAACTCCCAGGCCATCTACACACGCACAACTCAAATGCACAAAAATAAATAATGATGACTTTGGAGAGAGTCCATCATGGATAGCTAAGTTGCCTAGTGCCTCACTGCTTGTCATATAGGAGAAACTAATCGTATTTCATATTACTATGCATGCTCAGTGGACAATATATATAACATGTAGAGTAAAAAAGCGATGCAACAAGTGTACAACCTCTTTTTCTGAGGCATGTCGATCTCAGCATCATTGGGTTGGTCACTGAGGATGCTGCGACTGATATGGTTGTCGGAGGAGGGGAAGAAGACACTGGTACAATGAGCTGCTATACAAATGGTTTTTAACCCTTTTGTGACGACATTTGGAACTGTCACCTAGTGAGTGAGTGCGATAGGGGGTCCTTCCCACACGACCCAGAAACCGTCGGGGATATGCCCTCCTGGCACACACGCTCGGCAAAATGAGGTTGTGTGTGACCAATGAGCGATCAAATACAGTCATATGTACAGTAGTGCTAAAAAATACAATTATACAGGCAAAGTCGTGTCTAGTTGTAAGTATATCCCACACAGTCATTCCCCGCTAAACGTTTTCGTTCGTATGTACATTCCACACAGTCAATCCAAGGAATACGTTTCCATTAGTATGTACATCCCACACGGTTAATCCATGAAATACGTTTCCGTTTGTATATACATCCCACACAGTCGCTCCAAGGAAAACGTTTCTGTTCATCGGTACATCACACACAATTTTCCCCATTAAATCGTTTGTGATAGCGTTTCCATTGCACACGATATTAACAAGTTTATCATTTGCGTTGTTGAATGCATCACACACGGTGCGTAGAAGAAACTGTGTGGCAAAGGCTATCCAACACACACTTTTTATGTGGTAAACATTTGCGAAAGGTGGCTCATACGTCTCCGACGTATCAATAATTTTTGATTGTTCCATGCTATTATATTATCTGTTTTGGATGTTTAATGGGCTTTATTATGCACTTTTATATTATTTTTCGGACTAACCTATTAACTGAAGGCCCAGTGCAAATTGTTGTTTTTTTGCCTATTTCAGTGTTTTGCAGAAAACGAATATCAAACGGAATCCAAACGGAATGAAACCTTCGCGAGGATCGTTTTTGGAACAAAGGCAATCCCGAAGACTTGGAGTGGACGTCAAGGAAGGAGCGAGGAAGCCGCGAGGTAGGAGGGTGCGCCCTAGGGGGGTGGGCACGGCCCCCACCCTCGTGGGCCCCTCGCAGCTCCACCGACCTACTTCTTTCGCTATATATACTCATATACCCTGAAAATATCTAGAAGCACCATGAAACCCTATTTCCACTGCCGCAACCTTCTGTAACCATGAGATCCCATCTTGGGCCCTTTTCTGGCGCTCTGCCGGAGGGGGAATCAATCACGGAGGGCTTCTACATCAACACCATAGCCTCTCTGATGATGTGTGAGTAGTTTACCATAGACATTCGGGTCCATAGTTATTAACTAGATGGCTTCTTCTCTCTCTTTGGATCTCAATACAAAGTTCTCCTCGACTCTCTTGGAGATCTATTCGATGTAATTCTTTTTGCGGTGTGTTTGTCGAGATCCGATGGATTGTGGGTTTATGATCAAGATTATCTATGGAGAATATTTGGTTCTTCTCTAAATTCTTATATGCATGATTTAAATATCTTTGCAAGTCTCTTCGAATTATCAGCTTGGTTTGGCCTACTAGATTGATCGTTCTTGCAATGGGAGAAGTGCTTGGCTTTGGGTTCAATCTTGTGGTGTCCTTTCCCAGTGGCAGCAACGGCAGCAAGGCACGTATTGTATTGTTTCCATCGAGGATAAAAAGATGGGGTTTATATCATATTGCTTGAGTTTATCCCCCTACATCATGTCATCTTGCCTAATGTGTTACTCTGTTCTTATGAACTTAATACTCTAGATGCATGCTGGATAGCAGTCGATGTGTGGAGTAACAGTAGTACATGCAGAATCGTTTTGGTCTACTTGTCACGGACGTGATGCCTATATACATGATCATGCCTACATATTCTCATAACTATTCCCTTTTCTATCAGTTGCTAGACAGTAATTTGTTCACCCACCGTAGAATATGCTATCTTGAGAGAAGCCGCTAGTGAAAACTATGGCCCCCGGGTCTATTCTTCGTTATATTATTCTCCCGTCAACTAGTTATTTCTTTCACAATTTATTTTGCAATCTTTACTTTTCAATCTATACAACGAAAATACCAAAAATATTTATCTTATTATCTTTATCAGATCTCACTTTTGGAAGTGGCCCTAAAGGGACTGACAACCCCTTTATCGTGTTGGTTGCATGGTTCTTGATTGTTTGTGCAGGTACGAGGGACTTGCATGTAGTCTCCTACTGGATTGATACCTTGGTTCTCAAAAACTAAGGGAAATACTTACGCTACTTTGCTGCATCACCCTTTCCTCTTCAAGGTAAAACCTACGCATGCTCAAGAGGTAGCAAGAAGGTTTTCTGGCGCCATTGCCGGGGAGATTTGCACCAAGTCAAATCAAGATTTGATCTCCCGACAACTAGTCATTTCTGGCGCCGTTGCCGGGGAGATCTACGCACAAGTTAAGACATACCAAGTACCCATCACAAACTCTTCTCCCTCGCATTACATTATTTGCCATTTTCCTCTCGTTTTCCTCTCCTCCACTTCACCCTTGTCATTTTATGCGCCTCTTTTCCTTTCTCCCTTTTTCCGCCCGTCTCTTTTCGCTTGCTTCTTGTGTGTCCGTGTGTTAGATCGTTTGTTTCGTCATCATAGCTAGTCCTTTATCTACTCCTTTGTCTCCCGAGTTTGAAGTTCTTCATTTCAAACAAAGACAAGGAGAAAACTTAAATGATGCTTGGTACAGGATGATGGAATCTTATCATAATTGCACCTTAGAGGTGAATTTTAGAATTTTACTTCACAATTTTCATATTGGACTAAATATGTCCCATAGACAACTCTTGGATTGCGTTGCGAAAGGATATTTTATCGAAATTGATCCTAGTATTGCACATGAAATCATAGAGGGAATAGTGGGAACACCACCTCAACAAAAGGGGCCACATCATACCTAGGAAGAGACACATGTTTTTGAGAAGATTTGCGAAGTAACGAAAATTTTACAAAAGTCTCTTGAACCTCTTAAGAGTGTTAGCGGAAACCTTCACCGCATGAATATGTTGATTACCCTTTGCAATAAGTGGTTGGATTATTTAGATCTAAAAATTTCCGAATATAGGGAACGTAAAGAACCTCCCAGATTCGAGTGTGACTCTGCTAAAAAAATAAAAACCAAAGATGAGAATACCTAGAACTATTCTTGCTTTTATGCCTAGCTAGGGGCGTTAAACGATAGCGCTTGTTGGGAGGCAACCCAATTTTATTTTTTGTTTCTGTTTACTAATAAATAATTCATGTATCTTCTGTTTAGATGTGGTTTTATGTTTTTAATTAGTGTCTGTGCCAAGTAGAACCTTTGGGAAGACTTGGGGAAAGTCTTTGCGATCTTGCTGTAAAAAACAGAAACTTTAGTGCTCACGAGATTAGATGCAATGTTTTACTAGAGAGTGATATTAGGTTGATTCTTGTTTCAGATGTTTAATAGACAAATTCCTCACGTCCACTAATTTATTTCAGAATTTTTGGGGTTACATAAGTATACGTTTGATACAGATTGCTACAGACTGTTCTATTTTTGACAGATTCTGTTTTTCGTGTGTTGTTTGCTTATTTTGATGAAGCTATGGATAGTATCGGGGGGTATGAACCATAGAGAAGTTGGAATACATTTGGTTTAACACCAATATAAATAAAGAATGAGTTCATTATAGTACCTTGAAATGGTGATTTGTTTTCTTATACTAACGGAGCTCATGAGATTTTCTGTTGTGTTTTGTGTTGTGAAGTTTTCAAGTTTTGGGTAAAGATTTGATGGATTTTGGTATAAGGAGTGGCAAGAGCCAAAGATCGGGTATTTCCATTGCACCCCAAGGTAAAATTCAAGGAAAACGAAAAGCCTAAACTTGGGGATGCCTCGAAAGGCATCCCCAGTTTCGTATTCGTCCATCGGTAAATTTACTTGAGGCTATATTTTTATTCGCCACATGATATGTGTTTTGCTTGGAGCGTCTTGTATGATTTGAGTCTTTGATTTTTAGTTTACCACAATCATAATTGATGTACATACCTTTTGGGAGACACACACATGAATTGTAATTTATTAGAATACTCTACGCGCTTCACTTATATCTTTTAATCTAGATAATTTTGCTCTAGTGCTTCACTTATATCTTTTAGAGACGGTGGTGGTTTTATTTTATAGAAATTATTGATCTATCATGCTTCACTTATATTATTTTGAGAGTCCTTTAGAACAGCATGGTAATTTACTTTGGCTATAAAATTGGTCCTAATATGATAGGCATCCAAGAAGGGTATAATAAAAACTATCATAAAAGGTGCATTGAATACTATGAGAAGTTTGATACTTGATGATTGTTTTGAGATATAAAGATGGTGATATTAGAGTCATGCTAGTTTATTAGTTGTTAATTTGAGAAATACTTGTGTTAAAGTTTGTGATTCCCGTAGCATGCACGTATGGTGACTATTGTGTGACAAATTTGAAACATGAGGTGTTCTTTGATTGTCATCCTTATGAGTGGCCGTCGGGGAAGAGCGATGGTCTTTTCCTACCAATCTATCCCCCTAGGAGCATGCGCGTAATGCTTGGTTTTTGATGAATTGTACATTTTTGCAATAAGTATGTGAGTTCTTTATGACTAATGTTGAGTCCATGGATTATACGCACTCTCACCTTTCCATCATTGCTAGCCTCTTCGGTACCGTGCATTGCCCTTTCTCACCTTGAGAGTTGGTGCAAACTTCGCCGGTGCATCCAATCCCCGTGATATGATATGTTCTATCACACATAAACCTCCTTATATCTTCCTCAAAATAGCCACCATACCTACCTATTACGGCATTTCCATAGCCATTCTGAGATATATTGCAATGCAACTTTCCACCGTTTCATTTATTATGACACGCTTTATCATTGTCATATTGCCTTGCATGATCATGTAGTTGACATCATATATGTGGCAAAGCCACCATGCATAATTTATCATACATGTCACTCTTGATTCATTGCCCATCCTGGTACACCGCCGGAGGCACTCATATAGAGTCAGATTTTGTTCTAGTATCGAGTTGTAACGATTGAGTTGTAAATAAATAGAAGTGTGATGATCATCATTAATAGAGCATTGTCCCAAAAAAAAGGGAAAATGCTACTATCCCTTTTCCACACTTGTGCTTCAAATTAGCACCATGATCTTTATGATAGAGAGTCTCTTATTTTGTCACTTTCATATACTAGTGGGAATTTTTCATTATAGAACTTGGCTTGTATATTCTGTCGGATTTCGGGTTTTGGCAAAACCCTTGAGGTTCGAACACTGGGGTGCACATGAAGATCTATCCCCCCTCTAGCTCACGCCCTCACCACAATCTCAAGGCTTAGCGCGTCGAACCCGCAGAACAAGGGGACACAAGATTTATACTGGTTCAGGCCACCGATGTGGTGTAATACCCTACTCTAGTGTGGTGTGGTGGATTGCCTCTTGGGCTGAGGATGAACAGTTACAAGGGAAGAAAAGCCTCCTGAGGAGAGGTGCTCTTGTGCTTGGTGAGTTGATGCGGTAGAGGATTGTCCCTCTCTCGATGTGCCGATCCTTCCAGATCTCCTCCCCTTCCTACGATGGTGACTAGCCCTATTTATAGAGGCTCGGGTCCTCTCCCCAAATATTAGGCGGGAAGGGATCCCACAATGGCCAGTTTGAAGGGGGATAGCTAGTGCAAGCTATCCTGACAAAAGATGGTCTTCGCCTGCCAAAGGCTCTAGTGATGACGCTGTCTTGGGATCCACGATGACCTCCATCCTGCTAGTCTTGGTCTTGTTGAACCAATATGGAAACCTTTGCTTGATGCCTTGGGACTCCGCGCCTGCGCTTGCCTCTTTAGCACCAAAGAGGAAACGAGGACACTGCACACTGGCACCTGCCTGGTGCCTACCTGGCCTTGGTCGTCATGGCTTGCGTCACAGGAACCTCGCAAGGTGCCCCTTGCCTTGATCTCTTTGCCCCTCGCAAGCCATCCTGGTAAGGCCGCCCCCTAGGAGGTCTTGCGTCGTCCGCCTTGAGAGGCTTGGCCCCTCACGAGGGTCTTGAGTGTTTGCTGGTGAAGATGGGCCGCACAAGGCCGCTAGTGGAGCCAAGCCGTGGACCGCAGGTAGGCAAGTCTGGGGACCCCCATTCCCAGGACGCCGACAATATCCCCTGGCCCGAGGCGCGCTCGGGCATGGCTTCGAGGCGAAGTGAAGAGCAAGTGCGGAGCGCCGCAGGCCCCAATAAACTGCAACCTCGTTTGACGCGTGGCGGTTGATTGGACGTGGGCGTCTCCGCTTCCCAACGCTGCCTCGGCAATTGCCCGACTTGACGAGTCCTTACTACATGCAGAAAAATATCATTATTTCCTTAGATCGTGGAGGCCGGCGGTTGGCCTCCTCTTGGCTATAAATCGGAAGGGGGAGCGGAGCCCCCGTCACCCATCTCTTCTCTCGCTCCTCCTGCTCCTTCTTCTTCCTTGCTTCCTTGCTAGCAGCGACACTCATGGTGCCGGCGAAGAGGTTCTCGGCCGCAGAGAAGGGGAAGGCCCGCCAGGAGGGGCCGGCGAAGAGGTTCTCAGTCGCAGAAAAGGGCAAGGCCCGCCAGGAAGGGCCTGACTCACCGCCACCCAAGAGGGGCGTGGTCGCTCGCACAAGCACGCCACAACCCCCACCATGGCCCCTCGCAGCAGCGGCGGCACCTCCCCGCGTGGCAGGAGTCGCCTTGTCGTGGCAGTCCCGTTGATGAACTGAGGTGCGCCATGGTTGCGTGGCCTCGTCGGCCGCGCTTCCATTCGTCGGAGGTGATGCCGGAGTTCATCGTGTGGTCCCAGAACCCGCCTGGCACCTGGCTTCAGCTCCCACGGTTCTTTGTCGGCGAACTGCTGTTCGCAGGTCCAGAAGGTCTCTCGCTGTAGGCGGACGGTTGTTGCAGCAAGGCTTCATGGGTCGTGGTTGAAGTCTCTGCCGCGGGCAACGCAACCCTGGCCCACAGCTGGCAGACGTTTGCCCGCACGCGTGGCCTGGGCAGGTGGTGTGCCCTCCACTTTAAATACGACGGCGACGCAACCCTCTACATGAGGGTATTTGGGGAAGATGGTCGCTACGTAGGGTGCTGCCCCGAGGACAATGACGGCTACGAGGTGCTTGGCCTTGGTGATGGTCGTGACGAGGATGAAGGTGGCTTCATCCTCGGCGCTGGCCGCGGCTCGTCCAGCTACGGCGGCTCGTCCTCCAGCGACAGCTCTAGCAGCGGCGGCTATGACCAGCCGTGACGCCAATTTCGAGGGTGGCAGCGGGTCGCCTCTTCGCCGCACTCCGGTGAAGCGTGAGGAGTGGTTTGGCTGAGCCTAGGAGAGCGCCATGGGTCCGTCCTTGCGAACTGCTACGGGGGCACGCGCCACTTTTGTTTTGTTCTTTCCTTCCTGCATTTAAGAAGAAACAAGTATGGGCCCTGTAGGGGCGTGAAATGAACCATGATTTCCAAGTTGCTATGTTATGTTTATCGTCCCTGCGTTGTGTTGTGGTACCAACGTTTTATGTAGGCGTGTAGAGATAACTTAGCTTGATATGTCTGAAGTAGTTTCCACCTCGTGAGGTGCGCATTTCCCAGTGCCTGGCGAGGCCTCCTTTGCTCGGGACGCACCTAGGAACTGCAAAAAATCATTAGGAGACTCTTATTCTTCCAAATCCTGGTCACAGGCGCCACTGGCCATGACCGAGCGCTTCGTATCGCGGTACCCGAGGGGCACTTATTGAGAGAGGTGCGCCATCCTGCGGGCTCGGGCGAGGGTGCCTTGTGAAGAAAAGGAGAAAACTCATGAGGGCACCTGTCCAGCCCCCTCACGAGGCATGCGAGGGAGATCACGGACCAAAACAAAGATCCAAGGAAGAATAGAGGAAAAGGCGATCGAACCAAGTGGACAAGAAAAACCAGAATGTGAACTTCCATTAAGAAAAAGGGGCAAGCCAACTACGGAAAGAAAATGAAAATCCGCGTCCGGCACCTAGTCTAGTCTTCTCACCAGCGCGGAGCTAAGTGCTGCCACTAAGATGTGGGAGGGAGCCCCCGAGGCCCGAGGGCAGCACTCCTGAGACTCCGGGGCGTGTACAGCCCCACTCATTATTACGTGCTAGTGTCACGAGCGGAGACCTTCACAGGCACAGGGCCTTGCTTCACAGGCGCTGGGCCTTGCTTCATGGGTAGAACTTCCGGAGGTGCTGGATGTTCCAGGCGTTCTGGATGGGGATCCCGTCCTGTGTCTCCAGGCGCGCGGCGCCAGGCCTGGAGACACAGGCGATCCTAAACGGGCACTCCCACATGGGCAAGAGCTTGTGTAGCCCTTCCCTGGAGAGCACCCGCCTCAGGACGAGATCGCCCACCTCGAGCGTCCTAGAGCGGACGCTGCGACCTTGGTACCGTCGCAACGCCTGCTGGTACCTTGCCGCTCGGAGTGAGGCTTCACGGTGGTGTTCCCCCCCCCCCCCAGCACGAGGTCCATCCCCCGCTTGGTGTCCTGCTGCGTCTCATCAAACGCCAGGACCCGCGCGGAATGACACTTGACCTCGTGAGGGAGAGCCGCTTATGCTCCGTAGACGAGGAAGAACGAGGTCTTGCCTGTTGGCTTGGTGGCAGTGGTGCAGATGGACCACATCACAGACTGGAGCTTGCCATGCCAGCCCTTGCCGCAAGCCTCAAGCTTCTTCTTGAAGGTCCTGGTCTTGAGGCCACTGAGGACCTCCACGTTGGCGCGCTCGGCTTGGCCATTGCTCCTGGGGTGTGCCACTGAAGCGTAGCAGATCTGTGTTCCAAGGTTAGCATAGTATGCCTTGAAAAGACTGCTAGTGAACTGCGAGCCGTTGTCAGTGATGATGCGATTAGGGACCCCAAACTGGCTTACGAGACCCTTGATGAACTTGACCGCGAATCCGGTCGGGATGGTACAGACGGCTTCTACCTCCTCCCATTTGGTGAACTTGTCGATGGCGATGTAGAGGTAGCGGTAGCCCCCAGGCGCTCGAGTGAACGGGCCTAAGATATCCAGCTCCCAGACTGCGAACGGCCATGGGAATGTCATGGTCTCGAGGCCCTAAGGAGGCTGATGGATCTGCTTGGCGTGGAGTTGGCAGGCCTCGTAGGACTTCACTAGCTCGGTTGCATCGTTGAGCGCCATAGGCCAATAGAACCCGCTGCGGAATGCCTTGCTGACGAGGCTTCGTGATGATGAGTGGTGCCCACAGTATCCGCCGTGTATGTCAGCCAGTAGCTCGTTCCCCTGTTCCCTGGAGATGCATCACAAGGAAACATCATTTGGCCGCTTCCTGTATAACTCACCGTCCTGGATGCAGTATGTTGTAGCCTGTCGAGCCACGCGCTCTGCGTCCTCCTCCTTCTCCGGCAGCGTCCCTTGTGTCAGTTATTCCTTGAGCTCCTTGGTCCAGCACCCCTCCTGAGGCTCGAGCACCAGGAGTAGGCGCGCTCCCAAGGTCGGGCCGTAGGCTGGGGCTCCCGAGACAGGTGGTTGGGGGAGCTCCTCCCGAGGTGGCGCCGGCCCCGAAAGCGGAGGTGCTGCCGACGGCTTGAAGAGCCGCTCCTCAAAGACGCCAGGCTCTTGGGGTTGTCGCTTGGATGCCCTTTTGGCGATGTCGTCGGCCTCCTTGTTGGTGCCACGGGGTACGTGCTGCAACTCTAAACCCATGAAATGCTTTTCCATTTTGCGTACCTCCGCGAGGTATGCCTCCATGTGCTCGTCCTTCGGCTTGTATACCTTGTTGGAGAAGTTGATGAGGAGTTGCGAGTCGCCCTTGATGGTGAGGCGCTTCACCCCCAGGGCCACCGCGGCCTTGAGGCCGGCGATGAGGCCTTCATACTCCGTGAAGTTGTTGGAGACCTTCTCGCCCTGCTGGAAGCAGAGCTGCACGGCGTAGTAGAGCTTGTCCTGAGTAGGCGAGATGAGCACTGCTCCAGCCCTCGCGCCCTGGCATGCGAACGCACCATCGAAATACATGACCCAGCCATCTGGTGCTTCACTTCCTGGCGAGAGGGATTGGTCCTCGCCTGCTTCAAACCCTGGGACGTCAGTCCATTCTGCCACGAAGTCGGCGAGAGCGGTCCCCTTGATGACCCTAGTTGTGCTGAACTCCAGCTGGAATGCTTGCAGCTCGCTGTTCCATTCAGCGACTCTTCTGATAGCATTGGGGCTCCTGAGTACCCTCTCCAGCGAATAGGCCGAGACGACCTTTATTGGGTGACCTTGGAAGTAGTGTTTCATCTTGCGTGAGGCCGCCAGAAGCGCAAGCAAGAGCTTCTGAGGCATGGGGTATCGTGCCCTTGCATCCCGCGGTACCGCGGTGACGAAATACACCAGGTGCTCGATGAGGGCAGGAACGTCGACAGAGCTTGTGCCTGCCGGTAGTTGGGGCGTCTCCTGAGATGACAGGACCTCAAGAGCCTGATCGCCTGCTGGGGCCTCTGCCGGCCCGCGAACACCGCCTTGCTGAGCCTGGTCACCCGTTGGCATTGCTTCAGCCCTTGCGGTGCCCTTCGGGTCCTGCATCGCCTCGGCTGGTGGCGCGGTGTGGCACGGCAGCCCCCTAGCCTAGCGCTCCTCCCAGGCCGCCACTAGAGATGCAGTGGTGGAGTAGGGACTGGCGGCAAGGTAAAGCACCAGGGGCTCGAGAGGGCGAGGCGCCACCATCGCCGGAGGGCTGGTCAGGTATCTCTTGACGTCTTGAAATTCTTGGTCAGCTTCTGGGGTCTACTCGAACGGTCCCTTCTTCTTCATCAGCTTGAAGAATGGCAGGGCGCGCTCTCCTAGCTTGGAGATGAAGCGCCCCAGCAAGGTCACGCGGCCTACAAGCTTCTGCATCTCCTTAAGAGTTTGCGGTGGGCTCATGTCTTCTATCGCCTTGACCTTCTCTCGGTTGGCCTCGATCCCCCTGTGGAACATGAGAAAGCCTAGCAGCTTGCCGGAAGGGACACCAAACATGCACTTCTCTGGGTTGAGCCGCAAGTCCACATGGCGCAGGCTCGTTAAGGTCTCCTCCAGGTCCTGGATCAAAGTTCTTGCCTCCCGAGATTTTACCACAATGTCATCGACGTAGGCTTCAGCATTCCTCCCGAGCTGCTGACCCATGGCGATGTGCATCAGCCATTGGAAGGTCGCGCCTGCGTTGTGTAGCCCGAACGACATGCAACTGTAGCAGTACACCCCACACGGGGTCATGAAGGTCGTCTTCTCCACATCTTCCACTGCTATCTTGATCTGGTGATAACCTGAAAGTGCGTCCAGGAAGCATAGCAGGTCGCATTCGGCGGTGGAATCGACAATCTGATCGATGCGCGGGAGCGGGAATGGGTCTTGGGGACAGGCCTTGTTAAGGTTGGTGAAGTCAACACACATGTGCTCCTTCCCGCCTTTCTTCGGCACGACGACGGGGTTCGCCAGGCACTCGGGGTACCGAACCTCGCGAATGACACCCGCCGCCTCCAGCTTGTGGCTTTCCTGGACGATGAAGGACTACTTCTCCGTGGATTGTCCCCGCGCCTTCTACTTCACGGGGCGCATATTGGGGCACACCGTCAAGTGATGCTCAATCACCCCTCTTGGGACCCCCACTAGCTGCTTGGGTTCCCAGGCGAATACGTCCATGTTCGCGCGCAGGAACCTCACCAATGCCTCCTCTTGATTTGGGTTGAGGTTGGCGCCTATGGTGAAGGTGGCTCCCGAGGACCCATCTTCCTTGCTCGGCACCTGCTTGGTTTCGGCCCGATCTTGAGTGAACAACTTCTTCTTCTTTGCTGGTACGGCCTCCTTAGCCCCTGGGGTGGCTTCGTTGGCTGGTTGTGCCAATGCGGCAGTGTTGAGGGTGCACTTGAGCGCCGCTAGAGCCTCCTTGGTATCTCCCACTACGATGAGGACGTCCTTGCTCCCGGGCATCTTCATGAGCTTGTAGGCCGGATGGGTCGCCGCCATGAACTGAGCCAGAGCCGGGTATCCGAGGATGGCGTTGTACGGCAGGCTGATCTGGGCGATGTCGAAGTCGATCAGCTCGGTGCGGTAGTTGTCGCGGGTGCCGAAGGTCTCAGGGAGGCAGATCTGTCCCAGGGGGTTGGTGGAGCCGCCGCCGACCCCAGAGAAGGGCTTGCTGGGTCGGAGCCGTTGGAGTGGTACATGGAGAAGGCTGAAAGCCTCCATAGATGGCACGTTGAGACCGACGCCGCCGTCGATGAGGATCTTGGTGACAGCTACGTTGCAGATGGTGGGCGTGCATAGCATTGGGAGCATGCCCGAGCCGATGGTGGTGGCAGGGTGATCCCCCGTGTCGAAGGTAAGGTCGGCCTTGGGCGCCACCCAACCCGGGGGAGCTCCTTGGCGCGCGAAGGCGGCGCCAATCTAGCGAAAGAATGGCTTGGTGTGACGATCTGAGGGTGGTGCTTGCGAGCCTTCCAGGAGGGCCGCGATGGCGAGGGGCGCCGGTGCCGCGAAGCGCGCGACGAAGAGACCGCGCAGCTCCTCCCAGGAGGTCACCGAAGATCCTGGCAAACTTAGCAACCAGGCGCGTGGCACACCGGCCAGGGCTAAGGGGAACAAGTTGGCCATGACCCGGTCGTCGCCTCCGGCTTCGAGGACAGCCTTCTCATACGCCTGCAGGAAAGCTGCCGGATCTGCAGTGCCATCGTAGCGGGGTGGCATCTCTGGCATGAACTTGCGCGGCCACCGCACCTGCCGCAAGGTGTGGGTGAAGGCTCGGACGCCCACGACGCATCCGCAGGCGCACGCTGGCTTAACCAGAGGGGTGGCGTCCGCCATGAAGCTGGACGAAGCAAGCGGAGAGGCGGAGCTTCGGTGCACCCCTACCTGGCACGCCAAATTTTGGATTTCAGGTTCCGGAAAAACCCTTGAGGTATGAACACTGGGGTGCGCACTAAGATCTCTCCCTCCTCCAGGTCACGGCCTGACCACAATCTCAAGGCTTAGTGCGTCTAACCCGCAGAATAAGGGGACAAAAGATTTATACTGGTTCGGGCCAACGATGTGGTGTAATACCCTACTCCAGTGTGCTGTGGTGGATTGCCTCTTGGGATGAGGATGAACAATTACAAGGGAAGAACAACCTCTTGAGGAGAGGTGCTCTTGTGCTTGGTGAGTTGATGCGGTAGGGGATCGTCCCTCTCTAGATGTGCCGATTCTTCCAGATCTCCTCCCCTTCCTACGATGGTGGCTAGCCCTATTTATAGAGGCCTGGGTCCTCTCCCCAAATATTAGGCAGGAAGGGATCCCACAACGGCCAGTTTGAAGGGGGACAGCTAGTACAAGCTATCCTAACAAAAGATGGTCTTCGCCTGCCAAAGGCTCTGGTGATGACGCCATCTTGGGCTCCACGGTGACCTCCGTCCTGCCGGTCTTGGTATTGTTGCACCGATATGGAAACCTTTGCTTGATGCCTAGGGACTCTGCGCCTGCGCTTTCCTCTTTAGCACCAAAGAGGAAACGAGGACACTGCGCGCGCTAGCGCCCGCCTGGTGCCCGCCTGGCCTTGGTCGTCATGGATTGCATCACAGGAAGCTCAGGAGGTGCCCCCTGCCTTGATCTCTCTGCCCCTCGCGAGCCAGCTTGGTGAGGCCGCCCCCGAGGAGGTCTTGCATCGTCCGCCTCACGAGGCTTGGCCCCTCACGAGGGTCTTGAGTGTTTGCTGGTGAAGATGGGCCGTATAGGGCCGCTAGTGGAGCCACGCCGTGGGTCGCAGGCAGGCAAGTCTGGGGACCCCCGTTCCCTGGACGCCGACATATTCCAATAACGGGCATCCTCAAATGCCATAGGTCTTCTTGAGTAAGCAAGTTGGATGCACAGCCACTTAGTTTGTTTTGTTGAGCTTTCATACATTTATAGCTCTAGTGCATCCGTTGCATGGCAATCCCTACTCCTTGCATTGACATCAATTGATGGGCATCTCCCTAGCCCGTTGATTAGCCGCGTCAATGTGAGACTTTCTTTTTTGTTGTGTTCTCCACACAACCCCCATTATCATATTCTATTCCACCCATAGTGTTATGACCATGGCTCATGCTCATGTATTGCGTGAAAGTTGAAAAAAGTTTCAGATTACTAAAGTATGAATCAATTGCTTGGCTTGTCATCGGGGTTGTGCATGATGGGATCATTTTTGTGTAACGAAAATGAAGCATAGCCGTACTATATGATTTTGTAGGGATAAGCTTTCGTTGGCCATGTTATTTTGAGAAGACATAATTGCTTAGTTAGTATGCTTGAAGTATTATTATTTTTATGTCAATATTAAACTTTTATCTTGAATCTTTCGGATCTGAACATTCATGCCACAATAAAGAGAATTACTTTGAAAATTATGTTAGGTAGCATTCCACATCAAAAATTCTGTTTTTATCATTTACCTACTCGAGGACGAGCAGGAATTAAGCTTGGGGATGCTTGATACGTCTCCGACGTATCTATAATTTTTGATTGTTCCATGCTTTTATATTATCTGTTTTGGATGTTTAATGGGCTTTATTATGCACTTTTATATTATTTTTGGGGCTAACCTATTAACCAAAGGCCCAGTACAAATTGTTGTTTTTTTGCCTATTTCAGTGTTTCGCAGAAAAGTAATATCAAACAGAATCCAAATGGAATGAAACCTTCACGATGATCGTTTTTGGAACAAATGTAATCCAGGAGACTTGGAGTGGACGTCAAGGAAGCAGCGAGGAAGCCACGAGGCAGGAGGGCGCGCCTCCACCCTCGTGGGCCCCTCGCAGCTCCACCGACCTACTTCTTTCACCTATATATACTCATATACCCTGACAACATCCAGGAGCACCACGAAACCCTATTTCCACCGCCGCAACCTTCTGTACCCATGAGATCCCATCTTGGGGCCTTTTCCGACGCTCTGTCGGAGGGGGGATCGAGCACAGAGGGCTTCTACATGAACACTATAGCCTCTTCGATGAAGTGTGACTAGTTTACCACAGACCTTCGGGTCCATAGTTATTAGCTGGATGGCTTCTTATCTCTCTTTGGATCTCAATACAAAGTTCTCCTCGATTCTCCGGGAGATCTATTCGATGTAATTATTTTTGCTGTGTGTTTGTCGAGATCTGATGAATTGTGGGTTTATGATCAAGATTACTATGAACAATATTTGGGTCTTCCCTGAATTCTTATATGCATGATTTAAATATCTTTGGAAGTCTCTTCAAATTATCAGTTTGGTTTGGCCTACTAGATTGATCTTTCTTGCAATGGAAGAAGTGCTTAGCTTTGGGTTCAATCTTGTGGTGTCCTTTCCGAGTAACAGCAGGGGCAGCAAGGCACGTATTGTATTGTTGCCATCGAGGACAAAGAGATGGGGTTTATATCATATTGCTTGAGTTTATCCCTATACATCATGTCATCTTGCCTAATGCGTTACTCTATTCTTATGAAATTAATACTCTAGATGCATGCTGGATAGTGGTCGATGTGTGTAGTAATAGTAGTAGATGCAGAATCGTTTCGGTCTACTTGTCACGGACGTGATGCCTATATACATGATCATGCCTCGATATTCTCATAACTATTCGCTTTTCTATCAATTGATCGACAGTAATTTGTTCACCCTCCATAGAATATGATATCTTGAGAGAAGCCACTAGTGTAACCTATGGCCCCGGGGTCTATTCTCCATTATATTATTCTCCCGTCAACTAGTTATTTCTGTCTCCATTTATTTTCCAATCTTCACTTTGCAATCTATACAACAAAAATGCCAAAAATATTTATCTTATTATCTTTATCAGATCTCACTTTTGCAAGTGGTCGTGAAGGGACTGACAACCCCTTTATCGCGTTGGTTGCAAGGTTCTTGATTGTTTGGGCAGGTACGAGGGACTTGCGTGTAGTCTCCTACCTGATTGATGCCTTGGTTCTCAAAAACTGAGGGAAATACTTACTCTACTTTGCTGCATCACCCTTTCCTCTTCAAGGGAAAACCAACGCATGCTCAATAGGTAGCAGTGGCCTAACGCAAACAGTTTTCAAGAGGATGTCGTGTGTGATTGTTCATTAATCCAACACGGTTTATTCCTAGAAATTGTGTGCGTTGCGTGAGGTCATCACCGACTGTGTTTTCTCAATAATCGTTTGCAATAGAAAAACCATTTATTAATCCTAATTGTCCTATTATTAATAATCCATTTATTAATATAATGGAAATTTCATATTTAGCACATAATATATTTCATTTTCATATTAAGGAAGCATGATTTCATAATTTAAATACTTCAGAGTATACAACATCATCTAGATAACACAACTGCACCAACACCAAGGTTCACATGCAACATCTATAACCTTTCGAAATTAGCATTATAGACGGTACATATACAGATGAATCTCATCTGGAAAACTACTATAGCGGAAGGAGAATATTGAGCCTTTATTGATGTTGAAGGTCATTGCAGCTTTAGGCCAGTGCCTGTGGATGATTGACCGTCCATCCTTCGTCCTCTTCAAGAACACTTCAATATTGAACCATGGGTGTTGTATGAATACCTTCCTCGCCTCCTGACCACACAGGTGGTTTGAGAGGTAATCATCAGTCAACTGCTTTGGAAAGGCCTGAAAACAAGGTTGTGCATAAATATCTTCTCTATATTGGAAATGGGGCAAAGGAATAAAAAGGCAAGGTATAATAGTTAGTACCATCCTGTAGTGAACTGATGTCTCCTTCATTGTGCAAACAAAGATCTTGTTGTTTTTTGTCGCTAATTTCTTTATCCTAAAATCTTTCTGAGTTTCTTGACTTGACTGATATTCATGGACAACTCATTTCCCCATATGCAAAAAGGGACGAACAGTGGGCAGAACCTCTGACAGCAGGACCTACATGTGCAAGACCAAATTGTTAAAAACCTAAATATTAGAATGGTTCCTGCAATTGCACAATAATGTGCTATTAGAAAAAGGACCATGCATGTGCAAACCTCGATTGTAAACCTCAGTGCTTCCCATTGTTTCCCTGAAACACATATAAGATAGTTAGTGATCAGGTTAAGTGAGGGTTTGCATGCTATTAGTAAAATATGTTGATGAAAAATGAGCACATTGCAGATTCATCAGATTAATTCAAGCCACTTGGTAAACCCATTTATCCAAACCAAGCATGATTAAGAACTAGGAAATATAGCAATTGTATATGTTTCTCATGTGTAAGTGCATCTAGTGCCCCTTAGTGATTTTGGTGTATTGAAGACTTATAGGTTAAGGGACTAATGCCTTTGTGAGTGTACATAGGTCTATAAGTCTATGAGGAGTTTGAGATTTACAGAGAAAGTCGACCCCTAAAAATGAAGTTCTTCGACTAAAGACTTTAGATTTCTGAAGACTTTCTGAAGACTTTGAAAGTGAAGAAATTGGTGTGACCTTGAAGACTTGGTATTCATTCGAGGAAGATGAAGCGTGAAGAATTTTGTTTTCGTAGTTTAATTTTCCCTTTCTTGAGTCATAGGAAACACCATACTGTTAAAGGGGGTCGAGGAAATACTAAGGAAAAATTTCCATGTGATGCTCAACTCAAAATCCTACACCTACCAATCCCTTCGAGTGATGCCATTGGAAAGCTCATACAGTCCAGTCATATTCTTCAGTGACAGAGACGAAGTTCTTCTGGTCTCTGAGGAATTTGTTCTGACTGAGGAGTTAGGAATTCGCCAGTGCGGATTTCCTACACAGTGAGTAACATGATAGCCCTGAGGATTTTGCTACTCAAAATTCCGACAGTTGCTGTGTTATGCGCCAGCTGTCCCAAAATATCTATCCACCTAACGGTCATATCATTGAAGGGCATTTATGTCTTATCATGTCGGGCTGCTCCCTAGGCTATAAATAGCCGCCCCCTACAACCACTAGCTGGTTGGCTGCTCCGAGAGAAAATGACACTTATCATTTGAGAGCAACCCATCCTCCGAGGACTTTGAGAGAAAATCATCAAGTGAGGAAAAACCCAAACCCACACACCTACAAACCCCATGTGATTGAGCATCACTAAAGAGATCCTGCGTGGATCCGACGCTTGTTACCTTTGAAGATTGTGCTTCTTCCAGATGGTTAGGCGTCATGGTCTAGAGCATCCAAGAGGAATTGTGCATCGCCGAGTGACCAAGTTTGTGAAGGTTCGGAAGTCACCTAAAGACTTACCACGAGTGATTGGATGATGTCTGTGTGACCTTAGTTCAAGGAGAATACGGTGAGGACTTGGTGTCCTGAGCTGCGTGTTCAGGACTGGGTGTCCGGGACTATGTGTCCTCGAGTTTAAATACTCAGCCGCTCCAACCAGACGTACAACTGAGATAGCTGTTGGAACTGGTCTACCAAATCATTGTCTTCACCAAGCTTACTGGTTCCATTTCCTCAACTCTTTCATTTCCTCATAACTGAGTTGTGTGCTTGTTCATATCTGTGTTTGAAGACTTTGACTGAAGACTTTCTCAATTTCCTCAGTTCAATTTCTTTAGTCTGTTTGTTTTCATCCTGTGTTATCATGTGCTTACGCTTCCAGTACTCTATGCCTCTCTTCATTTCATCATGATGACTATGCTTGTATTCTGTTATGTTTACTTTTAAGTACTTATTCCGCTGCTAGTAGTTCTTCGCTAAGGAATTTCCTCACTGGCAAATTCCTCAGTGAAGAATTTCATAAAAATCGCCTATTCACCCCCCTCTAGTCGATATAACACAATTTCAATTGGTATTAGAGCAAGGTACTCCCTTGTTCTGTGTGATTTTGGTTTAACGGCCTGGAGTTTAATTTATGTCGACTGCAGGTATGAACAAAGTGACTTGCCCCATTTTTTACAGTCATTAGTATCCCAAGTGGAAGGCCATGATGAAGAAGTGCCTCATGGCGATGAACAGCGAGCTGTGGACCATCACTGAGATTGGTTTGACCGATCTGTGCAAGATGGCGGAAGCAGATGACATTCGCAAGTACACTCTTCTCAACCTCACGACGAAGGACGTCATCTGCTCCTGTCTGTCTCAAAATCAGTTCAGGAATATCATGCATCTCGATCATGCGAAGCTTATCTGGGACCGTCTCTCTGAGGTCTATGAAGGTCATCGAACCTGTCATGACCCTTGGTTTGAGGACTTCAAGGAATCTCTCAAAGTGATGACATTCGAACCAAAATCATCATCTTCTGCATCATGCCTTATGGCAAAAGATGCTAAGGTAACTGAATGCTACCTATCTGAGTCTAGTGATGATGAATTTGGACCCAGCTATGTCAAACTTTCTTCCCTAGCTACTAAACAACAAAGAGCTTTGGAAAAAGTTTACTACATGCTAAATAAGAGCGATGATATGTTGGGTGAAGAAATGGATCAGTCAAAAGCTTTGGTTGAAAGTCTTCAGAGACTTCATACTAAATATAACACCCTTCAAGATCATCTTAACACTCTCTTATCTGATCATGAGAAGCTTTCTTATGAATTTCTTCAAAGAAAGCAAGACCTTGAAAATCTAAGAGTGAGTTATGAAGATCTTCAGAAGGAGCGTGATTCATTATTTGCTCAACAAATCAGCGCTTCTCAGGAAGAATTTGTTCCTCCTTGTTTGAAATGCATTGAACGTGAATCTACTAATTCTTCACCTGAACGTTCAAATACTACTAATGTTTCAAATTCTTCACATGCCTCTGCTATCACTAATTCCTCATCTGAGGACATTGCTAGTATCACTGACGATGCAGGGTTGAAGGAATTGTACATGACAGGCATGTACAAAAGCCTCAAAGGGCATCAGACTCTTTGTGATGTGCTTAAAAAGCAGATCCTCAACAGGAACCCTAGGAAAGAGGGTATTGCTTTTGAGAGGAAACTCAATGCTGATGTTACATATTGGAAGCCTGGGCAGTACCCCAAAACTACATGGGTTGCTGCAAAGGGACCTCCAGTTGATCCGTCTAACTTATCTGGATTTGCATGCGAATCTCCTCATTCTGATGATGAGTCATTTGACTCCAACTATAAAATGTTCAAAAATCAGAATGGTGAAGTATTTGCTAGATATGTTGGCACTAACTGCAGGAATGATCCTCCTATGAAGAAAATTAGGGTTCCCAAAAGATGCCTTGAAAATATTCAGGTGAATGTCATCATGACGCCACCTGTGAAGAATAGGAACCCCAGATCAAATTCTTCATATGGACCAAATTCTTCATATGGATCCAAGTCCTCATACGGACCAAACTCCTCACATGGATCATATTCCTCAAAAGGATCAAAGTCCTCATATGAACATCGTCGTGCTAACCCATCTATTTCGCAGGGAAGATCTAAGGATTATGGATATGTGCACTATTCTTGAAATCATTATGTCCATAAGTCTTCGAAGAATTTCTCTGCTTACTCTTATGCTTACTCTAACCCCTCTTATGTGAAACGAAATGGACTGGCATCTATGCCACCTTTCTCTTATGGAGCTCGCAGAATGATGAACTCTTTGCCACCCCTTTTGATGTGGGTGGTGAATAAAAAGAACTAATCTCTTCTACAGGGTCAGGGCTCCAGACGTACGTAATCGTCTGAAGAATTTGCTGGAGACCTGAGCATGCCTGATAGGACGCGGGCTAATCATGAAGAAATGAACTTTCATTTCTCACGTCGTCATGCTGCTTTATGTGTTCTTTTGCTTGATGAAATTGATCTGATGAATTGATGTCATATTCTTCACTAATGAAGTATATAAGTTTGTAAGTTGCACTAATTCACCTGCAGGATGATCAACCAAAATCCACTGAGTGGGTCCTCGATAGTGCATGTACAAATCACATGACTGGCGACAAGAATCTATTGATGGATGCTCCATTATCTCCGTAGCATCTGAAGCATATCATCTTTGCCGACAAAGGAAAAAGTCAGGTATTGGGTTTAGGTAAGGTTGCGATCACAAAGGATCGACACATGGACAAAGTCATGCTTGTCGAGTCCTTAGGATACAACCTTATGTCTGTCTAAATGCTTTGTGATCTTGATATGGTTGTTGTCTTTGGCAAGTATCGTTGTGTTGTGGTTATGGAAGCTGACAATTCCAAAGTCTTCGAAGGATTTAGGAGAGGAGACCTGTATATTGTTGATTTCTCTACAGGACCACAACCAGCCGTGTGCCTACTTGCAAAAGCTTCAGAAGGCTGGCTCTGGCATCGACGACTTGGTCATGCAGGCATGAGGAATTTGCACACGCTTGCGAAGAAGAAGCATGTCATTGGCATCGAGAATGTCAAATTCCTCAAGGATCACCTATGCAGAGCCTGTGAAGCTGGGAAGATGACAAAGGCCAAGCATCCAGCGAAGACTATCATGACCACCACTCGCCCATTTGAATTGCTTCACATGGATCTCTTCGGTCCTAATCATTATTCTACTATTTCAAATGAAGCATCTCAATATGGCTTTGTTATTGTTGATGATTACTCTCGTTACACATGGGTACACCTTGTTACTTACAAACATGAAGTGCAGGAAGTCTTCAAATGATTTTCCTTGAGGGCTTCAACCAACTCTGATGTGAAGATTAAGCACATCAGAAGTGACAATGGCACTGAGTTCAAGAATTCTGGTCTCGATGACTCTCTTGATGAACTTGGTATTACTCATGAGTTATCTGCTCCTTACACTCCTCAGCAGAACGGCGTCGTGGAGCGCAAGAACAGGACTCTTGCTAAGATGGCTCGCACTATGCTTGATGAATACAAAACGCCTCGTCGTTTCTGGACTGAGGCAATTGATACTGCGTGCCACATCATCAACAGAGTATATCTTCACAAATTCTTCAAGAACACTGCCTATGAACTCCTCACTGATAAGAAACCCAATGTAAGTTATTTCAAAGTCTTTGGTGCGAAATGTTGGATTATAGATCCTCCTCACAACTCAAAATTTGCACCGAAAGCACATGAGGGTTTTATGCTTGGTTACGGAAAGGACTCGCACGCCTATAGAGTCTTCAACAATGTTCTTCACAAGGTTGTTGAAACTGTAGATGTGCGGTTCGATGAAACTAATGGCTCGCAAAGAGAGCACCTACCTACTGTGATAGATGAACCACCACCTGAGGAAACTATCAAGTTCAAGGCTACTGAGGATGTCATTCCTACTGAAGAATTTGCTGAAGAATTCATTCCAGAACATGAAGAATGTCGAGCTAATGCACCTGAAGAAAATACTGAAGAAAATGGTGCTGAAGAGAATGCTGATCAAATTCCTCAACGACAACCAGCTCATCCTCGCATTGCAAAAGAAGTGCAAGTTGAAAAGATCATCAATGACATCAAAGCGCCAGGTCCTCTCACACGCTCAAAAGCTTCACATTTATCTTACTTTTGTGGGCACTATGCCTTTGTCTCTATCACAGAGCCCACTAAGGTAGATGAAGCATTTCTATAGCCTGAGTGGATTCAGGCCATGCAAGAAGAATTACATCAGTTCGAGCTCAACAATGTCTGGGAACTGGTCAAACGTCCAGATCCTCGCAAGCACAATATCATTGGCACAAAGTGGATCTACCACAACAAGCAAGATGAAAATGGCCTTGTGGTGAGGAATAAGGCACGACTTGTAGCTCAAGGCTACACACAGGTTGAAGGAATTGATTTTGATGAAACTTTTGCATCTGTTGCTAGACTTGAGGCTATTCGCATATTAGTTGCTTATGCTAACCATCATGATATCAGTTTATATCAAATGGATGTGAAAAGTGCATTCCTCAATGATAAGCTTGAGGAAGAAGTATATGTTGCTCAACCCCCAGGTTTTGAAGATCCAAAGAATCCTGACAAAGTCTTCAGACTCAACAAGGCCCTCTATGGCCTCAAGCAGGCCCCTCGGGCGTGGTATGATACCTTGAAGGAATTCTTCATGAAGAAAGGCTTCAAACCCAGTTCACTCGACCCTACTCTTTTCACTAAATCTTATGATGGTGAATTGTTTGTGTGCCAAATATATGTTGATGATATTATCTTTGGCTGTACTGACCAATGTTATAGTGATGAATTTGCCTATATGATGAGTGAATAATATCAAATGTCTATGATGGGAGAGTTGAAATTCTTCTTAGGTCTTCAAATTCGTCAACAACGCAATGGCATATTCATATCTCAGGAGAAATACCTCAAGGATGTACTGAGGAAATTCGCCATGCAAGATTGTAAAGGCGTCAAAATTCCAATGCCCTCAAATGGCCATATGTGCACTGATGAAAATGGTATCGACTTCTATGATAAGGTATACCGCTCCATGATTGGCTCTTTATTGTACTTATGTGCATCTAGGCCAGACATAATGCTTAGTGTTTGCATGTGTGCCCGATTTCAAGCAACACTGAAGGAATCACACCATAAGGCTGTGAAGCATATTCTTCGATATCTAGCTCACACACCAACACTTGGATTATGGTACTCCAAGGGCTCGGCTTTTGATCTCATTGGATATTCTGACTCTGACTATGCTGGTGATCCTGTGGACCGCAAGTCAACATCTGGTACATGTCATTTCCTCGGATGATCTTTGGTCTGTTGGTCCTCGAAGAAACAGAACTGCGTATCACTATCTACTACTGAAGCTGAGTACATTGCCGCTGGTTCTTGCTGTGCTCAATTGCTATGGATGAAGCAAACTCTCAAGGACTATGGCGTCAACATGAAGAATGTGCCTGTCTTCTGTGACAATGAGAGTGCCATCAAGATTGCTCACAACCCAGTTCAGCACTCGAAGACTAAGCTCATTCAGATTCGTCATCACTTTCTTCGTGATCATGTGTTGAAGGGTGACATTTCTATTGAGCATGTGAAGACTGAAGAACAGCTAGCCGATATCTTCACAAAGCCCTTGGATGAGAAGAGATTTAGCAAGTTGCGGTATGAGCTAAATATCCTAGAATCTTCGAATGTTCTTTGAAAAGGACACTCATCCTAACACTTATGCAAAATTGATGACTTAGATGTGCAACACATGAAGAAACGTTTTTCTTCAATCAATAAGAATAACACTCTAAATGTGAAGAAATTAACGAAGAATTGATTCTTAGAACCCTAAGATAATTGTATGCGGTGTTTGAAATCATCATTCTTATACGGTGGGTCACGCCACCACCAAAAGTTGGAATTCCTTAGTTGTTCATATTCTTCAGCTTTGCATTGTCTTCACTGTTTCCGTCGTCTACAACATTCACTTATTGCTAATTCTTCAAGTTGGTTTTTCTGCTAAGTGAATGTGATCGGACCCTTTCCCCCTCTATGCTATACTCAACCCAATCTATTCACAAATTCTTCATATCCGTTCTATTTGGAACTCATTCAAAATCTTCACTGTGTCCTTGTCAGCTAAAGAAATTGCGAACGGAACTTTAAAACCCATCTTATCTAACTTTTCGGCTTTGCCGCTCAAACCGTTCCGCATCCCACGATACACTTATCCTTTCACCCACGATCGCACACGATCTCCACCTCTCAGTACGTGGGTGACACATGTCAAGCGAATGAGAAGGGTCAGGGGCACGTTCGTCCAATTTCTTCGGGCGAACAGTTTTTCACCGTGGCTATAAATACCCCTCTTCCCCTTCCTCACTTCTTTTACTCCACTCGACCTCTCTCCAGCTCAAGCTTCTCAAACCCTAGCACTGCTGCTAGTTCATCATCGTCGGTGAGGAAGAGCTTCACTGCCTCGACCTCGTCGCCGCCGTACTCGCGCCGGCCGCGGAAATCTTCAATCCACCGCCGCCATAGCCATCTTCCTCCGCCGAGTTAGGGCGTGGAAGATCTACACAGAAGAACTTCACCTCTCCACCTCACAGTTCATCGTGTTCTTCATCCATGGTAATTAAAAGTTACTTTTACTACACTCGTTGATTCGAATGATTATCTACAAAATCTTCAAAGTTGTTTTTCTTCATATCTTCACACACTAAAACACCTCTCATATCATCTGTTCTTGATTCGTTTCTCTAAGCTATGTTTTTCTTCAAGATTCCTCAAATGTGTGGATTTTTGATCTACACATCTCTGAACCTAAGACAAAGAACGCTTAGTGAAATTCTTCAAGACTCATCTGGTCAAATTCCTCAAACTTGTTATTTTTACAAAACCTTCTGAGAACGCATATGACCTCTCCAAATTCCTCGCAACTATACTCTGTTCACAGGTACTCATGTCAGCTGCTGAATCACTAGGTTCTCATAAACTTAACTCATTTGCAGCGTTCCTCGAAGAAAAGTTGCATACTTCTTCAGAGAATTCAATTGTTCAAATTCCTCAACTGAAGAAAATGGTTGACGGTAAAAAGCCACAGAAAGGAGGAAAGAGGGCTGAGGTCAACACAGCGTTTGAGATCCTTGATGATATATATGCTGGGTACTGCACACCTCCTGAGGAAGAAAAAAATCAGCGCAAGGTGGGCATTCATAAGATAGAGAGGAGATGGGCAAGAGAGTGGAGGGACTATAGGTATGTTACTCCCAAGTACATGAAGAAATTGGCACTCAATCCTCCATGCCCAAGACCTCCATTGGCACCTGGCCAAATAGCTGATCCCACCAGCCTCAAGTGTGGTGAGGACTATCATGATGAATGGGCCAAGCGCCAAGCCAAGTTGGCTAAGCAAGCCAGAGAAGCAGTGAGGAAATTCAATGAAGACTCTGCTGCTGCTGCCTCTGCTGTCAAGCCGAAGAAGGCTATGTCAAAGAAGTCTGCGCAAGCCAAGTGCTTCAACAACAGTGCCCTCAAGGCCAAGTTCCTCAGCAATGCCCTCACGACCAGAATCCTCAAAGCCCTCACGACCAATTCCTCATGCTGCTCCTGCTCCTTCAAAATCCTCAGCTCCTCCAAAGTCCTTGGCTGTTCCGATAAAGTCCTCAGCACCTGTGCATCTTGCCTCATGCCAAAGGACTGCAGGCATCTCAATTGCCTCAAGAGCTTCAACTAGTTCCTCAGCTGCACAAAATTCCTCAACGGGACCCTCTCTACTGAAGACAAAGGCCACTGCTCGATGAGGTCCTCGCCCTAGTCCTCAAAATAAGCAAGTCACCTTCCAAGTGCCGTCTGATAGGCAAGTTAGGGCCGCTAGAGCCAAGGGAACAGATGTGCCACCGCTTTTGGATCCCAAGTAGATCCTCGAATACATTGATGTTTGGCACAAGGACTCCAACACTCCCATGCCTGATTTCAAGTTGACTCCTGGCCAAAGTCACATGCTGACCCATTTCATCCAAGAAGAAAAATGGAAATATGAGAAGGCCAGGCAGATCAAGAAAGCGCAGTACAAAAAGGAGTGCTATCTGAAGAAAAACGTTGTCTCTATGACAACCGAAGAACTTGTCACTACTCAATCTGAGATCAAGAAACTCAGTGATGAATTTGATGCATACCATGCTGATTGGCTTGGAGCCAAGGTTCGTTTTGTGAAACTTGCGGATAACTTCACTTCTAATGTTGCTGCCCCAACGCAACAGGAAGTTCCTCAGGCTGAAGCATCTGCTCAGCCGACGGAAGTACATGCCAGCACCGCTGATGAAAATCAAGCTGCTGAAGAAAATGTGAGTTCCAGGGCTGATGACTGCATTCCAGCTGCTGAAAGAAATTGCCAGGGCATCCACTAGTGGTGCGCCTGAAGAAACTGAAGAAATCAGGGCAACTGCATCAGTTGTTCCTGAAGAAAATCAACCAAATTCCTCTGCTCCCCTGCGCCAACACCAACTCCGATCCTGCCATCTGCATCAGATGTGAAGAAGACCAAGGCTGCAGAGCGTGCAGCAGTGAAGAAAAGGAAAGCATCAGCTACTTCAGATTCTTCAGCTCCGAAGAAGATGAAGCCTTTGACCAGTTAATTTGCTAATCCCATTGATGTTGTTCCAATCTCAACCATGCCATCAAAGGACCTTGTTCCTTTTGGTGAAGAATATGAGATCCCTAGCGGATCTGATGAACAAAATCATTCTACTGCTTCGTTAGAGAAGATTGATGAAGAAATTGAAGTGGATACGATCCCTTCAACACCTATTATCTACTCGCCTATGCCTCAGTTCACAGCTGAAAGAGGCTGGCGTTGAAGAAATGGAAGATGAAGATGTGGACGTTGGCTGCTCCACACCCATGATGAGTGATGAATTCTGGGAAAGTCAGCACCAAACTCTCCAATGTTCTCACCGTTGCAGCAAATACCTCAGTCCCCCGCACAAACTATTCAAATGGGCTCTGAAGAAACTCACCCCACTTCATCTGTACATGAGGAAATTCCAGCCACTAGTGCTGAAGAAACTACTGCTGCTGAACATCTGAAGACACAGACTGCCACTAAAGAGGAACCAGAAAATCCTCAGCCTGAAGAACCTGAGATTGCGATTCCTGAGGTCGTGATGCAACTCACTGACACTCCTCTGCCCAAGCCAAAGGATCCATTCTCACGCAATAAAAAGTTCAAGGCTGATGATTTCTTCGGTGAGAATGTATTCTTCGAAGACTACAACCCTTATAACTCTGCTCGCATTACCAAGAGGCGTTTCTAGACTGCTAGTCAAGCCAATTTCTATTCCTCAGTGTTGTTCAACAAAGAGAAAATCTTCTACCATGAGCACATTCCTCACGTGGATATGGAATCTCTACCGTGTTGCGTGCTAGTCCTCAGTGTTCTTCATGATGCTGGACTGTTAAACTTTTGCTCTGACATCTGTGATTGGAATGAAGAACTGATTCTTCAATTTTATGCGACGCTGCACATCACAGGAGATTCTGAAGATGTGAATTCATGGGTACTGGACTGGATGTCTGAGAACACTCACTACACAGCACCAGCTTCTGAATTCCTTCGTGCCTTACCACTCAGTCCTCCCCTTGAAGAAGCTCTTTTCATCTACAGTGAACCTAAGCTTACAAATCACTACATGCAGGTTCTGATGAAACCTTTGAAGCCAGGTCAGGCCCCATGAACCAAATTCCTTGTGAAGGAATTACTCTATGTGCCCAGAACTGTCTATCATATTCTTACGAGGACAATGAGTCCTATCAAAGGCCACGACTCATCTCATGAGGAAATTGTTGGCATCATGAAGAATCTGGTATTCAATATCGTTCATGGCATTCCTGTAAATTATCACGATTTCTTCATGAGGACTCCGGCAAATGTTGCACTGTCTCCGTTTGAGCTGAAGCCTTATGCACCTTGGATTATGAGATTCCTCAGGACAAGGTCTTCACTCGACTACAAAGCTGATTTTCAGAATCACCTCAGCTACTTGCCCCCGATTGAAGTCCTCAAGCAGACCTATTCCTCAGTTGATGAAAAGAGCAAGGAACCAGCTGTTATAGATGAAGGCATTCGTCCATTGGATGGACAGTTTCGCAAAGCCGCCTCTTATTCCACAAATGATGACTCTGCCACACATGACTCTGCCAATGCACCCAAGTCTACTCCTAAAGGCACTGCTCCTCGTGTGATGACTGATCGTGAGCTTCTGCTTAGTCTTCACCAGAAGGTGGATCGAAATCATAAATGGGTTAAGCGTCAGTTTGGTTCATTTCTTCACAACATGATTGCTACACACAATGCAGTGAAGAAAAACCATTACTACCTCCATGAAGTCTTCGGTCGCACCTGGGCCATTCTGTCACATCGGTAGGGTGAAGACGATCTGAAGAAAATGGGTCTCAAGGAAGATTTTGACTGGTCTGCACCTCCACCGAAGAAATTCAACAAGGTCAAGGTTCCTTCCTTGGTGGCCAGCTCATATTCTTCATCGCACGACACTGATGAGAATGAAGACTTGGATGACACTGTGGCAGGCCCTACTACGACAAACGACCCCAACAACGCTGGCTCTCCTTCATCAACTTGATATTCTTCAGGGGTGTTAGTCCTCATATTCGATCCTTTTGGTCATTTGATGACAAAGGGGGAGAATTTTGAGTTAGTCTTCAAGCAGGTCTTTCTATATGGGCATTTTTTTCAAGTTACAACTCTCGTTCTTCTGAGACTTTATTGGATCGAGTTGTAAACTTAAACCCGATGGTGCTCTGATACTTTTGATATGTTTTTCTGCATGCTTATTCCTCATATATGCTAATGCATGCATGCTGAATTACATCAGTCACCATATTTCATCATGCATTTCAAATTCTTCACTGTTATATGTCAAATGTGTGTATGAATTACAAGATATAGGGGGAGATCTCCATGATTCAACTCTTCAAGTGTGCATTGCTTCAAAAGCAAATTCCTCACAATGCACATCTTCAGGGGGAGTTCTTCTATATCTTGCAAGAAAATTCCTCAATATTAGTATTTACACTTCATATGTTAATCCCGTTGAAAACTTAACCTATATTGTCATCAATCACCAAAAAGGGGGAGATTGTAAGTGCATCTAGTACCCCTTAGTGATTTTGGTGTATTGAAGACTTATAGGATAAGGGACTAATGCGTTTGTGAGTGTACACAGGTCTATAAGTCTATGAGGAGTTTGAGATTTACAGAGAAAGTCGACCCCTGAAAATGAAGTTCTTTGACTGAAGACTTTGGATTTCTAAAGACTTTCTGAAAACTTTGAAAGTGAAGAAATTGGTGTGACCTTGAAGACTTGGTATTCATTCAAGGAACATGAAGCGTGAAGACTTTTGTTTTCGTAGTTTCATTTTCTCTTTCTTGAGTCATAGGAAACACCGTACTATTAAAGGGGGTCGAGGAAATACTAAGGAAAAATTTCCATGTGATGCTCAACTCAAAATCCTACACCTACCAATCTCTTCGAGTGAAGCCATTGGAAATCTCATACAGTCCAGTCATATTCTTCAGTGACAGAGACGAAGTTCTTCTGGTCTCTGAGGAATTTGTTCTGACTGAGGAGTTAGGAATTCGCCAGTGCGGATTTCCTGCACAGTGAGGAACATGATAGCCCTGAGGATTTTGCTACTCAAAATTCCGACCGTTGCCATGCTATGCGCCAGCTGTCCCAAAATATCTATCCACCTAACGGTCATATCATTGAAGGGCATTTATGTCTTATCATGTCGGGCTGCTCCCTAGGCTATAAATAGCCGCCAACTACAACCACTAGCTGGTTGGCTGCTCCGAGAGAAACTAACACTTGTCTTTTGAGAGCAACCCATCCTCCGAGGACTTTGAGAGAAAATCATCAAGTGAGGAAAAACCCAAACTCAAACACCTACAAACCCCAAGTGATTGAGCATCACTGAAGAGATTGATCATGCGTGGATCCGACGCTTGTTACCTTTGAAGACTGTGCTTCTTCGAGACGGTTAGGCGTCATGGTCTAGAGCATCCAAGAGGAATTGTGGATCGCTGAGTGACCAAGTTTGTGAAGATTCGGAAGTCACCTGAAGACTTACCACAAGTGATTGGACGAGGTCTGTGTGACCTTAGTTCAAGGAGAATACGGTGAGGACTTGGTGTCCTGAGCTGCGTGTTCAGGACTGGGTGTCTGGGACTGTGTGTCCTCGAGTTTAAATACTCAGCCGGTACAACCAGACGTACAACTGAGACAGCAGTTGGAACTGGTCTACCAAATCATTGTCTTCTCCAAGCTTACTGGTTCCATTTCCTCAACTCTTTCATTTCCTCATAACTGAGTTGTGTGCTTGTTCACATCTGTGTTTGAAGACTTTGACTGAAGACTTTCTCAATTTCCTCAGTTCAATTTCTTCAGCTTGTTTTTCTTCATCATGTGTTATCCTGTGCTTACGCTTCCTGTACTCTGTGCCTGTCTTCATTTCATCATGATGACTATGCTTGTATTCTGTTATGTTTACTTTTGAGTACTTATTCCGCTGCTAGTAGTTCTTCGCTAAGGAATTTCCTCACCGGCAAATTCCTAAGTGAAGAATTTCATAAAAATCGCCTATTCACCCCCCTCTAGTCAATATAACGCACTTTCATCATCCTCGTGCAACAGTTATAACATAGGGTGACACAGAACTAGCTCCAGTTCATCAATGTTATGTAGGCATGTATCCCGAATGTAGTCATACGTGCTTATGGAAAAGAACTTGCATGACATCTTTTCTCCTACCCTCCGGTGGAAGCGGGGTCCTATTGGAAACTAAGGGATATTAAGGCCTCCTTTTAATAGAGTACCTGACCAGAGCATTAACACTTAGTGAATACATGAACTCCTGAAACTATGGTCATCACCAAGAGTGGTCCTGATTATTGTCACTTCGGGCTTACCGGATCATAAGACATAGTAGGTGACTATTGACTTGCAAAATAGGATCAAGAACTCACATATATTCATGAAAACATAATAGGTTCAGATCTGAAATCATGGCACTCGGGCCCTAGTGACAAGCATTAGGCATACCAAAGTCATAGCAACATCAATCTTAGAACATAATGGATTCTACGGATCAAACCCTAACAAAGCTATCTCGATTACATGGTAAATCTCATCCAACCCATCACCGTCCAGCAAGTATATGATGGAATTACTCACGCACGGTGGTGAGCATCATGAAATTGGTGATGGAGGAAGGTTGATGATGACGATGGCGACAGATTCCCCTCTTCGGAGCCCCGAACAGACTCCGGATCTGCCCTCCCGATGAATATTAGGGCTTGGCGGCGGCTCTGTATCATAAAACGCGATGAATCCTTCTCTCTGATTTTTTTTCTCCCTGAACATGAATATATAGTGTTGGAGTTGATGTCGGCGGAGCCTCAGGGGGCCCATGAGGTAGGAGGCGTGCCCCAAGGGGGTGCCCTGCACCCTCGTGGATAGGGTGTGGGCCCCCTAGTGTCGATTCTTTCGCCAGTATTTTTTATAAATTCCAAAGCGTGTCTTTGTAAATTTCCAGGTCATTCTAAGAACTTTTATTTCTGCACAAAAATAACACCATGGCAATTATACTGAAAACAACATCAGTCCGGGTTAGTTCCATTCAAATCATGCAAGTTAGAGTCCAAAACAAGGTCAAAAGTGTTTGGAAAAGTAGATACGATGGAGACGTATCAAGGGGCTCCCGCCCCTCTGCTGCCATGGAGGCCATGGGCCAGAGGGGGAACTCTCCTCCCATCCAGGGGGAGGCCAAGGAAAATGAAGAAGGAGGTGTCTCTCTCCTCCTCTCTCCCGGTGGCATCGGAATACCGTCGAGGCAAGGATCGTGACGGCGATCTACATAAACAATATTTCTACCGTCAACACCAACTTCCTCCCCCTCTATGCAATGGTGTAACACCCCTTCTCCCTGCTGTAATCTCTACTTAAACATGGTTCTCAACTCCATATATTATTTCCTAATGATCTATGGTTATCCTATGATGTTTGAGTAGATCCGTTTTGTCCTATGGGTTAATCGTGATCTTGGTTGGTATGATTGTATATTTTATTTATGATGCTGTCCTATGGTGCCCTCCATCTCGCGCAAACGTGGGGGGTCCCTGCTGTAGGGCGTTGCAAAACATTCATGATTTTCTTATGGTCGGTTGCGAGAGAGATAGAATCTTAAACCCGAGTAGGTGGGTTGTTGCGTATGGGATAAACAGGACTTGATACTTAAGGCTATGGTTGGGTTTCACGGCCTTAATGATCTTTAGTAGCTGTGGATGCTTGCTAGGGGTCCAATCATAAGTGCATATGATCCAAGTAGAGAAATTATGTTAGCTCATGCCTCTCCCTCATATAGAATTACAAGAATGATTACCGGTACTTGTTATCGATTGCCTAGGGACAAATGACTTTCTTGTTGTCAAAAGCTATCTACTTTTATTACCTTGCAATTTATTCATAGTTTTATTCTCGCAAAGTACTCATAGTTTTATTCTTGCAAAATAGTTTCATACTTGTTTTAGGTAAAGCAAACGTCAGGTATGCGTAGAGTTGTATCGGTGGTTGATAGAACTTAAGGGAATATGTGTTCTACCTTTAGCTCTTCGTTGGGTTCAACACTCTTATTTATCGAAGAAGGCTATAAACGATCCCCTATAGTTGTGGGTTATCAAGACCTTTTTCTGGCGCCGTTGCCGGGGAGCAATAGCGTGGGGTGAATATTCTCGTGTGTGCTTGTTTGCTTTATCACTAAGTAGTTTTTTTGTTATAAGTTGTTCTCTATCTTTAGTTGTGGATATGGAACACAAAATAGCAAAAAAATAGTTGTACTTGCTACTCATGGAGATGAGGAACCTCCTAAAACCCTCGATGCTCGTTATGTTAAAAATATTATGCACTACTTTGATAATCCTGAGAAAACCCTACTCAACTTGATAATGGGAGTAACATTGGATCAACGTGAATACTTTAGGAATTATCGCTTGACTCAAAAAGGGAAACTCTTATGGGATAAAATGCATATGTTGCATTGGTATGCTCGGGAGCTATGCTTGAGATAATATTATACTTGTTGCTCTAGGATGAACGCTCCACACCGTCCCTTTCCATGAAAAATTAATGATAATGAAATCTTAGCTTCCTATGCTAATGGTATTTATGATCACTATGATGTGGAACGGATAGAAGAATTCATTGCTTTTAAGGGTGCTTATTGTCGGTGCAGCAAACCATGGGTCTGTTGACCAACTGTGCATAGGCACAAGATCAAGATTGAAGCACCAGCTTAGGTCAGAGATCGAAGAACCAAGAGATTCGAAGAACCAACATGCAGCTCAGAAGGACTAAGATTGAGCCTAAGGAGCAAGATATCATAAAGAGAAGGGCCTCCCTTGCTGGGCAAGCGAGCCCGGCAAGGGGCGATGCCACCACCAAAATAAAGCAACCAAGGCTCCTCGGCAGGCTCACGGGGGCAGAACCACCCCACCAACCACTCAAGCATGACTCACATAGTCAATAAATGCAGTGTCAAGTCGCGAGATGATTAAGTGGAAGCTATTCGCCACATGGCAGCTATTCGCCACATGACACCCGTCCTACGACGTGTCAAGAGAGCAGGTGCGAAGCTAGCGAGACAGCCCAATAGGCCTTGCCGAGCAACCAATGATGTGACACTCAGCGGCGCATTTAATGCACCCTGTCAGCCCACAGAGTTAGTTATGATAGCACCGTTCGCTATCACATCAATGGATAATGACCACTTTGCCATTGTGGTGACCCCTTTATCTATAAAAGGAGGCCCATGGCACTCGTGGGAGGGATAAGAAGGTTGGAAAGTTGACAAGCCCAAGCCACCACACGCGCGTAGTCGCTGCGCCCCCGTGGCAAACCTTGCCGGACAAGTGTACTACACACCACCATATTCGATTCATTCCTCCATCAATCCACTAAAGAAGGAGTAGGTTCTTATGCCTCGCGGCGGCCCGAACCTGGGTAAATCGCTTGTGTGCTCCCTGACGCGCTACCGTAGGCCAGTCTGCTCTTTGTGGAATGCATCGTCCCCCCTGCCGAACCAACAAGGGGGCACCCGGTCCCATAGGTGGCAGCGGAAATCGAGCGACATCTTTGGCGTGCTAGCTAGGGGGAGCGCCTGCGCGAACCTGAAAGTGTACGCCGCGCGTCATCTTCATCGCCAAGTTCATCCTCAACAGCGCCATCGACCATGGCGCCCAAGAAGAAAACTGGCACCTCGGCCCATCCATCCACCTCAAAGGCTCCACCGCCTGCGGCCTCCAACGCCATGGGGGACACAGGAGCACACAAGGACGTGGACGCTGCTGGGGGCATGGTCGTAGCAAGTGGCACCACTACCACCTCCCCCGCGGCCGACATGGGGACCAGAGCTGTCGGAGGAGAACAACATCAGCAACGTCTCAACAGTCAAGCTCTGCAAGGTGCGGGCAAAGGGGTCACTCCATCCGCGCCCCCTCCTCTCACTGACGAGCACAACCGCAGCAACGGAGCTCGGTCCGGGGCGAGCCATCGCCCTCCGGTCGCCCCCACCACGGGAATGGCCGCGGCGCATGCGCCTCCTCTCGGGCGAGCCAACCAGGCCACTGCGCTCAACGGAGCCGCTAATCTTCGAGCACCACCGCGACATGACCCTGCTGCCCCTGTGGTCGTCCCACCGCGGCGTGGGCGCGGCGGCGCCGCCGCTACCACCACTAGCACCATCTGGAGCCAGGCGACGGTGCGGTCGACGTCATCGACATCCATGCCGAGCATGGCCACAAAGGCCATGGCGTGAGCTCAGCTACTACTGAGGTTCCCGCCAGCGACCGGGCAGATGGATGAGTGGCGTGCCACCATCCAAAGCCTGCTCGGTTTCGCCGAAGCTGGGGGCTCCCGATGAGCTTGCCCACTGCAACCTCCCCAGGCTACAGCCACCGCCCGCGCCGATAGCCGTATGAAGGAGGACGTCCCCACGGTTCAGTCCCCGCCATAGCGGCCGGCGAAGGCGCGGCAGAATCAAGACCCCAACCACGTCTCGATGGCCTCTTTTGACTCTCGACCACGTCTAGGCCAATGTCGAACCCCGGAAGACAGGCAGTAGGGAGACGCGCGCATCATCGCCGAATGGCGCCGCAACGATACCCGCCAGACCGACGGGTGCGACAGCCTCAACATCGACGAACCTACGCTTGGTGTTGGCGGGTGCCTACCTTTCGAGGTCGGTGCCCTGCCTTTACACATGAGCTTCGGCAAGTCCGTTGGCCGTCCGTTTGCACGTTCAAGCCAGATATACCTGAGAAGTAGGACGGGAGGCTGAACCCGGCAGTGTTTCTGAGCATCTACACCATCGCGGTTCAGGCTGCCAAGGGAAGAGATGAGTAGGTGTTCCCAACTATTTCCCTTTGCCCCTCAAGTCCAATGTGAGGTCTTGGATGATTAACCTACCGGAGAACTCCATTTCGTCATGGGTGGACCTATGCCACGAGTTCATTGGTGCCTTCACCGGTGGCCACCAAGCACTACAAAAAAGACACATCCGTGACATTTTGGGCCGAACGAATTTTTTTTCTGTCATACATACGACACTTCTATGATGATAATTGTGACAAAAACCGGTATAATCATAGATGTGGTGGGCTCCTACTTCTATGACAAAAAATCATGACAGAAAATGGGATTTTCGTCCTGGGCGGGCCGGAGATGCAGCTGCATGACATTCTTTGGGCCATCCATGACGGAAAAAACCGTGGTAGAAGCGAGGGGGAGGAAAATTTCGGGGAGTTCCCAGTTACGGTGGGAGGTCGGGGGCCGAGCGATGCACGTTTCTCTCGTACACGTACACGTGTGTGTGCGAGGCGTTGGCTCTAACTGAACCCGAGCGAGGCGTTGGGCTCTAATTAACTGAACCCGAGCAATTTCAGTGCAGGCTACATGTTACTGAACCCGAGCGATCGATCGATGGATGTTAACTGAACCCGATCGAGCGATTCCTTCGCTACTGCTGCTAACTGAAGCCGATCGATGCTGCCTCTGGGATGAACAGTGAGCGTTGCAGGGGGTTTGGATGAACAGTGAGCAGTGGCGTTGCCTCTGGATGAACAAGACCCTGTGCTGTGGTGGAGGGATGGATGAACAGCGGACGGTGGAGGGGTGCCCGTGGAGGGGTGGATGAACAGGACCCCGTGGTGTGGAGGGCTAGATGAACAGTAGACGGTGGAGGGGTGGTTGAACAGTAGCCGGTGGAGTAGCGCGCGGTGGAGGCTGGATGAACAGGAGCCCGTGGAGGCTGGAGGAGGTCGACGGTGGAGATGAACAATATCCCGTGGAGTCCCATTTTGCGGTACGCCACACCCATCCCAATGAACAGGACCGCCGTTTCGACCGTAGGAGGTCCGTTTCGTCCGTTTTGCGGTATGCCACACCCCTCCCGATCAACAGGACCCCCGTTTCGACCGTAGGAGGTCCGTTTCCTCCGTTTTGCAGTACGCCACACCCCTCCCAATCAACAGGACCCCCGTTTCGACCGTAGGAGGTCCGTTTCCTCCGTTTTGCGGTACGCCAGACCCCTCCCAATTAACAGGATCCCATTTCGATCGTGGTCGGTCTAACACAAGGTTGTTTCCTCCATGTTGCGGTACGCTAGGCCTCATTTCCATCGCCTATTCCATCCAAGCCCTCCCGATGAACACGACCACGCATTCCGTTCCGACCCAGCCGGTTGGCTCCCACGCGTTCCGTTGCCTCCCGATGAACACGACGCATTCCGTTGCCTCCCCATGAACACGACGCATTCCGTTGCCTCCCCATGAACACGACGACGACGCTGTTTCTCTGCTCCGACCCAACCATGTACACGAGCCCTGGCCGTACGTATGTGCGAGTAGGCGTTCGAGACCCTGCCCGTATGTACGTACGTGGCCGTATTTTCTTTCTTGCACCCTGGCCGCTGTACGTACGTGTACATGCTACGTGCGCGCCTCTACTACGACACGTACGCGCCTCTACTACGACACGTGCGTGCCTCTACATCGACAAGTATATATGTACGTACACGTTCGTGACCAGAATGACAACGCTACATACGCTTCGACCAGATGGGTCCCGACTCTCAGGCACTTCCTTGCCTGCGAAGATGTAGTTGGTGGGTCCCAGCAGTCAGGGGGGCGAATCGTTTTGCTTGTTTTTTTCCTAGATGCACTTCCTTGCGTGCGAAGATGTAGCTGCTGGGTCCCAACAGTCAGGGGGGAATCGTTTTGTTTTTTTTTGCCCGGACGCACTTCCTTGCATGCGAAGATGTAGCTGGTGGGTCCCAGTAGTCAGGGGGGCTAATCGGTTTTGTCGGACGCACTTCCTTGCGTGCGAAGATGTAGCTGGTGGGTCCCAGCAGTCAGGGGGCGAATCATTTTTTTCGAACGCACTTCCTTGCATGCGAAAATGTAGCTAGTGGGTCCCATCAGTCAGGGGGAAACATTTTTTTCGCGAAATACGGTGGCCAGTCCAGTGGGTCCCCGCTATCAGGTGGAGGAATAATTATTTTGCGCGTAATAAGGAGGCACTTCCTTGTTGCGGCCGTGGACCCAGCTATCAGTCTCTCGACGTACAGTCCATGTCCGATGGAAGCCATTCCTTGACCACGTTGACCACGATGCGCCGAGAGCACCAGGGCGGTGGACGACGGCGAGGCCTAGGAAGGGGACATCGCGGATCCGGGGAAGACGCGGCAGTGGATGGCCACGCGTAGAGGAGTATGAGGGTTCACTTGTTCGGCTGCGGTGTGAGGCTGTCATCGCCGCAGAATAACAGGGGCTGTGGGTGTGCAGAGGGATGGCCTGGCCAGCGGTGGGAGTAGTAGGGGGCGGTGAGGCCTCTGCGACATCATAGCCGGCCATGGGCGGCAGGAGCAAGTGGCACGACCGGCGCTGCTTTGGGCGGCTGGAGCAAGAAGACCAGAGGTTGAAGAAGCACTACGCCGTTGGATGGACATCGTACGGTCACTAGAGCTAGATTCGTTCATATATTGGCTAAAGTTGACAAAGGCCTCTGTCCCAGTCAACTTAGTAGGCACACAAGTCAGCCTCCCACCAAGGTGGGTCTCAGGTAGCAGGGGGGTATTCATTTTTTGTGCGTAATAAGGAGGCACTTCCAGTGGGTCCGAGTTGACAGCGGGGGGAACGTTTTTTTTTGCGAAATACGATGGCCCGTCCTATGGGTCCCAGCAGTCAGGGGGAAACGTTTTTTTCACGAAATACTGGTGGCCCATCTGGTGGGTCCCTGCTGTTAGGTGGAGGAATAATTATTTTCCATGTAATAAGGAGGCACTTCCTTGCGGCTACCGTGGACCCAGCTGTCAGCCTCTCCACGTACAGTACTCTTCCGATGGAAGTCGGTCGTTGACCACATTGACCACGCCGTGCCGAGAGCACCACGGCAGTGGACGACGGCGAGGCCTAGGAAGGGGACGACGCGGAGCCGGGGAAGACGCAGCAGTGGAAGCCCGCACGGAGAGGAGTACGAGGGTTCACCGGTTCGGCTACGGTGTGAGGCTACCGTCGCTGCAGAATAACAGGGGGTGTGGGTGAGTAGAG
Organism: Triticum urartu; assembly: GCF_003073215.2. Lineage (NCBI taxonomy): Eukaryota > Viridiplantae > Streptophyta > Magnoliopsida > Poales > Poaceae > Triticum > Triticum urartu. The sequence goes on along the minus strand of NC_053027.1, from coordinate 389,169,046 downwards.
GGATGCCCTGGCCAGCGGTGGGTGTAGTAGGGGGTGCTGAGGGCTGCGCGGCAGCACAGCCGGCCACGGGAGGCGGGAGTAAGCGGTCCCGCCGGCGCTGCTTTGGCGGCTGGAGCAAGAAGATGAAAGATTGAAGAAACACGACGGCCGTTGGATTGACATCCAACGGTTACGTCTGCTAGAATCGTTTGTTGACGTATATAATAACTAAAAAAAATGTTGCATACGCGTCAACTAAACAGGCCCACAAGTCAGACCGCTCCCTCTTTTTTAATAATTTATATATAGCTCATTGCAACTTCTTATGCAATTTATTGCAGTCGTTTTTTTCATTGGCCAGGGCCAATTTCGCATATTTCTGTGGGTTCCAAACTATTTTTAATACCGAAATGTTGAGCCAGATTTAAAGTACTTTGAAGATATATTTAAATTAGGTTAATGCCCAGTGAAATAGGAATCTGAAAATGTGAAAAAATTCAGAAATTATAAAGTAATTGCCAATTTGTCATTTGTTTTTATATTTACAACCCATTTCATATTACTTTCAAGATTTGCATGCGTCTTGAAAGAGTTGCAGCCCATCAGGGCGTAGAAAAATAAGTAGGCCTGGATTGGGTATTCTTCAGAAAAAATAAACTGGGCTAATTTTCACAAAGAAAAAATAGCTGGGCTGGTCACATGGTGAACATAAAATATAAGCCTGGGCTAGACGGGCCACAGCCCAGTTCAAACCCTACTCCATCTCAATAATACCAACCAAAAAACAGCTCAAGTAGCTACGTCCCAGGTGTCAGCCGATCCTGTGTTGTTCTCTTGTCTATTGACTATATACGCTCACAATGTCGTGGGTCCCAGATGTCAGGAAAACACTAGGAGGAAGCATTTTATTTTTCCATACGCTGACGTGGTGGGCCCCTATTGTCATCCTCTCCATGTACTTCTGTTGATTCCTGTTTTTTGTTGACCATGTTGACAACGCGAGATGGCGGCGCCGCGGAGAGCGCACCAAAGCGCGTGGAGCACGTCGGCGTTAACGATTTTGGAGACGGTGGGGCGGCAATGCGTGTGCTAAGGCGCAGCCAGCCGTGGGAGGCGGAAGCAGGCGGCCCCGCCAGCGCTGGTTTGGTTTTGGCAGCTGGAGGAAAATAGGACTGAAGAAACACGACAAACTATAAAAGCAGCAGGAGTACTTAACAACCTTAACTGAAACCAGCAGGGGCACTTAACAACCAAAGCTGAAAGCAGTATGAGTACTTATACAGGTTCAACCATACAAAGCACGCCTCGAACAGTGCTACTTTGCCTATAGTTAACCAAGGGTGAGGCCGCCAAGCCCCAGGACAAGTCCCAGGCACCACCCCGCGCATCCAGAACCTTCTGAAAGCGGCTTCATCTTGCAACGTGGTCAATAAACAGGATATTCGCTTTAGAGCCATGGAAAAGCATGAACATAATCTTCTGTCCTATTCTCCAAGATGGACGGACCTTCATTATTTGAGACCACCCATGAAGAAGTATCTTTTCACCTCCAAGCAGAATTGAGTAGGTCGACATAAACATCATGTTGTGACCAAGCGCAAGTCTGACCCGACCATGGTCAGGCATCTGTATAGGAACAATAGAACTCGGCAGTTCCTGTTTCAAGAAGATCACAGCTGTAAAACATTGTATAAGCAATAGTTTATGAACAACATATATAACAGAAAACAGCTCGTACCATAAGTTTCTCGACACAGTTGGACCTATTCAACGAGTGCAACAGTGGCACACATATCCCACGTGGCCTTCCACCATTGAAATGCCCCACAAGGACCTCAAGACGATCAATAAAGTGTAGGAACTTGTGGATGTCGATCCAGTCAACTTCAGTGCCATTAGTAACAGCCGAGTTATTACAGAGTAACAACCGAGCAGACTACTTAACTCTTTAAAAACCTACACGTGCCACCAATTATAAGAAAATATTAGTTAGAAGTAGCATCTTCGTGAGAGATTCATTGCTACTTCTAAAGTTAAATTGTGATTAGTTAGACAGAATAGGTGGATTAAGAAGTAATCGAGGCAACAAGCAAGAACCAGATAAAAAACTAACATGGATGAACAATTGGAACGACGTCGGGGTGGAAGATCGCAGTGAAGATGAGACCAGGTTCTGCTATTTCCATCAACATTCGTGCACCAACTTTCAGTCTTTAACACTTGAGAAAGTTTATCCAAGTTCGGCCATAAAAAAAGAAGCGATCTTCTTGGTTCATGAACCCAACACGGAACTTATATCCATGGCTTGTCTTCACTGTGACCATTAAACTAGTGTATTCAGTTATGGCAAGGCCAAGCATCTTGAGTACATGTGTTCTGACAGAGCAAATAATACACTGCAGGAAAAATAATATCAGAACACAGCATGCTCAAAAAAAGCCCACCCTCACGGATAGAAAAGAGGATTCTAGGAACATACTGTGTGCGTTTCAAAACGATGTGTTAGGATAAGAAGGAACAAGTGTGGCATCTCGCCGAGGGCATAGAAACCTGTAGGGTACTCGCACTTTGGGCAATGCACATGAAACACACTAGATTCAGTAGGAAGAAAAATGCATCAACAGCGGCGGCTGCCATCCTAGGATTACCTGTGACCAAGGGACTTGGATTTATCGGGGATGGATGAAGAATTCATACCTGGTTCTCCATGAGAAAACCCTATGCAATCGCCGAGAGGGGGTTTTCTCTAAAGAAGCAGACGAGGGAGAAGGGGATTCAGGCACAGTGAAATATTGTAGCTTCATCCGTCCAGCTTACTGCTAAAGCTGGAAAGGGGGGGTTGTGATTTGACGGCTCATTGGGCATTACTGCGGCGCTACGACCGGAGTGTGTCTACCATGAAGTTGTGCACTCTAATTTGTGCATATGGCACGTGGACCCCGTTGCCGGTTGCCCCACATATCAGCAAAAGGAAGTAGAAAGACAGGAGTAACTAGTTACACATAAATATATATTTTGACAGAGAGATACTCCCTCAGTAAAGAAATATACAAATCTTTTATATCACAGGCTCACCTTGCCGCTCTGCAACGCATGAGCATTATGGGGGTTCAGCTGAGAATATAATACTCAGATAGGCTCACGGTTCTGGACTTTGGGCCGCAGGCCGACCCTGCATGTTTGGGGCCCATGTGTTCTACCTCAGCGCTTTTCATATTGCAAGTGATCGGTACGGCGCTGGTTTTAGATGCTGTCACAAGGCGAATACACAAAATTGAATAAAGCACGACAGCTGTTGGAAAGAAATCGAACGACAGTTCCTAAACAACAATCAGAGTTGCAATTCTATCAATGATATACCATGTGATAAATAATACTGTCGTACTACTTATACACACATGACACTTGTTTCACCATGCCAGATTATTACATCCAAATCTCTCGAAGGATAGATCAGTTCGGCAGTTGTGTGCTGCTACTGAAGAATTTCAAAGTTGATTTGGACCAGCTCTCCTTGCCGAGAAAGTTCGATTTTGACATCATCCCCTACCGCAAGATATGATTTAGATTTGAACGTTGACCATCCTTTAGCATCAATCATCATGTGACCATCCTTTGTACTTACCGTATATTGAGCAGGTTCATTCACACCAAGGCTGTGCATGGTAAGAGAAACTTGGCCGCAGTCGCCCGGATTATTGAACGACTCCCTCGTTGCTCTAGGAATTCTCTGTTTGCAAACAAGAAGACATACCCAAACAGTTAGATCAATACAGTGAATCATGTGAAACAACATGGAAAGAAAAAAGAACGAAGCACTTGGGCGGCCATTGCTTACAAGAAGGTGGACATGTCGGTTTTTGTAAGGACTTTGGTATATGAAGTGCGAACTGCAGACCAGTCTGTTGCCGGTGCAACTACACGGGCCGGAGCAGATGCAAGTGCAAGTGTTGGTGCAGGTGCCGAAGCCGCTGCTGCTCCCGAAGATGGTGCTCCTTGTCGAGCTGGTGTCGGTGTCGGAGCAGGTGCCGGTGTCGATGCCCGATCCTCCGGTAGATCAGACTGATCCGCTGACGCGCTTGGTGCCCAATCTTCAGCTGGATCAGACTGAGCTGCTGCCGCCGTCAGTGCTAGAGCAACTGCCGGTGCTCGATCTGTGCGAGGCAGCGGCGATCGTCTCTGGTCTTCTATGATCAGCTTTCTAACTTGACTAGGATCCATGACTGGGATCCAGTTTTTTCTTCATTTCTTTTAAACGCGAGAAGGACTAATTGTGGCATTTTTGTTAAACCAAACTGTAGTTCATCATAGGGATTCAGCTTGTACTCAGACAACAGACTTATCCAATTTTTTCCAGTAATATAAGTGATGGACAGTGCCTTCGTTACTGACACGTCATAAGAAGTGAAACCTGCAAAAATAGCCATCGTAGAACAAACCAAACGGTTTATTCTGTGATGAATGTCACATGGCAAAACCTGCATCGTAAAATTGCAGGAAAAGAAAGAAAACATGACATTAAGTCAATAAGATTTAGACAATAAATCAATAAGATTTACTTGATGTGACACGAGTGAATCCTTACCAGGAAATCACTATGTTGAAGTACTAAACAGAAGATTGATCGTCCAACTACGTGTGGCATGCAGGGGCCCCGCCTACTCCCACAAGCAGGACAGTCCGAAGGTCGTGACAAATCATATGTACCAAACATCCATGGGACTGGAAATCCTGGTGGGTGCGATAAACCCTGCAATGCATACAGATATTGTAGTGTAACCATAACTGATAAACCATCCCCACAAAAAATATGATCTGGATACTTCGAAATATACAGACTGAATTGAGTGGACAGACATTAACATAGAACGTTCTCAGGATTGACCACACACCAAAAGCGGCGGTACTAATAAACAATATAGGGTTCACAAACACAAATCAAGTACTGAACAATAGTACTTACTACAAACAAGCAAAGTGGCACTAACTAAACTCTGCAGACTATTTCTTGCCACCGACCTACGGGATGAACCCTGCATAACTGACTAGGTCATGGACTTCGTGCGAGATGTCTACATGCACCATCACCATCTTTTCAACCTTGGAGAACCTAACAGAGTGGTCTTTCCACTCATAAACATGATGATGAAGACAGGCCGCATCAGATTTGTTGGGAAGCTTTACAAGAACCACACCATTCGTAATCGAAGGCACAACTAGGAAATTGTTGTGGTCAAGTACAGCCTCAAGAACACACCTGACAACAATGCTACAGGAAAAAACTAGTTTAGGACACGTGGCGACAAGGACATAGCAGCTGGATAGTTCAGCAGTAGAACTCATCATCAGGTCTTCCAGTTCACACGGCATGACTTTGAGAACTTCATCTCCACCACGGACCTGGTTCTAATTCAAATAGAAACCATATTTTATTACTACCTCCATTTAGAAATATAAGATGATTTTCGATATTATAATCCATATATGACTACATATACGCATAGAAATGAGTGAACAAAGACACTAGAACATGTCTTCAAAGGCATGAGAGAAGAGGGATTACATGGAATATCCATAACACAAGTTACTGAGGCAAATATACCCTCTTAAAAGGTAGCATTGATGTTCATAAAGTACTCCCTCCATCCCAAAATTCTTGTCTTTGATTTGTCTAGATACGGATGTATCAAGTCACATTTTAGTATTAGATACATCCGTATCTAGACAAATCTAAGACAAGAAATTTGGGACAGAGGGATTAGTTGAAAGTAATCTATAAGAAATAGGTGTCAACCTCTCGCATGTTTTGGTTAAAAGAGGAATTTAGAACCGTCATTTGGCACACTAAAATCACATGCAAGATCACCCAGAAAGTTGTACTACAAGTACTAGTACTGCGTGTTAGATGAAAAAACACGATTAAGATCGAGAAAAAGATCGTCAACATGAGACATTACCTGGACTTTCTTAATGATGGATCCTGGAGAGGAGGGCTTGGACAGGGCGATGGCTTTGAGCTTGTCTGTGGTAGTCTCGGCGGGGTGCTTGCGCTTCTTCGTACCATGAGCCTCGACGGTTTTGGCTAGAGCCATAGACATCACGTCGGCCGGTGCTCCGGCGTCCATCCAAGAGAGGAAGCTGAGAGAGAAGAGTGAAAGGAGGAACGAGATGAGGGAGAAGCAAAGCGAGTGGGGGTTTTCTTCAAGAGAGGAAGCTGAGAGAGAAGAGTGAAATGATGGTTGCTTCGTCCATCCAACTTACTACTGGAAAGGAGAGGGTTTTGTGATTTGACGGCTCATTGGGCATTACTGTGGCGGTTCGATCGGGGTAGTCTACCGTCACTCTACTACGGAGTAATTTAGTGCATGGCTGGTGGACCCAGGTGCTGGCTGTCCCACACGTCGGCGAAAGTGAGTAATTTAGTGGATGGTTGGAGGAGGATCCGCATGGTAGAGCGTGTCCACTGTTTTTCTGAAGAAAAAAATGATTATAGAAAGCGTTTCCACTCTTACGACGGAGGAGTGCGAAAGACGGTAGCCACTTGAACATACACAGTGCTCCTGCGACTAGGCATGTGCAGTGGTTCATACGTCAGTACTACACAATCTTGTTGCTAGTGTAGTAAGATATGACGATAACAAACGATGTTGTGTGCATGTCAACTACTCCTATATGTAACATAGTACCGCTTTTTCGACTGTCCGGTCGAGAATGAATGGTGAGATCAATGTTAACAGAACTAGGTCCACAGCGCACGGAGAGTACGGTGCTACAGTACTCCATGAAACATGAACCATATGAAGCACGAATGGATTCCGGTGACGGAGCCCTGAAAGGATTCGCCCGGCAATGGTGACGGCAACCCCTCCTTGTCCAGCTCAGCACCCACCATCACGCGGAGACGGCTCAGCTCCTCGGAGATATAGGTGAAGAAGCAGACCAGGTCAGAAAGCCGCAACTCGTTGAAGTCGACCGGGTGGTCGAACGGGTTTAGCTTGACGTCCGGCATCGTTGCGCTGGCACGACGGTAGTCATCGCGCAGCCGCAACACGTGTGTGGCAACTTGGTTCACCAAGTGGCTGAGGCGATCCTGGACCTCGTCACGATCGGCCCGCTCGCGCTCCAGCCGGCTCCCCTGATGGCCTATCGTATCTCCCGCTTTCTGCAGCAACGTCGCCGGCGCCTCAAGCATCTTTGTGATGGATGCCTGCCGCTTTTGAAACTCCATGAACTCCCGCACATAACGGAGGAGCATGGTACTCCTCTCCTCCTTGAGCTCACGGAGCTCCACGTCCTTGGCCCTGAGCTCCGCATCCTTAGCATGGAGCTCCTGTGTCAGGAGCCTCACCTCGGACTCTGTGATCTGCTGCGCCGCCATGACACCAGGTAGAAGCAATGGGGAGAGGAAGCACAGGGGGAAAAACGGCTGAAAGGCAATGCAATCTACAGGAAGGCGGAGGGAGCAGTGGGTTTTTATAGGCGGAGTCATCATGACTAATTGCTGCCGCGCCTGCTCCCGTCAATCAAAAAATTAAAAATCCTGCCGCGCCTGCTCCCGTCAATCAAAAAATTAAAAATCCTGCTGCACCCAAACACCAGAGCAACACCGCGGTGGATATTTAAATTTACCTACCGGCAAGTAGATAAAAAACGGGTGAAAAAACAAATGTGGCGGTGGCCTAGCTAATCGGTCGAACTAGCCCAACTAGCTAGCCACCGTGCTTCACTGATGTACTCGGCGGGAAAGGTGGTCTTTCGTGATTTGACGACTCATTTACTTGCTTTGGCGCTATGACCGAGGAGGGCCTAGAAAACGCGCGGTAGGGCGTCCCTCGTCAGGAAGAATATATGCGTGCACCACCCGGGAGGACCCCGAAACCGCGCGGTTGGGTCTGCCACGTCTCGGCACGGAGGAAAAATGTGCGTGTAAAAAATATACTGTATTAGACGTAGTACCTATGGTTCGACCATGGACCTAGCCAGTCGGTCGGAAACACCCCACTAGCCACACAGCTTCATCATGCAAACATGGCATGGAGGATAGATGTGGTTAGCTCCGTCTCGACCAGCCACAACGTCTCTTGTTCTAGGCGATTCTTCTATTTTCCAAGCTTTTTTTAGTTGTAATAATGCCACGGCAACCTAGCACTGCTCTTCGTGTCTGCTCGTGCAAAGGTTAGACGATGGAGAGAAGAGAGATTGAGATCGCAGACCTGGGACCCACCCGTAAGTGAGACAACAGCCAGGGTTTTCCCAGTCACGACGTTGTAAAACGACGGCCAGTGAATTGTAATACGACTCACTATAGGGCGAATTCGAGCTCGGTACCCGGGGATCCTCTAGAGTCGACCTGCAGGCATGCAAGCTTTGTAGTCCAGGTTGCCAGTTCGAATCTCGTCTTTCTGATTTGTTAGTTTTAGGTCCAAATTTGATTAATGACAAGTGGGACCCCCGTCTGTTGTTCCGATATTTCAGTGTGGGATGGTTTTTTTCAACAAACACTTTGCACGGTTAGACAAGTAACAACACGACTTACACGTATTTTGCAAGTTTACGAACAAAAATGACAGCGGCATAGAATACCACATCGACCCCGCAGCTTAGATACTATGGTGATACGAGTTTTTACACCATTGGAAGTGAGATCCAATGGCTTGGGAGTAGTCTTTGTAATTATGCGCAATTTCCAAACTCTCCAAAGGTTTTTTTGCAAATAAAACATTCAGGCCTCCTGTGTGCCACTGCATCTTTGATCCAACGGCTCCCCGGTGCTCGTATTAGGTGCTCCCCGTAGCTTAATTACCCGCTATAGTGATATGAGCATCTAGGTCGTATGATCAGTGATCAGATGGCACATGCATAGTACTTGTACTTTCTGCGCATTTCCTGAACTCTATCAGCCATATATTGCAAAAGCATTCAAACCTCCTACTGTGGGCCGTTAGATCTAGTGAACTCGTACCACCATAGAATCTATGGCGCGGGAGCACCTCATACTCTCCCGTGCGAGAAAACATAAGGTGCTATCGCATCTTGTATGCTACGGTGATACGATCTTGGAGGTCGTTTGATCTGAGATCCAATGGCATCTGAGCAGTCTTTGTGCTTGTAAACAGTGGCCGAACTCTTTTGGGGCTTTTCTGCAAAAAACCATTCGAACCACCGAGGAGGTGTTGGGTCACAAATCCAACGCCTCCGAAGAGCTTGTATCACCAAAGCATCTAAGATGTGGTAGCACATGATATTCTTACATACAGGAGAATATGATGTCCTCCTTCATCTTAGATGCTACGGTGATACGACCTTCGAGGTCGTTGGATATGTGATCAAAGGGCATCTAAGTAGTTTTTGTACAAATTGTGTGCAAGTCTCAAACTCATCAAGGTTTCCTGCAAAAATATTAAGACACATCATGTGAGCTGCTATATCTCAGATCTACAAGCTCCAAGCAACTCGTATCGGCATATAGCATCTAACGTATGGGGGCACATGATATTCTCCCGGGGAGGAGGGGTGGGGGTGCACAACCAATCGGTGGTTGGGAGGGTGGGGACAAATATAATCTAAACAACCCTAAACAGAGCTCCACAATTTTATCTAAGGTAGAGGGGTTGACCCCCGACAATCATACCTCTGCCTAAACACAACATTTGCATGTACTGTAGTACTAGACTTAATATTCATGTTTCAGTTTCATGTTCATTTTAAATATTGAACTGAGGACAATGGATGTCTTACATTTTACTCCCTTCGTTCCTTAGTATTAGTCTTTTTAGAGGCTTCAAATGGACTGGCACATATGGATGTATATAGACATATTTTAGAGTCTAGATTCACTCATTTTGCTCCGTATGTAGTCACTTGTTGAACTCTCTAAAAGACTAATATTTAGGAATAGAAGGAGTATTTTTGAATTCGTGTCATACATTCATGGTTTGGAAAAATAGATGCACTATACTTACTGGATTGTTGTTGTGTTCGTGCATGTGTGTCTCTCTCTCTGTGTGTGTGTGGGGTCATATGCTTGATACATACAAAGTTTTCTCACCTCCATATTGTTCATCTTTTAAATTTGAATTTGCATTGGAAAACTTACTAGGGATACCATGAAATGTGAAATCCACGTTGAGATCATTATATCACAAACTCACTCTAATTCAACAACTCGTCATAAATCAATTACCACGTTGAGATTAGTATTTGCAAGGAAAATACGGGAATTGTAACACACATAGATTCGTTCGGCAATTTAAACGGTTCCTTTCGTATTCTCGAATGGTAGGACCCAACGGTGTACCAACCGGACCTTGGCTCATGTTGATCCTAAAAAACGGGGCTCGTGTCCTTCGGTGCCGTGCGTGGTACGCACATTAGACAACCCCAACCAGTCGAGCCTCGGTGTTTCAAGTCGAAATATCTGGCGGCCAGAATTCCAGCCCTAGGAAATTCCCCTCATGTCCCCCGCCCATAGACTACCGATGAACAACAGAGGGATGCTTTAGTAACTAGACAACGTTACCTACCGTGCCGAGCATGGTTCAATTCCCTCAGTCGCCGCACGTCAAGGTCACCCGTCAACTACATTGCCTAGTACTACTACTACTACACCAGGATGAGCACAGAATTGAGCCCGTTTGTTCGTGCCTAGTACTTGAGTTAATATATCAGGCAATGCACTAGTACGGTGGGATTATCCTTTTACTCTACGTATATAACTTGTCTGAAGACTAACTAAGCAAAATCTTTGACCAAATCCTTTGTTAAGAAATACAACAAGGCAGATGTACGGCTTGAAAATTTATTGCATGATGCAGGTTACCATATTGTTTCGAATCCTGGATCTTAAATTTCCGAAAATCCAAAAGTGAGCATAAATTCTTGAAACTAAGCATGGTCCCGTGATATGGCACAAATATTACTTCATAAATTTTTTCTTCAATTTGAGACAAGCTGCTTATGACAAGTTGCACAAATGAAGAGCCAAGGTATTTTGCAATAAAGAAAGACCTGTCACGTTAAGGCGAACGATTTCGCTATTGAAACCGTGGGCGTTTACGTGCCGCCACGCGTACCAGCTTCTCATCGGCAGGTGCCGTCCGAGCAAGCGTCTGAGTTGACGGGAGGCGTGCGAGGAGACCGTTGCGCCGGCTGTTAGAGAGGCGTGCGAGCAGACCGCTGTGCAGGCTCACCGGGAGGCGAGCCCTTTGACCAAGCTCCGCCGCCCACCATCGTCCCAACTGCACCCACTTTTAATGTCCTCGGCGCCGCAGTTTAAAATCAACCCCGCACTACCCCGTATCGCTACAATCCTCTCTCTTCCTCTCTGATTCTCCTGTCGTCTACATCCAACTAGCCTGACCTAAACGTATGCCATGCCGCATCACAATGGTCTGCCCTTAGTGTTCCAGTTTCGTGTGGAAGACACCCATATGGAGTCTCAAGAACATAAGGCGCTTTGGGACGAGCTTGAACTTTCCTTGCGGGAAGACGCCGCGCCTGCCTGCGCTCCCGTTCCAGCTCCCATCGCCCCGACTGCGCTAGCGCCCATCCCCGTGCACCTGCCAGCGCATGCGCCTGCGCGTGCACTAACGCGCACGCCGGTGCCGGTGCCCGTGCACCTGCCAGCACATGCGCCTGCCTGTGCACTAACGTGCGCGCCCGTGCCGGTGCCCGTGCACACGAATGTCTCCGCCGCGCCGTTGACAACGCCTGTCCCCGCGCGGGTGCCAGTGCCCCCCTCAGCGGCATGGATGGCCGCCGTCGACCGCTTCCTTGCACCAACGCCAGTCGCCTCCTCCTGCCAGTTGACTCGCTCCGAAGTCCAGAACATTTTGGCCTTCCTTGAAGCTAGGCCAATGTCCAGGACTACGCCAACAACGGCGCAAGACGCCGCCGTCCCCGTCGGTCAGTGGCCCGACGACACAGAGCATGGAGACCAAGGGGTTGGTGGAGCCGCCGCCGACCCCGGAGTTGGTGGAGCCGCTGGAGATCTGTCCCAAGGGGTTGGTGGAGCCGCCGGCGACCCCGAAGAAAGGCTTGCTGGGTCGGAGCCGTTGGAGTGGTACATGGAGAAGGCTGAAAGCCTCCATAGATAGCACGTTGAGACCGGCGCCGCCGTCGATGAGGATCTTGGTGACAGCTACGCTGCAGATGGTGGGCGTGCACAACATTGGGAGCATGCCCGAGCCAACGGTGGTGGCAGGGTGATCCCCCGTGTCGAAGGTAAGGTCGGCCTTGGGCGCCACCCAAACCGGGGGAGCTCCTTGGCGCGCGAAGGCGGCGCCAATCTGGTGAAAGAACGGCTTGGTGTGACGGTCCGAGGGTGGTGCTTGCGAGCCTTCGAGGAGGGCCGCGATGGCAAGGGGCGCCGGTGCCGCGAAGCGCGCGACGAAGAGACCGCGTAGCTCCTCCCAGGAGGTCACCGAAGATCCTGGCAAGCTAAGCAGCCAAGCGCGTGGCACGCCGGCCAGGGCTAAGGGGAACAAGTTGGCCATGACCCGGTCGTCGCCTCCGGCTTCGAGGACAGCCTTCTCATACGCCTGCAGGAAGGCCGCCGGATCTGCCGTGTCATCGTAGCGGGGTGGCATCTCTGGCATGAACTTGCGCGGCCACCGCACCTGCCGCAAGGTCTGGGTGAAGGCTCGGACGCCCATGGCGCATCCGCAGGCGCACGTCGGCTTAACCAGAGGGGTGGCGTCCGCCATGAAGCTGGACACAGCAAGCGGAGAGGCGGAGCTTCGGTGCACGCCTACCTGGCGCGCCAAATGTCGGATTTCAGGTTCCGGAAGAACCCTTGAGGTTCAAACACTTGGGTGCGCACTAAGATCTCTCCCCCCTCTAGGTTACACCCTGACCGCAATCTCAAGGCTTAGTGCGTCTAACCCGCAGAATAAGGGGACACAAGATTTATACTGGTTGGGTCCACCGATGTGGTGTAATACCCTACTCCAGTGTGGTGTGGTGGACTGCCTCTTGGGATGAGGATGAACAGTTACAAGGGAAGAACAACCTCCTGAGGAGAGGTGCTCTTGTGCTTAGTGAGTTGATGTGGTAGAGGATCGTCCCTCTCTAGATGTGCCGATTCTTCCAGATCTCCTCCCCTTCCTACGATGGCGGCTAGCCCTATTTATAGAGGCCTGGGTCCTCTCCCCAAAGATTAGGCGGGAAGGGATCCCACAACGGCTAGTTTGAAGGGGGACAGCTAGTACAAGCTATCCTGACAAAAGATGGTCTTCGCCTGCCAAAGGCTCTGGTGATGACGCCATCTTGGGCTCCACGGTGACCTCCGTCTTGCCGGTCTTGGTATTGTTGCACCGATATGGAAACCTTTGCTTGAAGCCTTGGGACTCTGCGCCTGCGCTTTCCTCTTTAGCACCAAAGAGGAAACGAGGAAACTGCGCGCGCTGGCGCCCGCCTGGTGCCCGCCTGGCCTTGGTCGTCATGGCTTGCATCACAGGAACCTCGGGAGGTGCCCCTTGCCTTGATCTCTCTGCCCCTCGCGAGCCAGCCTGGTGAGGCCGCCCCCGAGGAGGTCTTGCATCGTCCGCCTCGCGAGGCTTGGCCCCTCACGAGGGTCTTGAGTGTTTGCTGGTGAAGATGGGTCGTACAGGGCCGCTGGTGGAGCCACGCCGTGGGTCGCAGGCAGGCAAGTCTGGGGATCCCCGTTCCTAGGACGCCGACATATTCCAACAACGGGCTTCCTCAAATGCCATAGGTCTTCTTGAGTAAGCAAGTTGGATGCACACCCACTTAGTTTCTTTTGTTGGGCTTTCATACATTTATAGCTCTAGTGCATCCGTTGCATGGCAATCCCTACTCCTTGCATTGACATCAATTGATGGGCATCTCCCTAGCGCGTTGATTAGCTGCGTCAATGTGAGACTTTCATTTTTTTGTGTTCTCCACCCAACCCCCATTATTATATTCTATTCCACCCATAGTGTTATGTCCATGGCTCATGCTCATGTATTGCGTGAAAGTTGAAAAAAGTTTCATATTACTAAAGTATGAAACAATTGCTTGGCTTGTCATCGGGGTTGTGCATGATGGGAGCATTTTTGTGTAACAAAAATGAAGCATAGCCGTACTATATGATTTTGTAGGGATAAGCTTTCGTTGGCCATGTTATTTTGAGAAGACATAATTGCTTAGTTAGTATGCTTGAAGTATTATTATTTTTATGTCAATATTAAACTTTTATCTTGAATCTTTCGGATCTGAACATTCATGCCACAATAAAGAGAATTACTTTGAAAATTATGTTAGGTAGCATTCCACATCAAAAATTCTGTTTTTATCATTTACCTACTCGAGGACGAGCAGGAATTAAGCTTGGGGATGCTTGATAGGTCTCCGACGTATCTATAATTTTTGATTGTTCCATGCTTTTATATTATCTGTTTTGGATGTTTAATGGGCTTTATTATGCACTTTTATATTATTTTTGGGGCTAACCTATTAACCAAAGGCCCAGTACAAATTGTTGTTTTTTTGCCTATTTCAGTGTTTCGCAGAAAAGTAATATCAAACAGAATCCAAATGGAATGAAACCTTCACGATGATCGTTTTTGGAACAAATGTAATCCAGGAGACTTGGAGTGGACGTCAAGGAAGCAGCGAGGAAGCCACGAGGCAGGAGGGCGCGCCTCCACCCTCGTGGGCCCCTCGCAGCTCCACCGACCTACTTCTTTCACCTATATATACTCATATACCCTGACAACATCCAGGAGCACCACGAAACCCTATTTCCACCGCCGCAACCTTCTGTACCCATGAGATCCCATCTTGGGGCCTTTTCCGACGCTCTGTCGGAGGGGGGATCGAGCACAGAGGGCTTCTACATCAACACCATAGCCTCTTCAATGAAGTGTGAGTTGTTTACCACAGACCTTCGGGTCCATAGTTATTAGCTGGATGGCTTCTTATCTCTCTTTGGATCTCAATACAAAGTTCTCCTCGATTCTCCTAGAGATCTATTCGATGTAATTATTTTTGCTGTGTGTTTGTCGAGATCTGATGAATTGTGGGTTTATGATCAAGATTACTATGAACAATATTTGGGTCTTCCCTGAATTCTTATATGCATGATTTAAATATCTTTGGAAGTCTCTTCAAATTATCAGTTTGGTTTGGCCTACTAGATTGATCTTTCTTGTAATGGAAGAAGTGCTTAGCTTTGGGTTCAATCTTGTGGTGTCCTTTCCGAGTAACAGTAGGGGCACCAAGGCACGTATTGTATTGTTGCCATCGAGGATAAAAATATGGGGTTTATATCATATTGCTTGAGTTTATCCCTCTACATTATGTCATCTTGCCTAATGCGTTACTCTATTCTTATGAAATTAATACTCTAGATGCATGTTGGATAGCGGTCGATGTGTGTAGTAATAGTAGTAGATGCAGAATCGTTTCGGTCTACTTGTCATGGACGTGATGCCTATATACATGATCATGCCAAGATATTCTCATAACTATTCGCTTTTCTATCAATTGCTCGACAGTAATTTGTTCACCCACCATAGAATATGATATCTTGGGAGAAGCCACTAGTGTAACCTATGGGCCCCGGGTCTATTCTCCATTATATTATTCCCCCGTCAACTAGTTATTTCTGTCTCCATTTATTTTGCAATCTTCACTTTTCAATCTATACAACAAAAATACCAAAAATATTTATCTTATTATCTTTATCAGATCTCACTTTTGCAAGTGGTCGTGAAGGGACTGACAACCCCTTTATCGCGTTGGTTGCAAGGTTCTTGATTGTTTGGGCAGGTACGAGAGACTTGCGTGTAGTCTCCTACCTGATTGATGCCTTGGTTCTCAAAAACTGAGGGAAATACTTACGCTACTTTGCTGCATCACCCTTTCCTCTTCAAGGGAAAACCAACGCATGCTCAATAGGTAGCAGTGGCCTAACACAAACAGTTTTCAAGAGGATGTCGTGTGTGATTGTTCATTAATCCAACACGGTTTATTCCTAGAAATTGTGTGCATTGCGTGAGGTCATCACTGACTGTGTTTTCTCAATAATCGTTTGCAATAGAAAAACCATTTATTAATCCTAATTGTCCTATTATTAATGATCCATTTATTAATATAATGGAAATTTCATATTTAGCACATAATATATTTCATTTTCATATTAAGTAAGCATGATTTCATAATTTAAATACATCAGAGTATACAACATCATCTAGATAACACAACTGCACTAGCACCAAGGTTCACATGCAACATCTATAACCTTTCGAAATTAGCATTATAGACGGTACATAGACAGATGAATCTCATCTGGAAAACTATTATAGCGGACACTACTAGGAAAAGGCCTACTAATGGCGCACCAGTTTTGCCTACTAATGGCGCATCACTGGTGCGCCATTAGTAGCACGCCACTAGTAATTTTTACTAATGGCGCACCACTAGTGCGCCATTAGTATCTGGTATACTAATGGTGGTGCGCCATTAGTATATAACACCATGCGCCATTAGTGTGCCTCCCAGGGGCCATATTTAACCATGTGCTTTGGCACACTAATGGTGCACTGCGGATAGATGCGCCATTAGTATACTTGGCATACTAATGGCGCACTCTGTCTTGATGCGCCATTAGTATCCTTTGGCATACTAATGGCGCACTCTGTCTTGATGCGCCATTAGTATCCTTTGGCATACTAATGGCGCACCTTGTGGTGATGCGCCATTAGTATGAATATTTGGTTTTTTTTTACTTTTCTGATTTTTGCACAGGTTACAAAATATATTATTTGACAAAATATAGACAGTAGCACACAGCAACAGCAGATTCATCGAATACAATAGAAGATTAGTCTCTGAATACAATTCATCATATTAGTCTCCGAATTCAAAAGACCGAAGAAAGATAAAACATTACAAGTCTCGAGACCGCGAGTATCGAGTTTGTCTTCACATTACAAGTCGATATCAATCATCTAAACTACCATCACATAGAAGAGAGCTGCGGTCATCACGATGAGCATCATCGCGATCAAACTGGTCTTCATCCGGTTCCTCCAACGCTCCCGCCTCTCTCCCGCTAGATAGCGGGCGTATCTAGATTCGGCCTCCACCCTAGTGGTGTACCCTTTGTAACTATTACCGCTGAAACGGTGAACCTGTCTCCGACACTCCTCCCAGTCGTCGTAGACTCCGGGAACCTTACCCTTGTACACGACATACGACGGCATCTCTATGCACAAGCCAAACAACAGACAATACATACATAAGCAATATATAAGTATGCAACAAAAGGATCGGAAGAGAAAAGCAAGACATTAATAGCACGATTCATGGTCCTACTAATAAATAGCATCAATTACATCTAAGTTGAACGACTGTCCAAACCAAAGAGACATACAATTAATTAAAGTTTAATTACAACATGAGCCAATCAATGTTTTAGAACTACACATCACTACTTTCGATTCGACTCATGGACAGGAGCGTGGATGAAGCCGCCGTCTGTCGTGATGGTCATGAAATCGCGGGCGTTGTCAGCCTGCATTTGTAGCATTCCGTCAATCTCAATGTTGGACGGTTGATATCTGAGGAAGAACTGCCCCGAGGTATGAAGGACATCTTGATGGATGATGTTCGCAAACTCCGACTGGATGTGAAAGAATTCTTGTCTGATGTCCGCGTCATGGATTGCCGACAAGCTCGCGGCCCAATCTTTGAGATTATTTGGTAGTAGAAGGTGATGATGGTCCCTTACGATTGCCCGCATGTGATGGAGGGCGTAGTAGGCATCCTTCTGACCGCCAGGCGGCTACTTGACGCAGCAGAACGTCATATTGTGGGCGAACACGTGCTTGCCGTACTTACGAACTGCCCTGATGAAGGTGCCTCCAGATTTGGCGTAGCCAGGGAGAACATCATCAAGGACTTTCTTGATATTTGTGTAGTCTATCTTGGAGTTACGGTTCGGGTCGAAATACGTGACCATGGAATATTTCAGGCTTAAGAGGATGAGTGTGCAATGTGTGTCACTGCACAGAACACGGAATGTTAGAAAAAAAAGAACGATCAAAATCTAAGAAATCATATGTTACGGGGCGGTTAAGGGATGACTTACTTGGGAAAGTAAGGCACAAGGAAGTTATCCTTATCTGGGTTTGCCAGAATGACGTCTTCGAGGTGTGAACTCGCGACTTGGCAGTCCCCAGCGCTGCTCAAGAGCTTGGCACGCATATAGAAGGGGTCGACGATCACGATGTCCGGGTTCTTGTCTCTAATGATCCGCATCTCCATACTCAGAGAAAACAGCCGAACGAAGGTGTAGTGCAGCGGATGAAGGTTGAACATAGCAAAGATGTCATCAAACCGTAGGACGATCGTACCCCCGATGGCGCCATCCACAAAGCCCTTGCCCTCTGGCACCTTGTGGGGACCCCGACTCATAAGTCGTGATCACCGAATGCACGTGTACAGTGATCCCAGAGATCAATGCTCACTGAACACACAGAAGCTGAATAACAAGAGTCTTACATCCATACATACCGTATTACACAAGTAGGACAATTATGGTCAAGTCTTGAGTATAACATCGCAGCGGAAATCTTCGTCGATAACTTGGACCCATGCCATCTGCCATAACCCTACAGGCATTCTGACTGGGAAGCGTCCTAGCTCGCATGTTCGTCACCGAGGTACTCTTCTTCATATCATGTTCTTTCATGCTTGGCCAATAAAATAACCAGTGGCAAGCCAATGAGTACTTTGAATGTACTCGCAAGCAACCCAAGGGTGATAACAGAAGAATTATGCAAGGCACTACTGCTAATTTGGCATTTGCGGAAAGCTAGTTTTTCTCATGCAAGTATGATCAACATTTGTCAAGGATATGAATGCGTCTGCAACAAGTATCAGGAGGTTACAGACATCAACATCGGAATAGAGTTGTGAAAAACTCATACTCAAGCTCATCGTGACTTCCTCACGAATCACGTCAACAGATTTACCAAACCGTGTTGTTTGTCAGAAACATATGGACGTAGTCTAAGCAGCACCACCCAACTGTCCTTGACCGTGGACACGGCTATTCGAATAGTTTTACACTCTGCAGAGGTTGCACACTTTACCCACAAGATCCAGGGAACTTCCGTGTCATCCACGACCCGCGGTACCTCAAGTACCCGGGGTAAGCACCCGATCACTATCTTTCCCTAGACGACACTAACAAGGAGTCCACTCATTGTTCCGTATCCTCACGATGTACATAATACGAGACTCACTCGAGATCGTAACACCCGAGAGGGGACACAACGGTGTATCCGGTGCCCTGTGAAAACAGTCATGGCCGCCCTACCTGGCATGACCCCGTCCCGAGAGAGAGCACGAACTCTCCCCCGTCAGTAGTAATGCGGGCTCCAAGCTAGTATCGGCCTAGGTAATCAATAATGCCCTTTCCCATATAACGGTAGAGTGGTTGCGCATGTAAGGTTGGGACAGTCGACAAATCTTAAATCTAATCCATCTTTGTAAACAGCACTTTTATCGAGCCTCGGTACACTACTTCTCCACCAAGTAGTGACCTAGTTCATCATCATCTCCCAGGGGCATTAGTGGCACCCACTGGGCTATTTGCAAGTATGTCAAACCACACTTGTTTCTTTCCATGCATAACCCTGACCCACTTTGCGTAGCCATCTACTATAGCATATTTCTACAACCCACCAACACAACTCTAAGCAAGGGTAGAGTCATGATCAATGCAAGTATCAATGGAGTATGCAATGGAGGCAAGCCTAGCAAGGTTGCCATTCAAGGTATATATCATGCACTTGATGAAACAACGAAAATGCTATTATGATGAAACATGGTTCATCATGGTCAAAGGGCTGCTTGCCTGTTTTAACAAAGTCTTCGATGTCTTCAAATATCTCTGGTCCAACTCCGAGCATTTCGTCTACTTCGTCAACTATCGTCGAAAGCGACCATAATAAGCAACACAACAAGGCAGAAAATAAAAGTGCTCTAAAAATATTGATTTGACTTTTCTAGGACATCTGTGGTTATATGAAAATTAACCAGAGTGGTTCCATTGGAATTGGGTCAGTCGATATTTGTAAACATTTGGATATGATGGAATCAAGGGGTTTATGGATTTGCAAGAAGTGTAGAGAAATATATTTTTGAAAAATGAGCAAAGGCACCCATTTAACAAAGGATGATTTTAGAAGAATCTAGGAATTGGTTTCACTGGATTTGGAGTTGAAATGATTTTCCTATGAATTTGCAAGGTTGACAAATATGAAGAAATAGACCATTATTTGAGGTGATACAGAAAGTATTAGTAAAAATGTTCAAAAACTAAGTTTTGAACTTATAGACATCTAGGATTTTGAATCATGGAATTTGGATCAAAAATGGGCTTTCTGTGATTTTCTAAAGTTTACCAAAGCAATGGAAAAATAGGATTTTCTAATTATTTCTGAGGAGAAAGTTTTTGGAAAAATGTGCAAATAGCACCATGTGATAGATCATGAATTTAGAAACTACTAGAAATTTGAATCATCAAATTTGGAGTTAATTTGAATTGTTTATGGATTTTTGAAGTTGACTGGAAAAAGAAAAAGGAAAAAGGGCTTAACCTTAATATGCACGCAGGGCGAGAGATAGGCAGCGGGCCGGCCCAGCGGCTCGGCTGCACGCGCGCAGGGGCCACGTCGGAGGCGGCTTCCTGGAAATACGCCTTCGCGTGAGGGAGATGGCAACGCCGGAAGCCGTCTCCACTTAAACGGGTTGGTCCGCCCACCGGGTCACTGACGAGCGGGGCCCGGGGCTCAGGCCGTCTCCTACCTCCCGCTCGAACAGAGCAGAGGCAGGGGAGGCGCGGCCGAGCGGCGCCGGCGCTCTCCCGGGCGGCACGGGCCACCTCCGGCGGCCCGGCACACTAGAGGACTCAACGCGCTGCGCCGCACCCATCCATGTGTTGCACGGCCGCGGGGGAGCCAGGGAAGAGGAGGGCTTCGGGTGAGGTGGACCGGGGTTGACGGCGGGTTCAGCAAGGCGAGGAAGGAACGGGAAGGAGTGGAGGGAGCATGGGAGGGGCTCGCGGTGACGGTGGAGGTGCTCTAGTGTGGTCTAGAGGGGAGGAGGAGGAGTGGTGGGTGTGAATTTAGGCGGAGGCTGACGGCAAGGCTCCGGCCATGGTGGAGGATGGAGAGCGCGAGGGGAGTGGGTTGGTCCAGGGGATGCACGGGAGGGAGAGAAGGCCAAAGGAGTAGAGAGGGGGCTCGGGGGTGGCCTTAAGTAGAAGGGGGCGAGGTGCACCGTGGACGGTGAGCCGGCGAGGCTATTGCCGTCGTTGCAAGCCACGGGGGCTCACGTGGGCGTGTCCGGGATGTTTGTAGGGGTGGTCTACGCCCAGAGGAAGGGAGAGAAGGAGCGGGGGAGCGCCAGGGCAGCGCGCGTGTGAGCATGCCCATTGGAGCTCTCGGGCGGCCATGGTGCGCGTGCGAGCAGGGGCAGGAGAGAGAGAGGAAGAAGGGGGCCGACAGCGTGCCGTGTACTGGACATCGAGGCGACCTCGGGGACACGAGGGGGAGGCCCTAGGTGGTCCGGTGGCTCGGGCAGAGAGCGGCTACAGTGCTAGGGCGCACTGTAGTGCACTCTGGAGCACGCCTTTGGCATGCCATGGCATAAGAAAGGGGAAGTGGGCGCGGCCACTTGTGTCCAGTAGTGCTAGGGAGTAGTAAAGAAAGGGGAGAGGGCCTTGGATTCCCTGGACAGCCAGTAGGAGAGGAGAGAGGTTGAGGGAGAGAGGGAAATGGGCTGTCCAGAGAGAGAAAGTGAGGGTTTCACCCCCAAATAATTGATCTGAGATGCAGCCATTGCTACTGGAGGTAGAAGAGGTCTAGGAGAGGCTATGGTAAAAAGTAAAGCTCAAGGAGATTAGTGGAAGAGGTCAAAATGGTGTTTTTGGAAAAATGGCAGAAGGTGTTTGTTGTTGGTTTGGGCAAGAAAATTAACTCCAATTGACATGAGAATTAACAGGATCAAGTGTCACACATAATTGAGGTTGACCACCAAGTTTGAGTCCATTTTGAGAAAGTTGCCAATGCAACTTTTGTAAACCCTAGAAATCAGCAGAAATGGGTTTTTCAACATTTAGTCATCCAAAACTATTCTCCTTGATGCACCACTTGGTTTAGTGTCATCATTTGAGGATTTGAACATGTCTACAAAAATTCAGATCAAAAGGACACACTTGGCAATGTAGAGTTGTTCAAATTTGGTTCTCGACAGAAAGGGTTTTGGGGTACTTTGATCAAGATAAAATTCTCTCCAACTTGTGCCATTTGGTCTAGATGCATTATTACACCATTTGAGCATGTGCACCAAGTTTGAGAGCATTTGGACATGTTTGACAATGCAAAGTTGTTCAAACTTGAAAAAGGACAGAAGTGGTTTTTAGAGAGTTTCATGGGGTTATACTATTCTCCATGACATGGTACTTGGCAAGATCATCAAAAATGTCATATATGACATGATAGAATTTTCTTGGAATTTTTGGGGAATATTTCCTTTGTAAATATTTCAAAAGCTTGAAATATCCAGAAAGGGTTTTTGAGGGATTTGACCAATATTTTGAACATGACCATGTGTTGAAACTCTTATATATGGGAAATATATGCCCACTGAGTTTCCCTGATTTTTGTCAAATATTTTTGAAACAATAAAATAAGTTTTCCCTATTAATGACAATTTCTGACCTTAAGAAAAAGCTTTTAAATAAAATAGGAAAATAACTTTTAAAATTATATTTTTGTGGTTTCTGGGAATCCTATATCTAATAGGTTTCAAATATACCTTTTGAAGGATTTTTACTGCCCTTAATTAAGTACTTGCAATGCAAACCTCAATTCAGGGGTTTTTTGGAAAACTAATTTTAGAAAATACTTTTTGGCCAAATTATTTTTGTAAGAAATTATTTTTATGTCCTATACACATGGCATGATCATTGCTTCAAGAGTTTGGAGCAAGGATATGAAGTATAGGAGTTGGAGGATTTATTTGATTTTTAGAGCACTTGCAAACAACAGACAAAAATCCAATCAAGGCAAGGTCCAAAACACTCAAAAGTTTTTGTCAAACCACATTTTATCATGATTTATTAGCTTAAGTGTTGTGGCATGAAAATCAGGGTGTGACAGACCTACCCCCTTACAAGAATCTCGTCCCCGAGATTCCCAGACTAGGCACGGAAAGGAATACGGAAACTAGGATTTGGGGTAGTCTTCACGTCCTCATACTGCTTCTGCTTCCATTTGGTGCTCCATTGAACCTTGAAGTACTCGATGGCTTGGCTTCGTGTTTGTCATCCTACTTGATCCAGATTGCAATTGCGATCTCTAGCGTAGGTCATATTGGGCTGGAGGTCGATGGCTCGTGGTCGATGTCCTTCTAGAGACCGGGCTAGTTAGAAAGTTGGAAACGTTTCCGGAGGTGTGTCGCGCGGAAAACGCTGTGCACAGTGGGTAACTCAGGTGGTAATTCTAGTTGGTAGCCGTCTATTATTTGTTTTGTAGTGATCTTGGGGAAGGCCGATAAATCTTGGAGTGAGCTTCCCTTTAACATGGAAATGCTTGTTCCTTCTGAGAGGAGTGGTTTGCAGATACGCACGGTCTCCAATGAGTAAGTTCACTTCTTGACGATGGTGGTTAGTATAGTTCTTCCTCCTTGACATGGTGGTCTTCAAATGTTCCTTGACTAGTTGAATGGCTCTTCTTCCATCTTCGGGTAGACAAGTATGTCATCAAGGAAGGATGACAACTAACTTGTCCAAGCACTCCATGAAGTCTATGGGGTACGTAAAGTGGGCTGAGGCATTGGTGGTGGTCACGGTTGAGTATTGGCCAAGGTCTTATTGATCTAGAGCCAAAGCCCAAGGTCCGGATCCGACCATGTTGTGGCTTGGTAAGGCGTAAGGGTTTCAAGGATCTAGTGTGCGAGCGAACGTTTGTCACCTTATCCTTAAGTATGGTTCCTGAGATGCCGGTTGTTCTATCTAGTCCTTTAAACAAATAACCTTATACCACTGAAAGCATCAACTCTTGTGCTATATTAGGATGAGAATGTGCTCATTCACTATGTCCACTAGTTCCATAATGAACCCAGTGTTGTGCAAGGTTTACAGAGGCTTAACTGGTTCTCTTGCAATTCTGTGGGTTAAGCACATGGTTAAGGACTCGAGCTGGGGTATCTTGTGAAGTCTCGAAGGGTCTAGGAATGGGTTTCTAGTCTGGGGGGTTAAACATAACTCTACAGGGTTTTACTTGGTCGAGGAGGCTACAGAAAAGTTCTTCAGTGGTAGTTGGTTGTCGAGGTAGAATCCTTGGTGTACCTTGTCTTGCCAATCTTCAGTTAAGGAGAGAGAGATGAGAGGGAAAAGTAGCATAGAGGAGGGGAATGCCTAAAGGGGGTTCTAGAGTGCAGGTGCAAACAAACAAGTGCCAAAAGGGCCAAACACAAACAACAAAATAAGGCAGGTGATATAGTTGCGTACTTGTTGCCTAGGGCAAAAAGGGCGACTGATATCAAAACACAAACAAATAAAAACAAGCAACACACAGTCATGGTTCTATTCGAACCATCATACGGACTCGACTGCGCTTAGGGGGTACACGACTCATCCTACCCTAGGGGTTCTCGGACTAAGTAGTCGTGCTTTACTTCATGCCTCATGCAGTCTTCTGGGTTTTCCTCAGGTGTTGCTACGTCTCTTGTAGTTGTTCGATGAAACAATCCGGGTTGAGCCTGAAGATTCTTCAACAACTTCTCTCTTGTTGAAATGATGGGGTGAAGGTGGCTCCTCGTAGCAGGCATTAACTCGGTCTTCTGTTGTCCTCTTAATCATGACAATCCCTTTTTGTCTTCTAAGGCGTCGATGGTACCAAGTAGGTAATCCTTTATGCAATGACATTAACAAGGCATAGTAGAGGTCCAACATGTCGGTTACGTTGATGACAACATCGACACCGAGAGCGGGGGATGAAGAGAACCATTTTCCTGCTCACTATAATGAGGCAGACCAAATGGCGAGGTTCTCATCCACCGGTGGTTGCCGATACAACAATGGTAAGGACATGGTTGCTCTATTAGCGATGTATATCGTGATCTTGCATATCCTATGCCCTGATCGTCGTAGGCTAAGGTTGCATCATCTTGGGGCAGTGTCAAGGGTGTCACCATCTCCTGGGCCTTCAGGTCCTCATCCCTCGAGGATGTATCTTCTGTTGGTATCGTCTTGTTGTGATGTCGCCAATCTTGTGTTCAGGAGATGTGGGTGAATGACTGGCAAGGCATCTACCTTCTAGATTATCCATGAGGATTACAAGGAATCCAGTGGTCAGGGGCATAAGGGTTCTAGCGACCAAAGGTTTTGAAGGGGAAGATATCAATAAGGAAAGTATACCTTAGTTTTCGAAAAACTGAGAAGGGAAGAGAAGTATAGATAGTTTTGAAAACTAGTAGTAGTTTTGGAAATAGTTTTACCCTAACTAACGACCATGCTAACTAAGGCTTCCTACAGTCAGGATGGCTCTGATACCAGCTCTGTGGGGACCCCGACTCATAAGTCGTGATCAAAGAATGCACGTGTACAGTGATCCCAGAGATCAATGCTCACTGAACACACATAAGCTGAATAACAAGAGTCTTACATCCATACATACCGTATTACACAAGTAGGACCATTACGGTCAAGTCTTGAGTATAACATCGCAGCGGAAATCTTCGTCGATATCTTGGACCCATGCCATCTGCCTTAACCCTTCAGGCATTCTAACTGGGAAGCGTCCTAGCTCGCATGTTCGTCACCGAGGTACTCTTCTTCATATCATGTTCTTTCATGCCTGGCCAATAAAATAACTAGTGGCAAGCCAATGAGTACTTTGAATGTACTCGCAAGCAACCCAAGGGTGATAACAGAATAATTATGCAAGGCACTACTGCTAATTTGGCATTTTTGCGGAAAGCTAGTTTTTCTCATGCAAGTATGATCAACATTTATCAAGGATATGAATGCGTCTGCAACAAGTATCAGGAGGTTACAGACATCAACATCGGAATAGAGTTGTGAACAACTCATACTCAAGCTCATCGTGACTTCCTCATGAATCACGTCAACAGATTTACCAAACCGTGTTGTTTGTCAGAAACATATGGACGTAGTCTAAGAAGCACCACCCAACTGTCCTTGACCGTGGACACGGCTATTCGAATAGTTTTACACTCTGCAGAGGTTGCACACTTTACCCACAAGATCCGGGGAACTTCCGTGTCATCCACGACCCGCGGTACCTCAAGTACCCGGGGTAAGCACCCGATCACTATCTTTCCCTAGACGACACTAGCAAGGAGTCCACTCGTTGTTCCGTATCCTCACGATGTACATCATACGAGACTCACTCGAGATCGTAACACCCGAGAGGGGACACAATGGTGTATCCGGTGCCCTGTGAAAACAGTCATGGCCGCCCTACCTGGCACGACCCCGTCCCGAGAGAGAGCACCAACTCTCCCCCGTCACTAGTAATGCGGGCTCCAAGCTAGTATCGGCCTAGGTAATCAATAATGCCCATTCCCATATAAGGGTAGAGTGGTTGCGCATGTAAGGTTGGGACAGTCGAGAAATCTTAAATCTAACCCGTCTTTGTAAACAACACTTTTATCGAGCCTCGGTACACTACTTCTCCACCAAGTAGTGACCTAGTTCATCATCATCTCCCAGGGGCATTAGTGGCACCCACTGGGCTATTTGCATGTATGTCAAACCACACTTGTTTCTTTCCATGCATAACCCTGACTCACTTTGCGTAGCCATCTACTATAGAATATTTCTACAACCCACCAACACAACTCTAAGAAAGGGTAGATTCATGATCAATGCAAATATCAATGGAGTATGCAACGGAGGCAAACCTAGCAAGGTTGCCATTCAAGATATATATCATGCACTTGATGAAACAACGAAAATGCTATTATGATGAAACATGGTTCATCATGGTCAAAGGGCTGCTTGCCTGTTTTAAGAAAGTCTTCGATGTCTTCAAATATCTCTGGTCCAACTCCGAGCATTTCGTCTACTTCGTCAACTATCGTCGAAAGCGACCATAATAAGCAACACAACAAGGCAGAAAATAAAAGTGCTCTAAAAATATTGATTTGACTTTTCTAGGACATCTCTGGTTATATGAAAATTAACCAGAGTGGTTCCATTGGAATTGGGTCAGTGGATATTTATAAACATTTGGATATGGTGGAATCAAGGGGTTTATGGATTTGCAAGAAGTGTACAGAAATATATTTTTGAAAAATGAGCAAAGGCACCCATTTAACAAAGGATGATTTTAGAAGCATCTAGGAATTGGTTTCACAGGATTTGGAGTTGAAATGATTTTCCTATGAATTTGCAAAGTTGACAAATATGAAGAAATAGACCATTATTTGAGGTGATACAGAAAGTATTAGTAAAAATGTTCAAAACTAAGTTTTGAACTTATAGACATCTAGGATTTTGAATCATGGAATTTGGATCAAAAATGGGCTCTCTATGATTTTTTAAAGTTTACCAAAGCAATGGAAAAATAGGATTTGCTAATTATTTCTGAGGAGAAAGTTTTTTGAAAAATGTGCAAATAGCACCATGTGATAGATCATGAATTTAGAAACTACTAGAAATTTGAATCATCGAATTTGGAGTTAATTTGAATTGTTTATGGATTTTTGAACTTGACTGGAAAAAGAAAAAGGAAAAAGGGCTTAACCTTATCATGCACGCAGGGCGAGAGATAGGCAGCGGGCCGGCCCAGCGGCTCAGCTGCACGCGTGGAGGGGCCATGTCGGAGGCGGCTTCCTGGAAATACGCCTTCGCGTGAGGGAGACGGCAACGCCGGAAGCCGTCTCCACTTAAACGGGTGGGGTCCACCCACCGGGTCACTGACGAGCGGGGCCTGGGGCACACCGGAGGACTCAACGCGCCGCGGCGCACCCGTCCATGTGTTGCACGCCCGCGAGGGAGCCAGGGAAGAGGAGGGCTTCGGGTGTGGCGGACCGGGGTTGACAGCGGGTTCGGCAAGGCGAGGAAGGAACGGGGAGGAGTGGAGGGAGCACGGGAGGGGCTCGTGGTGACGGTGGAGGTGCTCTAGTGCGGTCTAGAGGGGAGGAGGAGGAGTGGTGGGCGCGAATTTAGGTGGAGGCCGACGGCAAGGCTCCGGCCATGGTGGCGGATGGAGAGTGCGAGGAGGGGAGTGGGTTGGTCCAGGGGATGCACGGTAGGGAGAGAAGGCCAAAGGAGTGGAGAGGGGGCTCGGGGGGTGCCTTAAGTAGAAGGGGGCGAGGTGCACCGTGGACAGTGCGCCGGCGAGGCTATTGCCGTCATTGCAAGCCACGGGGGCTCACGTGGGCGTGTCCGGGGTGTTTGTAGGGGTGGTCTACGCCAAGAGGAAGGGAGAGAAGGAGCGGGGGAGCGCCAGGGCAGCGCGCGTGTGAGCATGCCCATTGGAGCTCTCGGGCGGCCATGGTGCGCGTGCGAGCAGGGGCAGGAGAGAGAGGAAGAAGGGGGCCGACAGCGTGCCGTGTACTGGACATCGAGGCGACCTCGGGGGACACGAGGGGGAGGCCCTAGGTGGTCCGGTGGCTCGGGTAGAGAGCGGCTACAGTGCTAGGGCGCACTGTAGCGCGCTCTGGAGCACGCCTTTGGCATGCCATGGCATAAGAAAGGGGAAGTGGGCGCGGCCACTTGTGTCCAGTAGTGCTAGGGAGTAGTAAAGAAAGGGGAGAGGGCCTTGGATGCCCTGGACAGCCAGTAGGAGAGGAGAGAGGTTGAGGGAGAGAGGGAAATGGGCTGTCCAGAGAGAGAAAGTGAGGGTTTCACCCCCAAATAATTGATCTGAGATGCAGCCATTGCTACTGGAGGTAGAAGAGGTCTAGGAGAGGCTGTGGTAAAAAGTTGAGCTTAAGGAGATTAGTGGAAGAGGTCAAAATGGTGTTTTTGGAAAAATGGCAGAAGGTGTTTGTTGTTGGTTTGGTCAAGAAAATTAACTCCAATTGACATGAAAATTAACAGGATCAAGTGTCACACATAATTGAGGTTGACCATCAAGTTTGAGTCCATTTTGAGAAAGTTGCCAATGCAACTTTTGTAAACCCTAGAAATCAGCAGAAATGGGTTTTTCAACATTTAGTCATCCAAAACTATTCTCCTTGATGCACCACTTGGTTTAGTGTCATCATTTGAGGATTTGAACATGTCCACAAAAATTCAGATCAAAAGGACACACTTGGCAATGTAGAGTTGTTCAAATTTGGTTCTGGATAGAAAGGGTTTTGGGGTACTTTGATCAAGATAAAATTCTATCCAACTTGTGCCATTTGGTCTAGATGCATTATTACACCATTTGAGCATGTGCACCAAGTTTGAGAGCATTTGGACATGTTTGACAATGCAAAGTTGTTCAAACTTGAAAAAGGACAGAAGTGGTTTTGAGAGAGTTTCATGGGGTTATACTATTCTCCATGACATGGTACTTGGCAAGATCATCAAAAATGTCATATGTGACATGATAGAATTTTCTTGGAATTTTTGGGGAATATTTCCTTTTCAAATATTTCAAAAGCTTGAAATATCCAGAAAGGGTTTTTGAGGGATTTGACCAATATTTTGAACATGACCATGTGTTGAAACTCTTATATATGGGAAATATATGCCCACTGAGTTTCCCTGATTTTTTTCAAATATTTTTGAAACAATAAAATAATTTTTCCCTATTAAAGACCATTTCTGGCCTTAATAAAAAGCTTTTAAATAAAATAGGAAAATAACTTTTAAAATTATATTTTTGTGGTTTCTGGGAATCCTATATCTAATAGGTTTCAAATATACCTTTTGAAGGATTTTTACTACCCTTAATTAAGTACTTGTAGTGCAAACCTCAATTCAGGGGGTTTTTGGAAAACTAATTTTAGAAAATACTTTTTGGCCAAATTATTTTTGTAAGAAATTATTTTTATGTCCTATACACATGGCATGATCATTGGTTCAAGAGTTCGGAGCAAGGAGATGATGTATAGGAGTTGGAGGATTTATTCGATTTTTAGAGCACTTGCAAACAACAGACAAAAATCCAATCAAGGCAAGGTCCAAAACACTCAAAAGTTTTTGTCAAACCACATTTTATCATGATTTATTAGCTTAAGTGTTTTGGCATGAAAATCAGGGTGTGACACACCTTGGCCATGAAAACCGGGTATGCCACATCATTATCTCTGAGACGCCGCTTCTCCAAAGAAAGAACACTGTCGTGCAGACTCCGCATAGCACCGGTTGCAGCACTGAGCATATTTGTTGGTAGCATCGCCCTACCCGCCACATGCACCCTCCTCGAGATATCCTTAGGTGAAGGTGGCCTGTCCTGAGCACGGATCGTACTCGGTGCCGGCTGGCTCGCACCGGCGGCCTTTTTAGTCGGCCGTTTTCAGCCCTTCTTCTTGATCTGCTGTAATGGGACCGAGTTCTGCTCACAGAGCGCCTTCTTGAGTGTGTTGGGGCTGATAATATTTGGCACCTCCGCTATCTGAAGCTCGGTGAAGGCGGCAGCTGGAGGCGTCTCCTGAGAACTGAACACCAGACGACGCCTGTTGCAATTGGGTTTCTCTGCCGTACCAGCTAGATCGCGGTCGTCTTGTTTGGGTTCTTGAGAAGGAGGCCCGCAGAACTTGTCACCGTACCCATGTTCGGCAAAGTACTTATCGATGTTGGTCAATGTACCATCGTCGTTGTCGTCGTTGTCCGGATCCTGTGCCATATGCATGTCCGGATCCTGTGCCATAGGGATGTCCGGCATGTCCGGTAGCGTTGCGGCGTTCTTGCCATGGCTTGGCGCAGGCACGACTGGCGGTCTTGTCTGTGGGGTGGTGTCCCCCGCCCCAAACGAATCTGGCTCTTCGGCCGAAGCAGGGGCCAGCTTACGCAGGCGCTAAGGGCCATCTCATCTTCTTCGTCGGCCCCAGCGGGTTGAATCGGAGGTAACAGCTCGTCGCAGCCTCGCAGCACCCGAACCACTTCAACCCTATACATTGTGGGTGGCATCGGATTACCATGGAACACGGGGTTGCCCGGTTGAACGATTCTGCCCTTGGTGACATCGACCAACTCGCCGCCCACGAAGTGCAGAAGAGTGCAAGGAACGTTTGCGGCGCCCTGCGAAAACATGTAGGGCGTCAGGGATGCCCAGTCAAAGGCAAGGAGATGAAGTCCTCGGCCGAGAGGCTTAGTTACCGTGATGCCGTCAAGCTCAGCTAATGTCGAGGCACCGCCAACGGCGGGCGGGCAACTAACGGAGGGGCCGCTTGCTGGCGAGGTGCCGGCCGGCGTACACCCGGGTGCATTAAGCTCCAATGCCGGCATCAGAGACACCAATACCGCCGCCGCCGGAGACACCAGTGGCGCCACCGCCGTAGACACCAATACTGCCGCCGCCGGAGACACCAATGGCGCCGCCTGCATGTTGTGTGAGTTGCTGGCCGTGAAGCTGGAAATCGGGGGCGGCCCCTGTTGGCCACCCGCAATCCACGTCGTTATCCCATGAATCAAGGTAGGCATAATGCCGGTAAGTGTCGATCCCAGTTGTTGTTGCACTTGCTCTTGGACCATCTCCGGAATCCACGCCACTTGCGCCTTGAGTGCTTCAACCTCGCGCGACTGGCTTTCCGACCTGGTCTTTTTCTCCTTTCGCCCACCAGCGCCATAGTATGACGACCATTTTGTGGACAAGCCTTTGCCGTCCACACGACCAGCTGACGTCAGCTTATTGAGCTTATCCCTGTTTTTCATTACGTTCAATGCCCTATTCAAAGGGGTGTCGAAAGGGGAGCTCTGAGACAACCCCGCTCTACTGCTTTCTTTGTCCTGCGGAAGGAACGTGAACCATTTAGAAATATTGGGGATTAATTAGAATGCAACCATATGGAGCTAATTACGCGGGGGTGTACTCCTTACCAGAACAAGCTCAAGCTCCTTGGTCTTCGGATCCGTGGTAAGCTCCTTTGTTACCGGGTCCTCCTTGTACCAGGCCCTGAGAAAGTTCCTGGTCTGCTTGTCATTGTATTTCTCGAAGCGGGGCGATAGGCCTTTCTTGGCACGCTCCGCATCCTCCTTGTCCCATACAGGCTCCGCCACTCTGTAACCGCCGGGACCGAGTTGGTGGACCCCTATGTTCAACTGCCACATTTCTTTCCCCCACTGACTTGATTTGGAGGTTGCGGGGCTCTCGCACTTGATCTTGAACTTCTTGTAGTCATCTTCGCTCATTAAAGGATATTTCGCCTTGATCTTCTCATAACTATCACCTTTGTCAATCATTGCCTTAACCGTGCTTTTCCAAGTAGACAGGGCCGTGCTCATCGTCGTGAGGGCGGCACCGTTCACTTTATTACCCGAGAGGCGTGTGTTTGCGAACTCAGCGGGGAACTTGTATCGTTCGTGCAGCTTCGTGAAGAGGAGGCTGCGCAAATTCCCTCGGTCCTTATGCCTTAGGTTCTCGGTGTTGATCGAGGCGGTGCTCCGGAGAATGCACCCGAGCTGAATCGAGTACCCCTTGACTACGTGTTTGGGCGCCGTCGGATGCTCGTCGGAGTTCACTTCAGTAAATTCCTCCCTGACGGTGCCGAGCATGTTCGGGCGCCGGTCCTTCCGTTGCCTCTTCGGTTGGCTCCATCTATGCGTGCGCCGCCATCATCAGTGGTGGCATCCGCGGTGCCATCATCAGTGGTGTCATCCTTGACGCCACTAGGGGTTTTGTAGTCAGGATCGGCGTCTTCCGCGACGTCCTCATAGCGGTGAGGTTCTTCCTCCAACTCCTGGGACAGCTCCCAGAATTGCTTGCCGCCCGAACCGCCGGCCTCATCATTGTGGGCCATGTTTCGCTCTAAATAGGAAAAAAGTTTGGTCAAAAAGTTGGTTATTGTCAAGGAACAAGATCATGGTCTCATCATTTAGGGTTTGTCGACACCGAGGCATCCTAAAAGCTAAGCTTTTATCATTTAGGGTTTGTCGACGCCGAGGCACCCTAAAAGCCTAAGCGTACATCATTTAGGTTCTCATCGACACCAAGGCACCCTAAAAGCCAAGGTTTCATCATTTAGGGTTTGTCGACGCCGAGGCACCCTAAATGCTAAGTTTTCATCATTTAGGGTTTATCGATGCCGAGGCACCCTAGGTTGGGCCTAATCACTTGGCACTAATCAGTTGGCTCTATTGCCACCTATGTTGGGTTTATCATCTAGGGTTTACCGATGCTGAAGAGAATTTCTAAGTTGGGCCTAATCACTTGGCTCTATTGCCACCTATGGTTTAATGCAGCAAGAATAAAGGGGCAGTTGATCCTACTTAATTAAGTACTAAGATACCCCGGCCCATGCATTAGTAGCAAGTACCTCATATGTCCGATTTTTAGCAAAGTCATGC
Source organism: Triticum urartu (assembly GCF_003073215.2). Lineage (NCBI taxonomy): Eukaryota > Viridiplantae > Streptophyta > Magnoliopsida > Poales > Poaceae > Triticum > Triticum urartu. The sequence continues at coordinate 389,135,574 of NC_053027.1, read as the reverse complement.
TAAAATTCATGGAAAATTTCAGCATGACCTTTGCTGAAAATAGGACATATGGAGTAACCGAATTTGCCGGAACGGAAGTTAATCGACATTACGGCAAACTCAAGGGCCTCTCGGGGTACCTGCAAAATCATCATGACACAAAGGGCCTCTCAAGGGCCTCAAGCAGCAGCGGCGTCTCCTAGGACCCCATTTTTTTGCTAAATTTCTTTATGCAACAATCAGAGCAGAAAATTCAGCACCACAATGTGCCTCTACTTTCATATGGATGAAAAGGCCACAGACCATATGGTCCTCTGCTTGCATATGGAAAAAAATCAGCTCAACTTATGTGAGCTTCCATTCCAGATCTAATAGGTCACCCAACAAAAATTATAAGTCCTCACACCATATATACTTTATCACATTATAAGTCCTCACACCATCAACTATGAAAAAATCCGAGAGTATAAGTCTGGTTACATTCACCCAAGTCCAAACGTAAAATTCTGTCCAACATAGTACAGCCCACTTTGATAATTTCATAGGATTTAATATACCGAACGAAACCTGACAAGTGATATGTGTTTTAAGTATCTACAGAACTAACTAGCAGCAGGTGTGCAATGAAAAAATTCTGGAGTTATGCTATGCAATCTACAATGTAGTCTAAGGGGAACTAACTAGCAGCAGCTCATCTAGAACACATGTGAGTACTTCAATGGAAATAGCAACATCAGGAAGAAAAGAAGGAACACTGTCCCACAGTAGCAACAGCAGGTGTTCAATTAGTCAAGCAGCAGGAACACACAAGCAAAGCATGTGTTCATTTAGTGAAGCAGTTGGTGTGACTGTACAAATTACTCTACTGATACATGATACATGTGTCATGTGCATTGATCACTATAGCCTTGTTCTCTGACCAAACATCTTCATCTCACTACTTGGACAGCGCAGTGTACTGTTATGTCCACTCACAGACCAAAAAATTGCAACCAATAACGAACAAATGCCTAACAATTCCATGGAGCTACTGGATTAAGTGAGAGCTATGTGCGGTTTTTTTAAAACAAGTGAGAACTCCTACATGCTTGCCAGGCCATGAAAAAAATGAGTGATGTTTCCATAATTATTTCTTAGAGTGAATACAGTATGTTCTCCAAAACTCAGCAAACAATATGCAGATCGTTCTTAGTGTCTCTTGCTTTTCTGATAGCCAAATAGCCACTAATAATATGCCATTGGGATCATCATCGCTTCAAATCATTTGTCTGGAAACAAAGGAATGTATAAACTGAATTTGCAGAATAATAAAGACAGATATGAGTTGCTAGCTGTTATGAGGCACCAGATATGTCTTTGCTTGCTGCAGTTGTGGTTCTGTGTCATTGATGTCCTAGGAGTTTTCTCAAATTTTACTAGCTCAAGTGTGATGCTATTTCCTGTTTACCTATGTGTGCCACAGTTACTTTGTTACATAATTACCCTTTCATAAACTAAGCAATTAACATGAGCACATAGTTACATACTAGTATGTTTCACACAAAAGCAAACAAATCTCCTGGAATGTGTCATGAAATTGAGTTTTAACCAACTGCCTTATATAATTTTGCTATTAAGCACAGATCATTTTTGTTCAGGTTTCTTTTCCATAAGAAGTATAAATCTGCTCCTAAACAAACAAGGTCGGCCCTGTGGCGACTTGGATAACAGCTAGCTACACTGACAGAGAGGAAGACGAAATCAAAGGGGGGAGGGGAACCGGTGCAGCTCACCGAGAGGAAGATGATGGCGAGCTCATGCGGGGCCGGGGTTGATGAGGTGACGCGGATCGACGGTGAGGCCGCGGTGGCCGGAGGTTGAAGAAGACCTTGATCCGCATGATGCAGAGTCGTCGAGCTCGAACGGCTAGCCGTAGATGACGTAGAATAACACTGCAGAGCTCCTGGACTCCTTGGTGGGGTGCGGGGACGACGGTGGTCGCGGGGACGATGCGGTGACGGGGACGACCTAGTCGGGTAAAGCAGCGCGAGGGGAGGGGAAGTGGGGAGGTGCTAGGGTGTGGAGCGGGTGCGGGGGTCGTCGGAACGGGCGCGGGGGAGCCGGAGCGGGTGTGGAGCAGGCGCGGGGGTCGTCGGAGCGGGTGTGGCGGGGGAGGGAAGGGGGATCTGGCGAGCGAGAGGGAAGGGGGGATCGGGCGAAGGGGTATCCAGCTAGAGGGGGGAATGTTAGTAATGGCGCACCCTCCTCTCGTGTGCCATTAGTAGGTTTTTTTCTGATAGCAATGGCGCACCCCCCTCTGGTGCGCCATTAGTAACTTTTTTTCTGATAGCAATGGCGCACCCTCCTCTGGTGCGCCATTAGTAACTTCTTTTTTTCATTGTTTCTTGTTGCATCGAATAATTTGTTTTTTATCAAATTTGTTATTTTCATGAGGACTAGAACAGAAGATATCATCAAATATCATCAATTTTTTTAAATATCATCAAATTTGTTATTTGAAAATATCATCAAATTTGTTATTTAAAAATATCATCAAAAAGTGGGGGAGGGTGCGGGGTGTCAGCGGCGGTGGTGGAGCGGGCCGGGGGAGGGTGCGGAGGGTCGGCGGCGGCGGTGGAGCGGGCCGGGGGAGTGGTGGGTCGTCGGCGGCGGTGGAGCGGGGGAGGGTGCGGGGGGCCGGGTGCTCGTCGGCGGCGGTGAAGGGGGATCAAGATTGGGTGTCCTCATGAATTCAAAAAGTTCCCGTGAAATTTAAAAATATTCATGATATCAAAAAGTGCCCATGAAATACAATTGGGAAATGAAGACTACGATTTAAATACAATTGATCTTAGCTAGCTATCTGTTCATAATCTTCTTGCCCTTCTTTTTCGCAAATGGAGTTCTTCTGTGGAACGGACGTCCTTTAGGTAGGGTGGTCCTGCTTCTTCTTGTGGTGTGTGCTGCTACTTCATCGTCGTCGTCATGTTCGATCTTTGGGTCGCCGTACTTGTCGAAGTCTTGCTCATTGGCTACTCCATCCATTCCGATGATCTTCCTTTTGCCTCTCCTCATGACAACACGACTGGGCTTTGACGGGTCGGTAATGAAGAAGCATTGGTCCACTTGGGAAGCCAGTACCCATGGCTCATTTTTCACGGTGACGTTTGCTCCCGCGGTCTTGGATTTGGCTTCGGGTATAACCATGGTGGTGAAATACCGGTCTTCTTTTAGGACGCTCTTGGCCCATCTGACATGGAACATCGGGACCTTCTCTCCAGCGTAGCTCAGCTCCCAGATCTCCTCGATCCTTCCGTAGTATCTGTCCTTGTCGTTACCGGTGTAGGATTCCATCATTACCCCGGAGTTTTGATAACCATCGCTCTTCATGTCCTTGTCCTCGGTGTATAATGTGTAGCCGTTGATATCATACGCCTCATAGGTCATCAGGTTGTGCTCGGCGCCCTGTGACAAGGCGAATATGAGTTGTTCTTCCGCGGAAGAATCCTCATATAAAGGGTACGACAGAAGCTTCTACTTGAACCAACACGTGAAACATGAGTTGTGCTCTTTGATTATATCTCCGTCTGTTCTCTGTTGGCCTCGGTCATTGTACGTCTTCTCAATAAAGGTTTTGTGCTCTACCACCCAAGGATCGACCACGTCTATGTGTTGTAGCGCGACTAGGTTTTCTCTTTCAAAGTCGGCGAGTCGACCCTCAAAGTCGACATGCATTTCACGGCGACCCTCACGGTGACCCCATCCAGCGAGCCTGGCGAGGTGCCTGTTGACGGGCAGACCAACGGGGTTCTCGATGCCTAGATAATTCGTGCAGTAGGAGATGCACTCTTCGGTCAGAAAGCCCCTGGCTATACTTCCCTCTGGACATGACATGTTGCGAATGTATCCTTTGATGACACCATTCATCCTTTCGAACGGCATCATGCTGTGCAGGAACGTCGGCCCGAGTTGGATGATATCCTCCACGATATGGACTAGCAGATGCACCATAACGTCGAAGAACGCGGGCGGGAAGTACATCTCAAGCTCACATAGTATCACCACGATCTCTTCCTGTAGCCTTCTGAGTTGCCTCACGCCAATCGACTTCCAAGAGATGACGTCGAAAAAGTTGCATAGGTCAAATAGCGTTTCACGGACGTTCGTGTCCATGATCCCACGGATTGCAACTGGAAGTATCTGTGTCATCAGCACGTGACAGTCCTGAGACTTCATCCCGCTGAACTTCTGCTTCGCTGGGTCTAGGTATCTGCTTATCTTCCCCGCGTAACCTTAAGGAAGTTTTACTCCTACGAGGCAGGTGAAAAACTGCTCAATCTCCTCCTGACTTAGAGTGAAGCACGCGGGAGGGTAGTCACTTCCGGTCTTCTAGGCCTTTTTGCCTTTGCGACGAGTTTCTGTGTCCTGCTTCACCTCATCATCATCATCATCATCATTAGCGTGAAGCTCCTGCCTGATGCCCATTGATTTCAAGTCTGCCCTTGCTTTCGGCCCATCTTTGGTCCTCTCTGGCATGTTGAGCAGGGTACCAAGCAGACTCTCGCACACATTCTTCGTGATATGCATGGCATCAAGGCTGTGAGGCACACGGTGGATCTTCCAGTATGGAAAGTCCCAGAAAACAAACCTCGTTTTCCATACCTTCAGCAGCGGCTCTGGCGCATTTCGCTTCTTTCTCGGCTCTGGCGCCTTTTGCTTCTTTCCCGGCAGTGGGAAATCTTTCCAATTTTTGAACAGCTCGTCTATTTCCTCGCCGCTCCTCGTACGCGGGCGTTTTCGGGGTTCGGTTTCACCATCGAATAGATCCTTGCGTTTCCTTCACGGATCATTGTCGCGAAGCCACGTTCGATGTCCCATGAACACGGTTTTCGAAGATCCGGGATCTCTATCTAGCTGGCGATACATTGTGTCATCCATGCACCTTACGCATCCAGAAAATCTGTGGACTACCTGCCCTGCGAGATATCCGTAACCGAGATAGTCGTGCACCATCGTGAGCAGTGCGGCTCTCATAGGGAAATATTCTTTCTCTGTGGCATCCCACGTATTGGCTGGCGTTTTCCACAACGTGTCTAGCTCCTCTTTCAGCAGCCCCAGATACAGATTGATGTCGTTCCCTGGTTGTTTCGGCCCTTCAATTAGCATACTCATGTGAATGTACTTCCTCTTCATGCACAACCAGGGGGGAAGGTTGTACATCCACACAAACACAGGCCACGTGCTATGTGTGCTTCTCTGGCTGCCAAACGGATTGACTCCATCGGTGCTCGTGCCCAGCACGATGTTCCTTGGATCCTTCCCAAATTCTGGGTATTCGAAGTTCAATGCTTGCCACTGGCTCGCATCCTTAGGGTGACTCAGCATCTTGTCTTTTTTATTTATCTCCGGATCATTTCCGTCATCTTCCCGCTTCTTCTCCTCCCTATCCGCGTGCCAACGCAGGAGCTTTGCTACCTTAGGGTCCGCGAAATACCGCTGCAGACGAGGAGTGATCGGAAAGTACCACACTGATTTTCGAGGAGCTTTCTTCATCTTCTTGTATCGAGTGACGCCGCACACCGGACATATGGTAGACTCCGCGTGCTCGTCCCGATAAATGATGCAATTGTTCATGCACACATGGTATTTCACGTGCGGTAAATCCAGAGGACACCCGATTTTCTTCGCCTCCTCGAAACTGGTCGGGCACTTGTTCCCCTTGGGAAGACGTTCATGCCAGAATGACATGTTCTCGTCGAAGCATGCGTCGGTCATTTTGTGTTTTACCTTCATCTCCAGAGCCATGAGCGTTACTTTCAGGTGGGTATCCTCGGGCCTGCATCCTTCATACAATGGAGTAACCGCATCTATCTCCAGTTGATCTAGCTTGGCTTTCTCTCGGGCGGCAGCTCTTGCGTTATCCGTCTGCTTGAGAAGCAGCTATTGAATATGAGGGTCCTGCACCTAGCCTCCATTGTCGTCATCTCCGGCATCTTCATCTTCATGATCATGCCCTTCGTCTTGATCTTCCTCATCATCATGTACGACATCTTCTACATGATGACTATGTACAGCATCACCGTCGTGATCATGTCCTGGAGATTCTTCGTCTTCTCGCCCGCCCTCGCCGCGGTGGTACTTGTCTTGTTGCCCTTCCTCATTTCTTACCCGGCCCCCATGGACGACTTCATAGTCATCTTCATCACCTTGCCACCGATAGCCATCCATGAAACCACGCAAGAGCAGGTGGTCCCGCACCTGCCCGGAATCCGGGTCCGCTATAAGGCTCTTCAGCTTGCATCTTCGACACGGACATCTTATCTCCGTCTCGTTCTTTTGAAGCATCTCAGCCTTCGCGGAGCTCAAAAACCTATTCACGATGCCTTCGGTCATCGTGCGTACCATGGTCGCCTGCGGGCTAGAGCAAAACGATATTTTAGAACCAAGAAAAAATTTGGCATGACCTTCCCTAAAAATAGGACCAAAAAGAATGCATAGTGCCAAAATTCTCGCCGAAACGGAAATGAATCAACATTCCGGCAAAATATTGGCAACTATCGCATTTCAAATACCGGTTCCTGCAAACACAAACATATATGCAACACCACAAACACATGCAACGCCACAAACATACATAGATCTAGCTAGGCCACAAAAAGTGCATGTGCACGTTGTTGGAGCGAGCTAGGGAGAAAAAAAGTAGATCTACATCATGAAGATAGCTTTCCCCTTACTTACCTATCAAAAAAAGGTAATTTCACCACTTAATTTTGATGAATCTATGGTGGAAATGAGGTGAGGAGGAGGAGGCAGTCGAAAGCTTGGAGAAGGAGGTGGAGGGAATGAAGTGGGGAAAGTGAGTGGGTAGGTGTGGGGCTGTCCAAAATATCTTGTTGGGGTCCCAGGTTACTAATGGCGCACCACCTGCAAATGCGCCATTAGTAACCCTGGTTACTAATGGCGCACTTGCAGGTGGTGCGCCATTAGTAGTTTTGCAGAAAAGTAAAAAAAAAAATATATATATATATATACTAATGGCGCACTTTTACAGGGTGCGCCATTAGTAGTTTAAACTAGTAATGGCGCACTGTGAGGCGGTGCGCCATTAGTAGTTTTGCAAAAAAAAAGAATAAAAAAAATTCAGTACTGGCGCACTCCATGCCTGGTGCGCCATTACTAGTTAGAACTAGTAATGGCGCACTTCGGTAGGATGCGCCATTAGTATGCATGTAAAAATGAAAAAAATTATCACTAGTGGCACACCTGTTTTCTGGTGCGCCATTAGTGTCTTCCACACTAATGGCGCATCACCAACTGGTGCGCCATTAGTATATAGTAGTGGCGCACTACTTCCCTGGTGCGCCATTAGTGTCAATCCTATCTATAGCCCTTTTCCTAGTAGTGGGATGGAAAATATTGAGCCTTCATTGATGTTGAAGGTCATTGCAGCTTTAGGCCAGTGCATGTGGATGATTGACCGTCCATCCTTCGTCCTCTTCAAGAACACTTCAATATTGAACCATGGTTGTTGTATGAATACCTTCCTCGTCTCCTGACTACACAGGTGGTTTGAGAGGTAATCATCAGTCAACTGCGTTGGAAAGGCCTGAAAACAAGGTTGTGCATAAATATCTTCTCTATATTGGAAATGGGGCAAAGGAATAAAAAGGCAAGGTCTAATAGTTAGTACCATCCTGTAGTGAACTGATGTCTTCTTCATTGTGCAAACAAAGATCTTGTTGTTTTTTGTCACTAATTTCTTTATCCTAAAAATCTTTCTGAGTTTCTTGACTTGACTGATATTCATGGACAACTCATTTCCCCATATGCAAAAAGGGACGAACAGTGGGCAGAACCTCTGACAGCAGGACCAACAAGTGCAAGACCAAATTGTTAAAAACCTAAATATTAGAATGGTTCCTGCAATTGCACAATAATGTGCTATTAGACAAAGGACCATGCATGTGCAAACCTCGATTGTAAACCTCAGTGCTTCCCATTGTTTCCCTGAAACACATATAAGATAGTTAGTGATCAGGTTAAGTGAGGGTTTGCATGCTATTAGTAAAATATGTTGATGAAAAATGATCACATTGCAGATTCATCAGATTAATTCAAGCCACTTGGTAAACCCATTTATCCAAACCAAGCATGATTAAGAACTAGGAAATATAGCAATTGTATATGTTTCTCATGTGTAAGTGCATCTAGTGCCCCTTAGTGATTTTGGTGTATTGAAGACTTATAGGTTAAGGGACTAATGCATTTGTGAGTGTACACAGGTCTATAAGTCTATGAGGAGTTTGAGATTTACAGAGGAAGTCGACCCCTAAAAATGAAGTTCTTCAACTGAAGACTTTAGATTTCTGAAGACTTTCTGAAGACTTTGAAAGTGAAGAAATTTGTGTGACCTTGAAGACTTGGTATTCATTCGAGGAACATGAAGCGTGAAGACTTTTGTTTTCATAGTTTAATTTTCTCTTTCTTGAGTCATAGGAAACACCATACTGTTAAAGGGGGTCGAGGAAATACTAAGGAAAAATTTCCATGTGATGCTCAACTCAAAATCCTACACCTACCAATCCCTTCGAGTGAAGCCATTGGAAATCTCATACAGTCCAGTCATATTCTTCAGTGACAGAGACGAAGTTCTTCTGGTCTCTGAGGAATTTGTTCTGACTGAGGAGTTAGGAATTCGCCAGTGCGGATTTCCTACACAGTGAGTAACATGATAGCCCTGAGGATTTTGCTACTCAAAATTCCGACCGTTGCTGTGCTATGCGCCAGCTGTCCCAAAATATCTATCCACATAACGGTCATATCATTGAAGGGCATTTATGTCTTATCATGTCAGGCTGCTCCCTAGGCTATAAATAGCCGCCCCCCTACAACCACTAGCTAGTTGGCTGCTCCGAGAGAAACTAACACTTTTCATTTGAGAGCAACCCATCCTCCGAGGACTTTGAGAGAAAATCATCAAGTGAGGAAAAACCCAAACCCAAACACCTACAAACCCCAAGTGATTGAGCATCACTGAAGAGATTGATCCTGCGTGGATCCGACGCTTGTTACCTTTGAAGACTGTCTTTGTTAGGCGTCATGGTCTAGAGCATCCAAGAGGAATTGTGGATCGCCGAGTGACCAAGTTTGTGAAGGTTCAGAAGTCACCTGAAGACTTACCACGAGTGATTGGACGATGTCTGTGTGACCTTAGTTCAAGGAGAATATGGTGAGGACTTGGTGTCCTGAGCTGCGTGTTCAGGACTGGGTGTCCGGGACTATGTGTCCTCGAGTTTAAATACTCAGCTGCTCCAACCAGACGTACAACTAAGATAGTTGTTGGAACAGGTCTACCAAATCATTGTCTTCACCAAGCTTACTGGTTCCATTTCCTCAACTCTTTCATTTCCTCATAACTGAGTTGTGTGCTTGTTCATATCTATGTTTGAAGACTTTGACTAAAGACTTTCTCAATTTCCTCAGTTCAATTTCTTCAGTCTGTTTGTCTTCATCCTATGTTATCCTGTGCTTACGCTTCTAGTACTCTATGCATGTCTTCATTTCATCATGATGACTATGCTTGTATTCTGCTATGTGTAATTTTGAGTACTTATTTCCCTGCTAGTAGTTCTTCGCTAAGGAATTTCCTCACCGGCAAATTCCTCAGTGAAGAATTTCATAAAAATCGCCTATTCACCCCCCCTCTAGTCGATATAACACACTTTCAATTGGTATTAGAGCAAGGTACTCCCTTGTTCTGTGTGATTTTGGTTTAACGGCCTGGAGTTTTAGTTATGTCGACTGCAGGTATGAAGAAAGTGACTTGCCCCATTTTTTACGGTCATTAGTATCCCAAGTGGAAGGCCATGATGAAGAAGTGCCACATGGCGATGAACAGCGAGCTGTGGACCGTCACTGAGATTGGTTTGACCGATCTTTGCAAGATGGCGGAAGCATATGACATTCGCAAGTACACTCTTCTCAACCTCACGGCGAAGGACGTCATCTACTCCTGTCTGTCTCAAAATCAGTTCAGGAATATCATGCATCTCGATCATGCGAAGGTTATCTGGGACCGTCTCTCTGAGGTCTATGAAGGTCATCGAACCTGTCATGACCCTTGGTTTGAGGAATTCAAGGAATCTCTCAAAGTGATGACATTCGAACCAAAATCATCGTCTTTTGCATCATGCCTTATGGCAAAAGATGCTAAGGTAACTGAATGCTACCTATCTGAGTCTAGTGATGATGAATTTGGTGATGAATTTGGACCCAGCTATGTCAAACTTGCTTCCCTTGCCACTAAACAACAAAGAGCTTTGGAAAAAGTTTACTACATGCTAAATAAGAGCGATGATATGTTGGGTGAAGAAATGGATCAATCAAAAGCTTTGGTTGAAAGTCTTCAGAGACTTCATACTAAGTATGACACCCTTCAAGATCATCATAACACTCTCTTATCTGATCATGAGAAGCTTTCTTATGAATTTCTTCAAAGAAAGCAAGACCTTGAAAATCTAAGAGTGAGTTATGAAGATCTTCAAAAGGAGCGTGATTCATTACTTGCTCAACAAATCAGCGCTTCTCAGGAAGAATTTGTTCCTCCTTGTTTGAAATGCATTGAACGTGAATCTGCTAATTCTTCACCTGAATGTTCAAATGCTACTAATGTTTCAAATTCTTCACATGCCTCTGTTATCACTAATTCCTCATCTGAGGACATTGCTAGTATCACTGACGATGCAGGGCTGAAGGAATTGTACATGACAGGCATGTACAAAAGCCTCAAAGGGCATCAGACTCTTTGTGATGTGCTTAAAAAGCAGATCCTCAACAAGAACCCTAGGAAAGAGGGTATTGCTTTTGAGAGGAAACTCAATGCTGATGGTACATATTGGAAGCCTGAGTAGTACCCCAAAACTACATGGGTTGCTGCAAAGGGACCTCCAGTTGATCCATCTAACTTATGTGGATTTGCATGCGAATCTCCTCGTTCTGATGATGAGTCATTTGACTCCAACTATAAAATGTTGAAAAATCAGAATGGTGAAGTATTTGCTAGATATGTTAGCACTAACTGCAGGAACGGTCCTCCTATGAAGAAAATCAGGGTTCCCAAAAGATGCCTTGAAAATCTTCAGGTGAATGTCATCATGACACCACCTGTGAAGAATAGGAACCCCAGATCAAATTCTTCATATGGACCAAATTCTTCATATGGATCCAAGTCCTCATACGGACCAAACTCCTCACATGGATCATATTCCTCAAAAGGATCAAAGTCCTCATATGAACATCATCGTGCTAACCCATCTATTTCGCAGGGAAGATCTGAGGATTATGGATATGTGCACTATTCTTCAAATCATTATGTCCATAAGTCCTCGAAGAATTTCTCTGCTTACTCTTATGCTTACTCTAACCCCTCTTATGTGAAATGAAATGGACTGGCATCTATGCCACCTTTCTCTTATGGAGCTCGCAAAATGATGAACTCTTTGCCACCCCTTCTGATGTGGGTGGTGAATAAAAAGAACTAATCTATTCTGCAGGGTCAGGTCTCCAGACGTACGTAATCGTCTGAAGAATTTGCTGGAGACCTGAGCATGCCTGATAGGACGCAGGCTAATCATGAAGAAATGAACTTTCATTTCTCATGTCGTCATGCTGCTTTATCTGTTCTTTTGCTTGATGAAATTGATCTGATGAATTGATGTCATATTCTTCACTGATGAAGTATATGAGTTTGTAAGTTGCACTAATTCACCTACAGGATGATCAACCAAAAGCCACTGAGTGGGTCCTCGATAGTGGATGTACAAATCACATGACTGGCGACAAGAATCTATTGATGGATGCTCCATTATCTCCGTAGCATCTGAAGCATATCATCTTTGCCGACAAAGGAAAAAGTCAGGTATTGGGTTTACGTAAGGTTGCGATCACAAAGGATCGACACATGGACAAAGTCATGCTTGTTGAGTCCTTAGGATACAACCTTATGTCTGTCTCAATGCTTTGTGATCTTGATATGGTTGTTGTCTTTGGCAAGTATTGTTGTGTTGTGGTTATGGAAGCTGACAATTCCAAAGTCTTTGAAGGATTTAGGAGAGGAGCCCTGTATATTGTTGATTTCTCTACAGGACCACAACCAGCCGTGTGCCTACTTGCAAAAGCTTCAGAAGGTTTGCTCTGGCATCGACGACTTGGTCATGCAGGCATGAGGAATTTGCACACGCTTGCAAAGAAGAAGCATGTCATTGGCATCGAGAATGTCAAATTCCTCAAGGATCACCTATGCAGAGCCTATGAAGCTGGGAAGATGACAAAGGCCAAGGATCCAGCCAAGACTATCATGACCACCACGCACCCGTTTGAATTGCTTCACATGGATCTCTTCGGTCCTAATCATTATTTTACTGTTTCAAATGAAGCATCTCAATATGGCTTTGTTATTGTTGATGATTACTCTCGTTACACATGGGTACACCTTGTTACTTACAAACATGAAGTGCAGGAAGTCTTCAAACGATTTTGCTTGAGGGCTTCAACCAACTTTGATGTGAAGATTAAGCACATCAGAAGTGACAATGGCACTGAGTTCAAGAATTCTGGTCTCGATGACTCTCTTGATGAACTTGGTATTACTCATGAGTTATCTGCTCCTTACACTCCTCAGCAGAACGGCGTCGTGGAGCGCAAGAACAGGACTCTTGCTAAGATGGCTCGCACTATGCTTGATGAATACAAAACGCCTCGTTGTTTCTGGACTGAGGCAATTGATACTGCGTGCCACATCATCAACAGAGTATATCTTCACAAATTCTTCAAGAACACTGCCTATGAACTCCTAACTGATAAGAAACCCAATGTAAGTTATTTCAAAGTCTTCGGTGCGAAATGTTGGATTATAGATCCTCATCACAACTCAAAATTTGCACCGAAAGCACATGAGGGTTTTATGCTTGGTTACGGAAAGGACTCGCACACCTATAGAGTCTTCAACAACGTTCTTCACAAGGTTGTTGAAACTGTAGATGTGCGGTTCGATGAAACTAATGGCTCGCAAAGAGAGCACCTACCTACTGTGATAGATGAACCACCACCTGAGGAAACTATCAAGTTCAAGGCTACTGAGGATGACATTCCTACTGAAGAATCTGCTGAAGAATTCATTCCAGAACATGAAGAACGTCGAGCTAATGCACCTAAAGAAAATACTGAAGAAAATGGTGCTGAAGAGAATGCTGATCAAATTCCTCAACGACAACCAGCTCATCCTCGCATTGCAAAAGAAGTGCAAGTTGAAAAGATCATCAATGACATCAAAGTGCCAGGTCTTCTCACATGCTCAAAAGCTTCACATTTATCTAACTTTTGTGGGCACTATGCCTTTGTCTCTATCACAGAGCCCACTAAGGTAGATGAAGCATTTCTGGAGCCTGAGTGGATTCAGGCCATGCAAGAAGAATTACATCAGTTCGAGCTCAACAATGTCTGGGAACTGGTCAAACGTCCAGATCCTCGCAAGCAAAATATCATTGGCACAAAGTGGATCTACCGCAACAAAAAAGATGAAAATGGCCTTGTGGTGAGGAATAAGGCAAGACTTGTAGCTCAAGGCTACACAGAGGTTGAAGGAATTGATTTCGATGAAACTTTTGCACCTGTTGCTAGACTTGAGGCTATTCGCATATTACTTGCTTATGCTAACCATCATGATATCAATTTATATCAAATGGATGTGAAAAGTGCATTCCTCAATGGTAAGCTTGAGGAAGAAGTATATGTTGCTCAACCCCCAGGTTTTGAAGATCCAAAGAATCCTGACAAAGTCTTCAGACTCAACAAGGCCCTCTATGGCCTCAAGCAGGCCCCTCGGGTGTGGTATGATACCTTGAAGGAATTCTTCATGAAGAAAGGCTTCAAACCCGGTTCACTTGACCCTACTCTTTTCACTAAATCTTATGATGGCGAATTGTTTGTGTGCCAAATATGTGTTGATGATATTATCTTTGGCTGTACTGACCAATGTTACAGTGATGAATTTGCCTATATGATGAGTGAAGAATATCAAATGTCTATGATGGGAGAGTTGAAATTCTTCTTAGGTCTTCAAATTCGTCAACAACGCAATGGCATATTCATATCTCAGGAGAAATACCTCAAGGATGTACTAAGGAAATTCGTCATGCAAGATTGTAAAGGCGTCAAAATTCCAATGCCCACAAATGGCCATCTATGCACTGATGAAAATGGTATCGACTTCGATCATAAGGTATACCGCTCCATGATTGGCTCTTTATTGTACTTATGTGCATCTAGGCCAGACATAATGCTTAGTGTTTGCATGTGTGCCCGATTTCAAGCAACACCGAAGGAATCACACCATAAGGCTGTGAAGCGTATTCTTCGATATCTAGCTCACACACCAACACTTGGATTATGGTACTCCAAGGGCTCGGCTTTTGATCTCATTGGATATTCTGACTCTGACTATGCTAGTGATCTTGTGGACCGCAAGTCAACATCTGGTACATGCCATTTCCTCGGACGATCTTTGGTCTGTTGGTCCTCGAAGAAACAGAACTGCGTATAACTATCTACTGCTAAAGCTAAGTACATTGCCGCTGGTTCTTGCTGTGCTCAATTGCTATGGATGAAGCAAACTCTCAAGGACTACGGCGTCAACATGAAGAATGTGCCTCTCTTCTGTGACAATGAGAGTGTCATCAACATTGCTCACAACCCAGTTCAGCACTCGAAGACTAAGCACATTCAGATTCGTCGTCATTTTCTTCGTGATCATGTGTTGAAGGGCGACATTTCTATTGAGCATGTGAAGACTGAAGAATAGCTAGCCGATATCTTCACAAAGCCCTTGGATGAGAAGAGATTTAGCAAGTTGCGGTGTGAGCTAAATATCCTAGAATCTTCGAATGTTCTTTGAAAAGGACACTCATCCTAACACTTATGCAAAATTGATGACTTAGATGTGCAACACATGAAGAAACGTTTTTCTTCAATCAATGAAGAATAACACTCTAAATGTGAAGAAATTAACGAAGAATTGATTCTCAGAACCCTACGATAATTGTATGCGGTGTCTAAAATCATCATTCTTATACGGTGGGTCACGCCACCACCAAAAGTTGGAATTCCTCAGTTGTTCATATTCTTCAGCTTTGCATTGTCTTCACTGTTTCCGTCGTTTTTCTTCATTGACTATATATATATATATATGAGTTTATGTCCTCTACAATATTCACTTATTGCTAATTCTTCAAGTTGGTTTTTCTGGTAAGTGAATGTGATCGGACCCTTTCCCCCTCTATGCTATACTCAACCCAATCTGTTCAAAAATTCTTCATGTCCGTTCTATTTGGAACTCGTTCAAAATCTTCACTGTGTCCTTGTCAGCTGAAGAAAATGCGAACAGAACTTTAAAACCTATCTTATCTAAATTTTCGGCTTTGCCGCTCAAACCGTTCCGCATCCCACGATACACTTATCCTTTCACCCACGATCGCACACGATCTCCACCTCTCAGTACGTGGGTGACACATGTCAAGCGAATGAGAAGGGTCAGGGGCACGTTCGTCCAATTTCTTCGGGCGAATAGTTTTTCACCGTGGCTATAAATACCCCTCTTCCCCTTCGTCACTTCTTTTACTCCGCTCGACCTCTCTCCAGCTCGAGCTTCTCAAACCCTAGCGCTGCCGCTACTTCATCATCGCCGGTGAGGAAGAGCTTCACTGCCTCGACCTCGTCGCCGCCGTACTCGCTCCGGCCGCGGAAATCTTCACTCCGCCGCCGCCGTAGCCGTCTTCCTCCACCGAGTTAGGGCGTGGAAGATCTACACAGATGAACTTCACCTCTCCACCTCACAGTTCATTGTGTTCTTCATCCAGGGTAATTAAAAGTTACTTTTACTACCCTCATTGATTCGAATGATTATCTACAAAATCTTCAAAGGTGTTTTCTTCATATCTTCACACACTAAACCACCTCTCATATCATCTGTTCTTGATTCGTTTCTCTAAGCTATGTTTTTCTTCAAGATTCCTCAAATGTGTGGATTTTTTATCTACACATCTCTGAACCTAAGACAAAGAACGCTTAGTGAAATTCTTCAAGACTCATCTGGCCAAATTCCTCAAACTTGTTATTTTTACAAAACCTTCTGAGAACGCATATGACCTCTCCAAATTCCTCGCAACTATACTCTGTTCACAGGTACTCATGTCAGCTGCTGAATCACTAGGTTCTCATCAACTTAACTCATTTGCAGCGTTCCTCGAAGAAAAGTTGCATACTTCTTTAGAGAATTCAATTGTTCAAATTCCTCAACTGAAGAAAATGGCTGACGGTAAAAAGCCACAGAAAGGAGGAAAGAGGGCTAAGGTCAACACAGTGTTTGAGATCCCTGATGATATATATGCTGGGTACTGCACACCTCCTGAGGAAGAAAAAAATCAACGCAAGGTGCGCATTCAGAAGATAGAGAGGAGATGGGCAAGAGAGTGGAGGGACTACAGGTATGTTACTCCCAAGTACATGAAGAAATTGGCACTCAATCCTCCATGCCCAAGACCTCCATTGGCACCTGGCCAAATAGCTGATCCCACCAGCCTCAAGCGTGGTGAGGACTATCCTGATGAATGGGCCAAGTGCCAAGCCAAGTTGGCTAAGCAAGCCAGAGAAGCAGTGAGGAAATTCAATGAAGACTCTGTTGCTTGTGCTACCTCTGCTGTCAAGACGAAGAAGGCTATGTCAAAGAAGCCTACGCGCAAGCCAAGTGCTTCACCAACAGTGCCCTCAAGGCCAAGTTCCTTAGCAATGCCCTCACGACCAGAATCCTCAAAGCCCTCATGACCAATTCCTCATGCTGCTCCTACTCCTTCAAAATCCTCAGCTCCTCCAAAGTCCTCGGCTGTTCCGATAAAGTCCTTAGCACCTGTGCATCTTGCCTCGTGCCAAAGGACTGCAGGCATCTCAATTGCGTCAGGAGCTTCAGCTAGTTCCTCAGCTGCACCAAATTCCTCAACGGGACCCTCTCTACTAAAGACAAAGGCCACTGCTGGACGAGGTCCTCGCCCTAGTCCTCAAAAGAAGCAAGTCGCCATCCAAGTGCCGTCTGATGAAGACGAAGCTGATGATGATGAACTTGCTGAAGTCATTAGAGATAGGCAAGTTAGGGCCGCTGGAGCCAAGAGAACAGATGTGCCACCGCTTTTGGATCCCAAGTTGATCCTCGAATACATTGATGTTTGGCACAAGGACCCCAACACTCCCATGCCTGATTTCAAGTTGACTCCTGGCCAAAGTCACATGCTGACCCATTTCATCCAAGAAGAAAAATGGAAATATGAGAAGGCCAGGCAGATCAAGAAAGCGCAGTACAAAAAGGAGCGCTATCTGAAGAAAAACATTGTCTCTATGACAACTGAAGAACTTGTCACTACTCAATCTGAGATCAAGAAACTCAGTGATGAATTTGATGCATACCATGGTGATTGGCTTGGAGCCAAGGTTCGTTTTGTGAAACTTGCGGATAACTTCACTTCTAATGTTGCTGCCCCAACGCAACAGGAAGTTCCTCAAGCTGAAGCATCTGCTCAGCCGACTGAAGTACATGCCAGCACCGCTGATGAAAATCAAGCTGCTGAAAAAAATGTGAGTTCCAAGGCTGATGACTGCATTCCAGCTGCTAAAAGAAATTGCCAGGGCATCCACTAGTGGTGCGCCTAAAGAAAATGAAGAAATCAGGGCAACTGCATTAGTTGTGCCTGAAGAAAATCAACCAAATTCCTCTTCTCCCCCTGCGCCAACACCAACTCCGATCCTGCCATCTGCATCAGATGTGAAGAAGACCAAGGCTGCAGAGCGTGCAACAGTGAAGAAAAGGAAAGCATCAGCTACTTCAGATTCTTCAGCTCCAAGGAAGATGAAGCCTTTGACCAGTTCATTTGCTAATCCCATTGATGCTGTTCCAATCTCAACCATGCCATCAAAGGACCTTGTTCCTTTTGGTGAAGAATATGAGATCCCTAGCGGATCTGATGAAGAAAATCATTCTGCTAGTTCGTTAGAGCAAATTGATGAAGAAATTGAAGTGGATACGATCCCTTCAACACCTATTATCTCCTCGCCTATGCCTCAGTTCATAGCTGAAAGAGGCTGGCGTTGAAGAAATGGAAGATGAAGATGTGGACGTTGGCTGCTCCACACCCGTGATGAGTGATGAATTCTGGGAAAGTCAGCACCAAACTCTCCAATGTTCACACCGTTGCAGCAAATAACTCAGTCCCCCGCACAAACTGTTCAAATGGGCTTTGAAGAAACTCACCCCACTTCATCTGTACATGAGGAAATTCGAGCAACTAGTGCTGAAGAAACTGCTGCCCAAACATCTGAAGACGCAGACTGCCACTAAAGAGGAACCAAAAATTCCTCAGCTTGAAGAACCTGAGATTGCGATTGCTGAGGTCGTGATGCAACTCACTCACACTCCTCTGCCCAAGCCAAAGGATCCATTCTCACGCTAGAAAAAGTTCAAGGCTGATGATTTCTTCGGCGAGCATGTATTCTTCGAAGACTACAACCCTTATAACTCTACTCGCATTAGCAAGAGGCATTTCTGGACTGCTAGTCAAGCCAATTTGTATTCCCTAGTGCTGTTCAACAAAGAGAAAATCTTCTACCATGAGCACATTCCTCACGTGGATATGGAATCTCCGCCGTGTTTCGTGCCAGTCCTCAGTGTTCTTCACGACACTGGACAGTTAAACTTTTGCTCTGACATCTGTGATTGGAATGAAGAACTGATTCTTCAATTTTATGCGACGCTGCACATCACAGGAGATTCTGAAGATGTGAATTCATGGGTACTGGACTGGATGTCTGAGAACACTCACTACACAGCACCAGCTTCTGAATTCCTTCATGCCTTACCACTCAGTCCTCCCCTTGAAGATGCTCTTTGCATCTAAAGTGAACCTGAGCTTACAAATCACTACATGCAGGTTCTGATGAAACCTTTGAGGCTAGGTCAGGCCCCACGAACCAAATTCCTCGTGAAGGAATTACTCTATGTGCCCAGAACTGTCTATCGTATTCTTACGAGGACAATGAGTCCTATCAAAGGCCACGACTCATCTCATGAGGAAATTGTTGGCATCATGAAGAATCTGGTATTCAATATCGTTCATGGCATTCCTGTCAGTTATCACGATTTCTTCATGAGGACTCCGGCAAATGTTGCACTGTCTCCTTTTGAGCTGAAGCATTATGCACCTTGGATTATGAGATTCCTCAAGACAAGGTCTTCACTCGACTACAAAGCTGATTTTCAGAATCACCTCAGCTACTTGCCCCCGATTGAAGTCCTCAAGCAGACCTATTCCTCACTTGATGAAAAGAGCAAGGCACCTGCTGTTATAGATGAAGGCATTCGTCCATTGGATGGACAGTTTCGCAAAGCTGCCTCTTATTCCACCAATGATGACTCTGCCACACATGACTCTGCGAATGCACCCAAGTCTACTCCTTAAGCCACTGCTCCTCGTGTGATGACTGATCGTGAGCTTCTGCTTAGTCTTCACCAGAAGGTGGATCGAAATCATAAATGGTTTAAGCGTCAGTTTGGTTCATTTCTTCACAACATGACTGCTACACACAATGCAGTGAAGAAAAACCATTACTACCTCCATGAAGTCTTCGGTCGCACCTGGGCCATTCTGTCACATCAGTATGGTGAAGACGATCTGAAGAAAATGGGTCTCAAGGAAGATTTTGACTGGTCTGCACCACCACCGAAGAAATTCAACATGGTCAAGGTTCCTTCCTTGGTGGCCAGCTCATATTCTTCATCGCGTGACACTGATGAGAATGAAGACTTGGACAACACTGCGGCAGGCCCTACTATGACAAACGACCCCAACAACGATGGCGCTCCTTCATCAACTTGATATTCTTCAGGGGTGTTAGTCCTCATATTCGATCCTTTTGGTCATTTGATGACAAAGGGGGAGAATTTTGAGTTAGTCTTCAAGCAGGTCTTTCTATATGGGCATTTTTTCAAGTTACAACTCTCGTTCTTCTGAGACTTTATTGGATCAAGTTGTAAACTTAAACCCGATGGTGCTCTGATACTTTTGATAAGTTTTTCTGCATGCTTATTACTCATATATGCTAATGCACGCATGCTGAATTACATAAGTCACCATATTTCATCATGCATTTCAAATTCTTCACTGTTATATGTCAAATGTGTGTATGAATTACAAGATATAGGGGGAGATCTCCATGATTCAACTCTTCAAGTGTGCATTGCTTCAAAAGCAAATTTCTCACAATGCACATCTTCAGGGGGAGTTCTTCTATATCTTGCAAGCAAATACCTCAATATCAGTATTTACACTTCATATGTTTATCCCCGTTGAAAACTTAACCTATATTGTCATGAATCACCAAAAAGGGGGAGATTGTAAGTGCATCTAGTGCCCCTTAGTGATTTTGGTGTATTGAAGACTTATAGGTTAAGGAACTAATGCGTTTGTGAGTGTACACAGGTCTATAAGTCTATGAGGAGTTTGAGATTTACAGAGAAAGTCGACCCCTAAAAATGAAGTTCTTCGACTCAAGACTTTGGATTTCTGAAGACTTCCTGAAGACTTTGAAAGTGAAGAAATTGGTGTGACCTTGAAGACTTGGTATTCATTCGAGGAACATGAAGCGTGAAGACTTTTGTTTTCATAGTTTCATTTTCTCTTTCTTGAGTCATAGGAAACACCGTACTGTTAAAGGGGGTCGAGGAAATACTAAGGAAAAATTTCCATGTGATGCTCAACTCAAAATCCTACCCCTACCAATCCCTTCGAGTGAAGCCATTGGAAATCTCATACAGTCCAGTCATATTCTTCAGTGACAGAGACGAAGTTCTTCTGGTCTCTGAGGAATTTGTTCTGATTGAGGAGTTAGGAATTCGCCAGTGCGAATTTCCTACACAGTGAGGAACATGATAGCCCTGAGGATTTTGCTACTCAAAATTCCGACCGTTGCCGTGCTATGCGCCAACTGTCCCAAAATATCTATCCACCTAACGGTCATATCATTGAAGGGCATTTATGTCTTATCATGTCGGGCTGCTCCCTAGGCTATAAATAGCCGCCCCCTACAACCACTAGCTGGTTGGCTGCTCCGAGAGAAACTAACACTTGTCATTTGAGAGCAACCCATCCTCCAAGGACTTTGAGAGAAAATCATCAAGTGAGGAAAAACCCAAACCCAAACACCTACAAACCCCAAGTGATTGAGCATCACTGAAGAGATTGGTCATGCGTGGATCCGACGCTTGTTACCTTTGAAGATTGTGCTTTGTTAGGCGTCATGGTCTAGAGCATCCAAGAGGAATTGGGGATCGCCGAGTGACCAAGTTTGTGAAGGTTCGGAAGTCACCTGAAGACTTACCACAAGTGATTGGACGAGGTTTGTGTGACCTTAGTTCAAGGAGAATACAGTGAGGACTTGGTGTCCTGAGCTGCGTGTTCAGGACTGGGTGTCCGGGACTGTGTGTCCTCGATTTTAAATACTCAGCCGCTCCAACCAGACGTACAACTGAGACAGCAGTTGGAACTGGTCTACCAAATCATTGTCTTCGCCAAGCTTACTGGTTCCTTTTCCTCAACTCTTTCATTTCCTCATAATTGAGTTGTGTGCTTGTTCATATCTGTGTTTGAAGACTTTGACTGAAGACTTTCTCAATTTCCTCAGTTCAATTTCTTCAGTTTGTTTGTCTTCATCATGTGTTATCATGTGCTTATGCTTCCTGTACTCTTGCCTGTCTTCATTTCATCATGATGACTATGCTTGTATTCTGTTATGTTTACTTTTGAGTACTTATTCCGCTGCTAGTAGTTCTTCGCTAAGGAATTTCCTCACCGGCAAATTCCTCAGTGAAGAATTTCATAAAAATCGCCTATTCACCCCCCCCTCTAGTCGATATAACGCACTTTCATCATGTATTAAGTGTAGCCAAATTCGATTTATTCCTCACATGCACAATAATACAAAATTCTACCCACGACAATTGGACATCACATTGCAAAATTGAACCAAGCAGTTAACTAAACACCACAACAAATGAAACAAACATTAACTGAGCACCACATTGCACAATATAACATACTCCTAATAGAAGATCAGATAGTTAACCAAACCAAGCATGCTTAACAACTTGGAAATATAGCGAAAAAACTGGCATGCAAAGTGTCATCAGACACGGTATTAACAGTTCAGTATTCTGAAGTATTAACAGTTGAGTTTGCGGAAATATCTACCTCCCCGCCCCTCCTTGCTGCAGAATATTTTGAAGTATTAACAGTTGACTACACTCAGAAAATTTTGAATCGTTTCAGCGAAAAAACTGGCATGCAAAGTGTCACCAGACACGGTGCCTTATTCAGCACTATGTACGATATGTGAACATCACAAACGATTCATATAGCTTAACCTGTGTGTGATGAGTTTGAACGTGAAAATTTTTGTTCGAATTTCCTGGTTACAGTGGTCATCCACGTCATTGCATAATTTGGGTACACAAAGGACATCACACTAATACATCTCCCTCGTATCTATAATTTTTGATTGTTTCGTGCCAATACTATAGAACTTTCACATATTTTTGTTAAGTTTTTGTATGATTTATTGGGCTAACCTATTGATCAAGTGCCCAGTGCTAGTTCGTGTTTTTTGCATGTTTTTTGTCTCGCAAAAAATCCGTATCAAACGAAGTCCAAATGGAATAAAATTTTACGGAGAATTATTTTGGAATATATATGATTTTTGGGACTTGGAGTCAACGCAAAAAGGGGCCCACAGTGCCCACAAGACACCATGGCACGCCCAGGATCCAAGCGCATGGTGGTGGGTTGTGCTCACCTCGTACGTCGGTTGGGCCTCTAGTTCGTGCGCAAGGAAGCTTATATTCAGAAAAAAATCGTGTTAAAACCTCAGCGCAATCGGAGTTACAGATCTCCCGGAATATAAGAAACGGTTTTCGGCCAGATCAAGGGAACGCGAAACAGAAGAGAATAGAGGGAAAGATCCAATCTCGGAGGGGTGATAACCCACAAGTATAGTGGATCGCAACAGTTTTCGAGGGTAGAGTATTCAACCCAAATTTATTGATTCAACACAAGGGGAGCCAAAGAATATTATGAAGTATTAATAGTTGAGTTGTCAATTCAACCGCACCTGAAAGACTTAATATCTGCAGCAAAGTATTTAGTAGCAAAGTAATATGGAAGTAGCGGTAACGGTGGCAAAAGTAACAGTAGTAGTTTTCATAGTGATTGTAACAGTGGCAACGGAAAAGTAACTAAGCAAAGATCAATATGTGAAAAGCTCGTAGGCAATTGATCAGTGATGGATAATTATGTTGGATGCCATTCCTCATGCAACAGTTATAACATAGGGTGACACGAAACTAGCTCTAGTTCATCAATGTAATGTAGGCATGTTTTCTGAATGTAGTCATACGTGCTTATGGAAAAGACTTGCATGCCATCTTTTCTCCTACCCTCCCATGGAAGCGGGGTCCTATTGGAAACTAAGGGCTATTAAGGCCTCCTTTTAATAGAGTACCGGACCAAAGCATTAACACTTAGTGAATACATGAACTCCTGAAACTATGGTCATCACCAAGAGTGGTCCTGATTATTGTCACTTCGGGGTTACCGGATCATAAGACATAGTAGGTGACTATTGACTTGCAAAATAGGATCAAGAACTCACATATATTCATGAAAACATAATAGGTTCAGATATGAAATCATGGCACTCGGGCCCTAGTGACAAGCATTAGGCATAACAAAGTCATAGCAACATCAATCTTAGAACATAATGGATGCTAGGGATCAAACCCTAACAAAACTATCTCGATTACATGGTAAATCTCAACCAACCCATCACCGTCCAGCAAGCCTATGATGGAATTACTCACGCACGGTGGTGAGCATCATGAAATTGGTGATGGAGGAAGGTTGATGATGACGATGGCGACAGATTCCCCTCTCCGGAGCCCTGAACGGACTCCGGACCAGCCCTCCCGATGAATACTAGGGCTTGGCGGCGGCTCTGTATCATAAAACGCGATGAATCCTTCTCTCTGATTTTTTTTGTCCCTGAACATGAATATATAGAGTTGGAGTTGATGTCGGTGCAGCCTCAGGGGGCCCATGAGGTAGGAGGCGCCCCCCAGGGGGGGTGCCCTGCACCCTCGTGGACAGGGTGTGGGCCCCCTAGTGTTGATTCTTTCGCCAGTATTTTTTATAAATTCCAAAGCGTGTCTTTGTAAATATCCAGGTCATTCTGAGAACGTTTATTTCTGCACAAAAATAACACCATGGCAATTATACTGAAAACAACGTCAGTCCGGGTTAGTTCCATTCAAATCATGCAAGTTAGAGTCCAAAACAAGGTCAAAAGTGTTTGGAAAAGTAGATACGGTGGAGACGTATCAAGGGGCTCCCGCCCCTCCGCTGCCATGGAGGCCATGGGCCAGAGGGGGAACTCTCCTCCCATCCAGGGGGAGGCCAAGGAAAATGAAGAAGGAGGTGGCTCTCTCCTCCTCTCTCCCGGTGGCATCAGAATACCGCCGAGGCAAGGATTGTGACGGCGATCTACATAAACAATATTTCTACCGTCAACACCAACTTTCTCCCCCTCTATGCAATGGTGTAACACCCCTTCTCCTAATGATCTATGGTTATCCTATGATGTTTGAGTAGATCCGTTTTGTCCTATGGGTTAATCGTGATCTTGGTTGGTATGATTGTATATTTTATTTATGATGCTGTCCTACGGTGCCCTCCATCTCGCGCAAACGTGAGGGGTCCCTGCTGTAGGGCGTTGCAAAACATTCATGAATTGCTCATGGTGGGTTGCGAGAGTGATAGAAGCTTAAACCTGAGTAGGTGGGTTGTTGCGTATGGGATAAAGAGGACTTGATACTTAAGGCTATGGTTGGGTTTCACGGCCTTAATGATCTTTAGTAGCTGCGGATGCTTGCTAGGGGTCCAATCATAAGTGCATATGATCCAAGTAGAGAAATTATGTTAGCTCATGCCTCTCCCTCATATAGAATTACAAGAATGATTACCGGTACTTGTTATCGATTGCCTAGGGACAAATGACTTTCTTGTTGTCAAAAGCTATCTACTTTTATTACCTTGCAATTTATTCATAGTTTTATTCTCGCAAATTACTCATAGTTTTATTCTTGCAAAATAGTTTCATACTTGTTTTAGGTAAAGCAAACGTCAGGTATGCGTAGAGTTGTATCGGTGGTTGATAGAACTTAAGGGAATATGTGTTCTACCTTTAGCTCTTCGTTGGGTTCAACACTCTTATTTATCGAAGAAGGCTATAAACGATCCCCTATAGTTGTGGGTTATCAAGACCTTTTTCTGGCGCCGTTGCCGGGGAGCAATAGCGTGGGGTGAATATTCTCGTGTGTGCTTGTTTGCTTTATCACTAAGTAGTTTTTATTTTTTGTTATAAGTTGTTCTCTATCTTTAGTTGTGGATATGGAACACAAAATAGCAAAAAGATAGTTGTACTTGCTACTCATGGAGATGAGGAACCTCCTAAAACCCTTGATGCTCGTTATGTTAAAAATATTATGCACTACTTTGATAATCCTGAGAAAACCCTACTCAACTTGATAATGGGAGTAACGTTGGATCAACGTGAATACTTTAGGAATTATCGCTTGACTCAAAAAGGGAAACTCTTATGGGATAAAATTCATATGTTGCATTGGTATGCTTGGGAGCTATGCTTGAGATAATATTACACTTGTTGCTCTAGGATGAACGCTCCACACCGTCCCTTTCCATGAAAAATTAATGATAATGAAACCTTAGCTTCCTATGCTAATGGTATTTATGATCAGTATGATGTGGAATGGATAGAAGAATTCATTACTTTTAAGGGTGCTTATTGTCGATGCAACAAACCATGGGTCTGTTGACCAACTATGCATAGGCACAAGATCAAGATTGAAGAACCAGCTTAGGTCAGAGATCGAAGAACAAAGAGATTCGAAGAACCAACATGCAGCTCAGAAGGACTAAGATTGAGCCTAAGGAGCAAGATATCATCAAGAGAAGGGCCTCCCTTTCTGGGCAAGCGAGCCCGGCAAGGGGCGATACCACCACCAAAAGAAAGCAACCAAGGCTCCCCGGCAGGCTCACGGGGGTTCATGGGGGCAGAACCACCCCACCAACCACTCAAGCATGACTCACGTAGTCAATAAGTGCGGTGTCAAGTCACGAGATGATTAAGTGGAAGCTATTCGCCACATGGCAGCCATTTGCTATAGAGAAGCCTACAGGTGACACCCGTCCTACAACGTGTCAAGAGAGCAGGTGCGAAGCTGGCGAGACAGCCCGATAGGCCATGCCGAGCGACCAATGATGTGACACTCAGCGGCGCATTTAATGCACCCTGTCAGCCCACAGAGTTAGTTATGATAGCACTGTCCGCTATCATATCAATGGATAATGACAACTTTGCCATTGTGGTGACCCCTTTATCTATAAAAGGAGGCCCATGGCACTCGTGGGAGGGATAAGAAGGTTGGAAAGTTGACAACCCCAAGCCACCACACGCGCGTAGTCGCTGCGCCCCGGTGGCAAACCTTGTCGGACAAGTGTACTACACACCACCATATTTGATTCATTCCTCCATCAATCCACTAAAGAAGGAGTAGGTTCTTATGCCTCGCGGCGGCCCAAACCTGGGTAAATCGCTTGTGTGCTCCCCGACGCGCTGCCGTAGGCCAGTCTGCTCTTTGTGGAATGCGTCGTCCCCCCTGCCGAATCAACAAGGGGGCACCCGGTCCCATATGTGGCAGCGGAAATCGAGTGACATCTTTGGCGCGCCAGCTAGGGGGAGCGCCTGCGCGAACCTGAAAGTGTACGCCGTGCGTCATCTTCATCGCCATCTTCATCCTCAACAGTGCCATCGACCATGGCGCCCAAGAAGAAAACTGGCACCTCGGCCCATCCATCCACCTCAAAGGCTCCACCGCCTGCGGCCTCCAATGCCATGGGGGACACAAGAGCACACAAGGACGTGGACGCTGCTTGGGGCATGGTCGGAGCAAGTGGAACCATTACCACCTCCCCCGCGGCCGACATGGGGGCCTGAGCTGTCGGAGGAGAACAACATCAGCAACGTCTCAACAGTCAAGCTCTGCAAGGTGCGGGCAAAGGGGTCACTCCATCCACACCCCCTCCTCTCGCTGACGAGCACAACCGCAGCAATGGAGCTCGGTCCGGCGCAAGCCATCGCCCTCCGGTCGCCCCCACCACGGGAATGGCCGTGGCGCATGCACCTCCTCCCGGGCGAGCCAACCAGGCCACTGCGCTCAACGGAGCTGCTGATCTTCGAGCACCACTGCGACATGACCCCGCTGCCCCTGTGGTCGTCCCACTGCAGCATGGGCGCGGCGGCGCCACTGCTGCCACCACTAGCACCATCTGGAGCCAGGAGACGGTGCGGTCGACGTCATCGACATCCATGCCGAGCATGGCCACAGAGGCCATGACGTGAGCTCAGCTACTACTGAGGTTCCCGCCAGCGACCGGGCAGATGGATGAGTGGCGTGCCACCATCCAAAGCCTGCTCGGTTTCGCCAAAGCTGGGGGCTCCCGATGAGCTTGCCCACTGCAACCTCCCCAGGCTACAGCCACCGCCCGCGCCGATAGCCGTATGAAGGGGGACGTCCCCACGGTTCAGTGCCCGCCACAGCGGCCGGCGAAGGCGCGGCAGAATCAAGACCCCGACCGCGTCTCGATGGCCTCTTCTGACTCTCGAGCACGTCTAGGCCAATGTCGAACCCCGGAAGACAGGCAGCAGGGAGACGCGCGCATCATCGCCGAACGGTGCTGCAACCATCCCTGCCAGACCGACGGGTGCGACGGCCTCAACATCGACGAACCTGCGCTCGGTGTTGGCGGGTGCCTACCTTTCGAGGTCGGTGCCCTACCTTTACACGTGAGCTGCGGCAAGTCCGTTGGCTGTCCGTTTGCATGTTCAAGCCAGATATACCTGAGAAGTATGACGGGAGGCTGAACCCGGCAGTGTTTCTGAGCATCTACACCATCGCGGTTCAGGCTGCCAAGGGAAGAGATGAGTAGGTGTTCCCAACTATTTCCCTTTGCTCCTCAAGTCCAATGTGAGGTCTTGGATGATGAAACTACCGGAGAACTCCATTTCGTCATGGGTGGACCTGTGCCACGAGTTCATTGGTGCCTTCACCGGTGGCCACCAAGCACTACAAAAAAAGACACATCCGTGACATTTTGGGCCGAACGAAATTTTTTTCTGTCATACATACGACACTTCTATGATGATAATTGTGACAAAAACCGGTATAATCATAGATGTGGTGGGCTCCTACTTCTATGACAAAACATCATGACAGAAAATGGGATTTTTGTCCTGGGCGGGCCGGAGACGCAGCTGCATGACATTCTTTGGGCCATCCATGACAGAAAAAACCGTGATAGAAGCGAGGGGGAGGAAAATTTCGGGGAGTTCCCAGTTACGGTGGGAGGTCGGGGGCCGAGCGATGCGCGTTTCTCTCGTACACGTACACGCATGTGTGCGAGGCGTTGGCTCTAACTGAACCCGAGCGAGGCGTTGGGCTCTAATTAACTGAACCCGAGCGATTGCAGTGCAGGCTGTGCGTTACTGAACCCGAGCGATCGATCGATGGATGTTAACTGAACCCGATCGAGCGATTCCTTCGCTACTGCTGCTAACTGAAGCCGATCGATGCTGCCTCTGGGATGAATAGTGAGTGTTGTGGGGGGTTTGGATGAACAGTGAGCAGTGGCGTTGCCTCTTGATGAACAAGACCCCGTGGTGTGGTGGAGGGCTGGATGAACAGCGGACGGTGGAGGGGTGCCCGTGGAGGGGTGGTTGAACAGGCCCCCGTGGTGTGGAGGGCTAGATGAACAGTAGCCGGTGGAGTAGCGCGCGGTGGAGGCTGGATGAACAAGAGCCCGTGGAGGCTGGAGGAGGTCGACGGTGGAGATGAACAGTATCCCGTGGAGTCCCATTTTGCGGTACGCCACACCCCTCCCAATGAACAGGACTGCCGTTTCGACCGTAGGAGGTCCGTTTCGTCCGTTTTGCGGTACGCCACACCCCTCCCGATCAACGGGACCCCCGTTTCGACCGTAGGAGGTCCGTTTCCTCCGTTTTGCGGTACGCCACACCCCTCCCGATCAACAGGACCCCCGCTTCGACCGTAGGAGGTCCGTTTATTCTGTTTTGCGGTACGCCAGACCCCTCCCGATTAACAGGATCCCATTTCGAACGTGGTCGGTCGAACACAAGGCTGTTTCCTCCATTTTGCGGTATGCCAGCCTCTTTTCCATCGCCTGTTCCATCCAAGCCCTCCCGATGAACACGACCATGCATTCCGTTCCGACCCAGCCGGTTGGCTCCCACACGTTCCATTGCCTCTCGATGAACACGACGCATTCCGTTGCCTCCCCATGAACATGACGCATTCCGTTGCCTCCCCATGAACACGACGACGCTGTTTCTCCATTCCGACCCAGCCATGTACACGAGCCCTGGCCATACGTATGCGCGAGTTGGCGTTCGAGACCCTGCCCGTATGTACGTACGTGGCCGTATTTTCTTTCTTGCACCCTGGCCGCTGTACGTACGTGTACATGCTACGTGCGCGCCTCTACTACGACACGTACACGCCTCTACTACGACACATGCGCGCCTCTACATCGACCAGTATATATGTACGTACATGTTCGCGACCAGAATGACAACGCTACGTACGCTTCGACCAGATGGGTCCCGACTCTCAGGCACTTCCTTGCCTGGGAAGATGTAGCTGGTGGGTCCCAGCAGTCAGGGGGGCGAATCATTTTGTTTGTTTTTTTTGCCTGGACGCACTTCCTTGCATGCGAAGATGTAGCTGCTGGGTCCCAGCAGTCAGGGGGGAATCGTTTTTTTTTTGCCCGGACGCACTTCCTTGCGTGCGAAGATGTAGCTGGTGGGTCCCAGCAGTCAGGGGGGCTAATCAGTTTTTTTTCGGACGCACTTCCTTGCGTGCGAAGATGTAGCTGGTGGGTCCCAGCAGTTAGGGGGCGAATCATTTTTTTCGAACGCACTTCCTTGCATGCGAAGATGTAGCTGGTGGGTCCCAGTAGTTAGGGGGAAACATTTTTTTCGTGAAATACGGTGGCCCGTATGGTGGGTCCCCGCTGTCAGGTGGAGGAATAATTATTTTGCACGTAATAAGAAGGCACTTCCTTATTGCGGCCGTGGACCCAGCTGTCAGTCTCTCCACGTAAAGTCCATGTCCAATGGAAGCCATTCCTTGACCACGTTGACCACGATGCGCCGAGAGCACCAGGGAGGTGGACGACGGCGAGGCCTAGGAAGGGGACACCGCGGATCTGGGGAAGACGCGACAGTGGATGCCCACGCGTAGAGGAGTATGAGGGTTCACTCGTTCGGCTGCGGTGTGAGGCTGTCATCGCCGCAGAATAACAGGGTGTGTGGGTGCGCAGAGGGATGGCCTGGCCAGCGGTGGGAGTAGTAGGGGGCGGTGAGGCCTCTGCGACATCACAGCCGGCCACGGGCAGCAGGAGCCAGCGGCACGACCGGTGCTGCTTTGGGCGGCGGGAGCAAGAAGACCAGAGGTTGAAGAAGCACTACGGCCGTTGGATGGACATCATACAGTCACTAGAGCTAGATTCGTTCATATATTGGCTAAAGTTGACAAAGGCCTCCATCCCAGTCAACTTAGTAGGCCCACAAGTCAGCCTCCAAACCAAGGTGGGTCTCAGGTAGCAGGGGGGTATTCATTTTTTTGTGCGTAATAAGGAGGCACTTCCGGTGGGTCCGAGTTGACAGCGGGGGGAACGTTTTTTTCGTGAAATACAGTGGCCCGTCCTATGGGTCCCAGCGCTCAGGGGGAAACATTTTTTTCGTGAAATACTGGTGGCCCATCTGGTGGGTCCCTGCTGTTAGGTGGAGGAATAATTATTTTCCGTGTAATAAGGAGGCACTTCCTTGCGGCTGCCGTGGACCCACCTGTCAGCCTCTCCACGTACAGTACTCCTTCGATGGAAGTCGGTCGTTGACCACATTGACCACGCCGTGCCGAGAGCACCACGGTGGTGGACGACGGCGAGGCCTCGGAAGGGGACGACGCGGAGCCGGGGAAGACGCGGCAGTGGAAGCCCACGCGGAGAGGAGTACGAGGGTTCACCAGTTCGGCTACGGTGTGAGGCTGCCGTCGCCGCAGAATAACAGGGGGTGTGGGTGAGTGGAGGGATGCCCTGGCCAGCGGTGGGAGTAGTAGGGGGCGCTGAGGGCTGCGCGGCAGCACAGCCGGCCACGGGAGGCAGGAGTAGGCGGTCCCGCCGGCGCTGCTTTGGCGGCTGGAGCAAGAAGATCAGAGATTGAAGAAACACGACGGCCGTTGGATTGACATCCATCCAACGGTTACGTCTGCTAGAATCGTTTGTTGACGTATATAATAACTAAAAAAATGTTGCATACGCGTCAACTAAACAGGCCCACAAGTCAGACCGCTCCCTCTTTTTTAATAATTTATATATAGCTCATTGCAACTTCTTATGCAATTTATTGCAGTCGTTTTTTGGTTGGCCAGGGCCAATTTCGCATATTTCTGTGGGTTCCAAACTATTTTTAATACCGAAATGTCGAGCCAGATTTAAAGTACTTTGAAGATATATTTAAATTGGGTTAATGCCCAGTGAAATAGGAATCTGAAAATGTGAAAAAATTCAGAAATTATAAAGTAATTGCCAATTTGTCATCTGTTTTTATATTTACAACCCATTTCATATTACTTTCAAGATTTGCATGCGTCTTGAAAGAGTTGCAGCCCATCAGGGCGTAGAAAAATAAGTAGGCCTGGATTGGGTATTCTTCAGAAAAAATAAACTGGGCTAATTTTCACAATGAAAAAATAGCTGGGCTGGTCACATGGTGAACATAAAATATAAGCCTGGGCTAGACGGGCCACAGCCCTGTTCAAACCCTACTCCATCTCAACAATACCAACCAAAAAAACTGCTCAACTAGCTACGTCCTAGGTGTTAGTCGATCTTGTGTTGTTCTCTTGTCTATTGACTATATACGCTCACAATGTCGTGGGTCCCAGATGTCAGGAAAACACTAGGAGGAAGCATTTTATTTTTCCATACGCTGACGTGGTGGGCCCCTACTATCATCCTCTCCATGTACTTCTGCTGATTCCAGTTGTTTGTTGACCATGTTGACAATGCGAGAGGGCGGCGCCGCGGCGAGTGCACCAAAGTGCGCGGAGGACATCGGCGTTAACGATTTTGGAGACGGTGGGGCGGCGATGCGTGTGCTGAGGCACAGCCAGCCGTGGGAGGCGGAAGCAGGCGGCCCCGCCGGTGCTGGTTTGGTTTTGGCGGCTGGAGGAAAATAGGACTGAAGAAACACGACAAACTGTAAAAGCAGCATGAGTACTTAACAACCTTAACTGAAACCAGCAGGGGCACTTAGCAACCAAAGCTGAAAGCAGTATGAGTACTTATACAGGTTCAACCGTACAAAGCATGCCTCGAACAGTGCTACTTTGCCTATAGTTAACCAAGGGTGAGGCCGCCAAGCCCCAGGACAAGGCCCAGGCGCCACCCCGCGCATCCACAACCTTCTGAAAGCGGCTTCATCTTGCAACATGGTCAATAAATAGGATATTCACTTTAGAGCCATGGAAAAGCATGAACATAATCTTCTGTCCTATTCTCCAAGATGGACGGGCCTTCATTATTTGAGACCACCCATGAAGAAGTAGCTTTTCACCTCCAAGGGGAATTGAGTAGGTCGACATAAACATCATGTTGTGACCAAGCGCAAGTCTGACCCAACCATGGTCAGGCATCTGTATAGGAACAATAGAACTCGGCACTTCCTGTTTCAAGAAGATCACAGCTGTAAAACTTTGTATAAGCAATAGTTTATGAACAACATATATAACAGAAAACAGCTCGTACCATAAGTTTCTCGACACAGTTGGACCTGTTCAACGAGTGCAACAGTGGCACACATATCCCACATGGCCTTCCAACATTGAAATGCCCCACAAGGACCTAGAGATGATCAATAAAGTGTAGGAACTTGTGGATGTCGATCCAGTCAGCTTCAGTGCCATTAGTAACAGCCAAGTTATTACAGAGTAACAAACGAGCAGACTACTTAACTCTGAAAAAACCTACACGTGCCACCAATTATAAGAAAATATTAGTTAGAAGTAGCATCTTCGTGAGAGATTCGTTGCTACTTCTAAAGTTAAATTGTGATTAGTTAGACAGAATATGTGGATTAAGAAGTAATCGAGGCAACAAGCAAGAACCAGATACAAAACTAACATGGATGAACAATTGGAACGACGTCGGGGTGGAAGATCGCAGTGAAGATGAGACCAGGTTCTGCTATTTCCATCAACATTCGTGCACCAACTTTCAGTCTTTAACACTTGAGAAAGTTTATCCAAGTTCAGCCATAAAAAAAGAAGCGATCTTCTTGGTTCATGAACCCAACACGGAACTTATATCCATGGCTTGTCTTCACTGTGACCATTAAACTAGTGTATTCAGTTATGGCAAGGCCGAGCATCTTGAGTACATGTGTTCTGACAGAGCAAATAATACACTGCAGGAAAAATAATATCAGAACACAGCATGTTCAAAAAAACCCCACCCTCACGGATAGAAAAGAGGATTCTAGGAACATACTGTACGTGTTTCAAAACGATGTGTTAGGATAAGAAGGAACAAGTGTGGCGTCTCGCCGAGGGCGCAGAAACCTATAGGGTACTCGCACTTTGGGCACTACACATGAAACACACTAGATTCAGTAGGAAGAAAAATGCATCAATGGCGGCGACTGCCATCCTAGGATTACCTGCGACCAAGGGACTTGGATTTATCGGGGATGGATGAAGAATTCATACCTGGTTCTCCATGAGAAAACCCTATGCAATCGCCGAGAGGGGGTTTTCTCTAAACAAGCAGACGAGGGAGAAGGGGATTCAGGCACAGTGAAATATTGCCGCTTCGTCCGTCCAGCTTACTACTAAAGCTGGAAAGGGGGGGTTGTGATTTGACGGCTCATTGGGCATTACTGCAGCGCTACGATCGGGGTGTGTCTACCGTGAAGTTGTGCACTCTAATTTGTGCATATGGCATGTGGACCCCGTTGCCGGTTGCCCCACATATCAGCGAAAGGAAGTAGAAAGACAGGAGTAACTAGTTACACATAAATATATATTTTGACTGAGAGATACTCCCTTGGTAAAGAAATATACAAATCTTTTATATCACAGGCTCACCTTGCCGCGTTGCAACGCACGAGCATTATGGGGGTTCAGCTTTTTTTATGGGGGTTCAGCTGAGAATATAATACTCAGATAGGCTCACGGTTCTGAACTTTGGGCCGCAGGCCGACCCTGCATGTTTGGGGCCCATGTGTTCTACCTCGGTGCTTTTCATATTGCAAGTGATCGGTATGGTGCTGGTTTTAGATGCTGTCACAAGGCGAATACACAAAATTGAATAAAGCACGACAGCTATTGGAATGAAATCGAACGACAGTTCCTAACCAGCAATCAGAGTTGCAATTCTATCAACGATATACCATGTGATAAATAATACTGTCGTACTACTTATACACACAGGACACTTGTTTCACCATGCCATATTATTACATCAAAATCTCTCGGAGGATAGATCAGTTCGGCAGTTGCGTGTTGCTACTGAAGAATTTCAAAGTTGATTTGGACCAGCTCTCCTTGCCGACAAAGTTCGATTTTGACATCATCCCCTACCACAAGATATGATTTAGATTTGAACATTGACCATCCTTTAGCATCAATCATCATGTGACCATCCTTTGTACTTACGGTATATTGAGCAGGTTCATTCACACCAAGGCTGTGCATGGTAAGAGAAACTTGGCCGTGGTCGTCCGGATTATTGAATGACTCCCTCGTTGCTCTAGGAATTCTCTGTTTGCAAACAAGAAGACATACCCAAAAAGTTAGATCAACACAGTGAATCATGTGAAACAACATGGAAAGAAAAAAGAACGAAGCACTTGGGCGGCCATTGCTTACAAGAAGGTGGACATGTCGGTTTTTGTAAGGACTTTGGTATATGAAGTGCGAACTGCAGACCAGTCTGTTGCCGGTGCAACTGCACGGGCCGGAGCAGATGCAAGTGCAAGTGTTGGTGCAGGTGCCGAAGCCGCTGCTGCTCCCGGAGATGGTGCTCCTTGTAGAGCTGGTGCCGGTGTCGGAGAAGGTGCCGGTGTCGATGCCCGATCCTCCGGTAGATCACACTGATCCAGTGACGCGCTCGGTGCCCAATCTTTAGCTGGATCAGACTGAACTGTTGCCGCTGTCAGTGCTAGAGCAACTGCCGGTGCTCGATCTATGCGAGACAGCGGTGATCGTGTCTGGTCTGCTATGTTCAGCTTTCTAACTTGACTAGGATCCGTGACTGTGATCCAGTTTTTTATTCATTTCTTTTAAACGCGAGAAAGACTAATTGTGGCGTTTTTGTTAAACCAAACTGTAGTTCATCATAGGGATTCAGCTTGTACTCAGACAATAGATGGATCCAATTTTTTCCAGTAATATAAGTGATGGACAGTGCCTTCGTTACTGACACAAGATAAGAAGTGAAACCTGCAAAAATAGCCATCGTAGAGCAAAACAAACGGTTTATTCTGTGATGAATGTCACATGGAAAAACCTGCATCATAAAATTGCAGGAAAAGAAAGAAAACATGACATTAAGTCAATAAGATTTAGACAGTAAATCAATAAGATTTACTTGATGTGACACGAGTGAATCCTTACCAGAAAATCACTATGTTGAAGTACTAAACAGAAGATTGATCGTCCAACTACATGTGGCATGCAGGGGCCCCGCCTACTCCCACAAGCAGGACAGTCCAAAGGTCGTGACAAATCATATGGACCGAACATCCATGGGACTGGAAATCCTGGTGGGTGCGATAAACCCTGCAATGCATACAGATATTGGAGTGTAACCATAACTGATAAACCATCCTCACAAAAAATATGATCTGGATACTTCAAAATATACACACTCAATTGAGTGGACAGACATTAACATAGAACATTCTCAGGACTGACCACACACCAAAAGCGGCGGTACTAATAAACAATATAGGGTTCACAAACACAAATCAAGTACTGAACAATAGTACTTACTACAGACAAGCAAAGTGGCACTAACTAAACTTTGCAGACTATTTCTTGCCACCGACCTATGGGATGAACCCTGCATAACTGACTAGGCCATGGACTTCGTGCGAGATGTCTACATGCACCATCACCATCTTGTCAACCTTGGAGAACCTAACAGAGTGGTCTTTCCACTCATAAACATGATGATGAAGACAGGCCACATCAGATTTGTTGGGAAGCCTTACAAGAACCACACCATTCGTAATCGAAGGCACAACTAGGAAATTGTTGTGAGCAAGTACAGCCTCGAGAACACGCCTGACAACAATGCTACAGGAAAAAACTAGTTCAGGACACGTGGCGACAAGGACATAGCAGCTGGATAGTTCAGCAGTAGAACTCATCATCAGGTCTTCCAGTTCACATGGCATGACTTTGAGAACTTCATCTCCACCGCGGACCTGGTTCTAATTCAAATAGAAACCATATTTTATTACTACTTCTGTTCAGAAATATAAGATGATTTTCGAAATTATAATCCATATATGACTACATATACGCATAGAAATGAGTGAACAAAGACACTAGAACATATCTTCAAAGGCATGAGAGCAGAGGGATTGCATGAAATATCCATAACACAAGTTACTGAGGCAAATATACCCTCTTAAAAGGTAGCATTGATGTTCACAAAGTACTCCCTCCGTCCCAAAATTCTTGTCTTAGATTTGTCTAGATACGGATGTATCAAGTCACATTTTAGTATTAGATACATCCGTATCTAGACAAATCTAAGACAAGAAATTTGGGACAGAGGGAGTAGTTGAAAGTAATCAATAAGAAATCAGGGTCAACCTCTCGCATGTTTTGGTCAAAAGAGGAATTTAGAACCGTCATTTGGCACACTAAAATAACATGCAAGACCACCCAGAAAGTTGTACTACCAGTACTAGTACTGCGTGTTATATGAAAAAACACGATCAAGATCAAGAAAAAGATCACCAACAAGAGACATTACCTGGACTTGCTTAATGATGGATCCCGGAGAGGGGGGCTTGGACAGGGCGATGGCTTTGAGCTTGTCTGTGGTAGTCTCGGCGGGGTGCTTGCGCTTCTTCGTACCATGAGCCTCGACGGTTTTGGCCAGAGCCATAGACATCACGTCGGCCGGTGCTCCGGCGTCCATCCAAGAGAGGAAGCTGAGAGAGAAGAGTGAAAGGAGGAACGAGATGAGGGAGAAGCGAAGCGAGTGGGGGTTTTCTTCAAGAGATGAAGCTGAGAGAGAAGAGTGAAATGATGGTTGCTTTGTCCGTCCAACTTACTGCTGGAAAGGAGAGGGTTTTGTGATTTGACGGCTCATTGGGCATTACAGCGGTGGTTCGATCGGGGTAGTCTACTGTCACTCTACTACGGAGTAATTTAGTGCATGGCTGGTGGACCCAGGTGCTGGCTATCCCACACGTCGGCGAAAGTGAGTAATTTAGTGGATGGCTGGAGGAGGATCCGCATGGTACCTAGGTGCATGGCTGGTGGACCCAGGTGCTGGCTGTCCCACACGTCGGCGAAAGTGAGTAATTTAGTGGATGGCTGGAGGAGGATCCGCATGGTAGAGCGTGTCCACTGTTTTTCTGAAGAAAAAATGATTACAGCAAGCGTTTCCACTCTTACGACGGAGGAGTGCGAAAGACGGCAGCCACTTGAACATACACAGTGCTCCTACGAGTAGGCATGTGCAATGGTTCATACGTCAGTACTACACAATCTTGTTGCTAGTGTAGTAAGATATGACGATAACAAACGATGTTGTGTGCATGTCAACTACTCCTATATGTAACATAGTACCGCTTTTTCGACTGTCCAGTCGAGAATGAATGGTGAGATCAATGTTAACAGAACTAGGTCCACAATGCACGGAGAGTACGGTGCTACAGTACTCCATGAAACATGAACCATATGAAGCACAAATGGATTCCGATGACAGAGCCCTGAAAGGATTCGCCCGGCAATGGCGACGGCAGCCCGCAACCCCTCCTTGTCCAGCTCAGCACCCACCATCGCGCGGAGATGGCTCAGCTCCTCGGAGATATAGGTGAAGAAGGAGACCAGGTCAGGAAGCCGCAACTCATTGAAGTCGACCGGGTGGTCGAACGGGTTTAGCCTGACGGTCGGCATCGTTGCGCTGGCACGAAGGTAGTCATCGCGCAGCCGCAACACGTGTGTGGCAACTTGGTTCACCAAGTGGCTGAGGTGATCCTGGACCTCGTCACGATCGGCCCGCTCGTGCTCCAGCCGGCTCCCCTGACGGCCTATCGTATCTCCCACTTTCTGTAGCAATGCCGCCGACGCCTCGAGCATCTTTGTGGTGGATGCCTGCCGCTTTTGAAACTCCGTGAACTCCCGCACATAACGGAGGAGCATGGCACTCCTCTCCTCCTTGAGCTCACGGAGCTCCACGTCCTTGGCCCTGAGCTCCGCATCCTTAGCATGGAGCTCCTGTGTCAGGAGCCTCACCTCGGACTCCGTGATCTGCTACGCCTCCATGGCACCAGGTAGAAGCAATGGGGAGAGGAAGCAAACGGGGCGAAATGGCTAAAAGGCAATGCAATCTACAGGAAGGTGGAGGGAGCAGTGGGTTTTTACAGGCGGAGTCATCATGACTAATTGCTGCCGCGCCTGCTCCCGTCAATCAAAAAATTAAAAATCCTGCCACGCCTGCTCCCGTCAATCAAAAAAATTAAAAATCCTGCCGCACCCAAACACCAAAGCAACGCCGTGGTGGATATTTAAATTTACCTGCCGGCAAGTAGATAAAAAAACGGGTGAAAAAACAAATGTGGCGGCGGCCTAGCTAATCGGTCAAACTAGCCCAACTAGCTAGCCACCGTGCTTCACTGATGTACTCGGCGGGAAAGGTGGTCTTTTGTGATTTGACGACTCATTTACTTGCTTTGGTGCTATGACCGAGGAGGACCCAAAAAACGCGCGGTAGGGCGTCCCTCGTCAGGAAGAATATATGCGTGCACCACCCGGGAGGACCCCGAAACCGCGCGGTAGGGTCTGCCACGTCTCGGCACGGAGGAAAAATGTGCATGTAAAAAATATACTGTATCAGACGTAGTACCTATGGTTCGACCTCGGGGCCCAGCTAGTCGGTCGAAAACACCCCACTAGCTACACAGCTTCATCATGCAAACATGGCATGGAGGATAGATGTGGTTAGCTCCGTCTCGACCAGCCACAACGTCTCTTGTTCTAGGCGATTCTTCTATTTTCCAAGCTTTTTTTAGTTGTATTAACACCACGGCAAGCTAGCACCGCTCTTCGTGTCTGCCCGTGCAAAGGTTAGACGATGGAGAGAAGAGAGATTGAGATCGCAGACCTGCGACCCACCCGTAAGTGAGATAACAGTCATGCACTTGTTGACGAGGCACTCCCTCTACTCTACACAACGCAAAGTACTATATAAAATCAAGTTATGGGAGAAAGCCAACAACCGTTCGTTTTTTCAGGCTAGCGACTTACGCTTTGTAGTCCAAGTTGCCAGTTCGAATCTCGTCTTTCTGATTTGTTAGTTTTAGGTCCAAATTTGATTAATGACAAGTGGGGCCCCCGTCTGTTGTTCCGATATTTCAGTGTGGGATGGTTTTTTTGAACAAACACTTTGCACGGTTAGACAAGTAACGACACGAGTTACACGTATTTTGCAAGTTTACGAACAAAAATGACAGCGGCATAGAATACCACATCGACCCCGCAGCTTAGATACTATGGTGATACGAGTTTTTACACCATTGGAAGTGAGATCCAATGGCTTGGGAGTAGTCTTTGTAATTATGCGCAATTTCCAAACTCTCCAAAGGTTTTTTTGCAAATAAAACATTTAGGCCTCGTGTGTGCCACTTCATCTTTGATCCAACGGCTCCCCGGTGCTCGTATTAGGTGCTCCCCGTAGCTTAATTACCCGCTACAGTGATATGAGCATCTAGGTCGTATGATCAGATGGCACATGCGTAGTACTTGTACTTTCTGCGCATTTCCCAAACTCTATCAGTCGTATATTGCAAAAGCATTCAAACCTCCTACTATGGGCCGTTAGATCTCAGTGAACTCGTATCACCATAGAATCTACGGTGCGGGAGCACCTCATACTCTCCCGTGCGAGAAAACATAACGTGCTATCGCATCTTGGATGCTACGGTGATACGAGCTTGGAGGTTGTTTGATCTGAGATCCAATGGCATCTGAGCAGTCTTTGTGCTTGTAAGCAGTGGACTAACTCTTTTGGGGCTTTTCTGCAAAAAACCATTCGAACCACCGAGGAGGTGTTGGGTCACAAATCCAACGCCTCCGAAGAGCTTGTATCACCAAAGCATCTAAGGTGTGGTAGCACATGATATTCTTACATACAAAAATATTAGGACACAAATATGAGAATATGATGTCCCCCTTCATCTTAGATGCTACGGTGATCCGAGCTTCGAGGTCGTTGGATATGGGATCAAAGGGCATCTAAGTAGTTTTTGTACAAATTGTGTGCAATTCTCAAACTCATCAAGGTTTCCTGCAAAAATATTAGGACACATCATGTGAGCTGCTATATCTCAGATCTACAAGCTCTAAGCTACTCGTATCGGCATATAGCATCTAAGGTATGGGGGCACATGCTATTCTCCCGGGGAGGAGGGGTGGGGGTGCACAACCAATCGGTGGTTGGGAGGGTGGGGACAAATATAATCTAAACAACCCTAAACAGAGCTCCACAAATTTATCTAAGGTCGAGGGGTTGACCCCCGACAATCATACCTCCGCCTAAACACAACATTTGCATGTACTGTAGTACTAGACTTAATATTCATGTTTCAGTTTCATGTTCATTTTAAATATGGAACTGAGGACCATGGATGTCTTACATTTTACTCCCTTCATTCCTTAATATTAGTCTTTTTAGAGGCTTCAAATGGACTGGCACATACGGATGTATATAGACATATTTTAGAGTCTAGATTCACTCATTTTGCTCCGTATGTAGTCACTTGTTGAACTCTCTAAAAGACTAATATTTAGGAATAGAAGGAGTATTTTTGAATTCGTGTCATACATGCATGGTTTGGAAAAATAGATGCACTATACTTATTGGATTGTTGTTGTGTTCGTGCGTGTGTGTCTCTGTGTGTGTGTGTGTGTGTGGTCATATGCTTGATACATACAAAGTTTTCTCACCTCCATATTGTTCATCTTTTAAATTTGAATTTGCATTGGAAAACTTACTAGGGATACCACGAAATGTGAAATCCACGTTGAGATCATTATATCACAAACTCACTCTAATTCAACAACTCGTCATAAATCAATTACCACGTTGAGATTAGTATTTGCAAGGAAAATACGGGAATTGTAATACACATAGATTCGTTCGGCAATTTAAATGGTTCCTTTCGTATTCTCGAATGGTAGGACCCAACGGCGTACCAGCCGGACCTTGGCTCATGTTGATCCTAAAAAATCAGGCTCATGTCCTTCGATGGCGTGAGTGGTACGCACATTAGGCAACCCCAACCAGGCGGCCAGAATTCCAGCCCTAGGAAATTCCCCTCATTTCCCCCGCCCATAATGACTACCGATGAACAACAGAGGGATGCTTTAGTAACTAGACAACGTTACCTACCGTGCCGAGCATGGTTCAATTCCCTCGGTCGCCGCATGTCAAGGTCACTCGTCAACTACATTGCCTAGTAGTACTACTACTACACCAGGATGAGCACAGAATTGAGCCTGTTTGTTCGTGCCTAGTACTTGAGTTAATATATCAGGAAATGCACTGGTACGGAGGGATTATCCTTTTACTCTGCATATATAACTTGTCTGAAGACTAACTAAGAAAAATGTTTGACCAAATCCATTGTTAAGAAATACAACAGGACAGATGTACGGCTTGAAAATTTATTGCATGATGCAGGTTATGATATTGTTTCGAATCCTGGATCTTAAATTTCAGAAAATCCAAAAGTGAGCATAAATTCTTGAAACTAAGCACGGTCACGTGATATGGCACAAATATTGCTTCGTAAGTTTTTTCTTCAATTTGAGACAAGCTGCTTATGACAAGTTGCACAAATGAAGAGCCAAGGTATTTTGCTACAAAGAAAGACCTGTCACGTTAAGGCTAACGCTTTCGCTATTGAAACCATGGGCGTTTGCGTGCCGCCACGCGTCCCAGCTTCTCATCGGCAGGTGCCATCCGAGCAAGCGTGTGAGTCGACGGGAGGCGTGCGAGGAGACCGCTGCGCCGGCTGTCAGGGAGGCGTGCGATCAGACCGCTGTGCAGGCTCACCGGGAGGCGAGCCCTTTGACCAGGCACCGCCGCCCACCATCGTCCCAACTGCTCCCACTTTTAATGTCGCCGGCGCCGCAGTTTAAAATCAACCCCGCATTGCCCGGTATCGCTACAATCCTCTCTCTTCCTCTCTGATTCTCCTGTCATCTACCTCCAACTAGCCTGACCTAAACGTACGCCATGCCGCATCACGATGGTCTACCCTTAGTGTTCCAGTTTCCTAAGGAAGACACGCAGATGGAGTCTCAAGAACATAAGGCGCTTTGGGACGAGCTTGAACTTTCCTTGCGGGAAGATGCCGCGCCTGTCCGCGCTCCCGTTCCGGCTCTTGTCGCCCCGATTGCGCTAGCGCCCATCCTCGTGCACCTGCCAGCGCATGCGCCTGCGCGTGCACTGACGCGC
The DNA here is from genome assembly GCF_003073215.2 of Triticum urartu. Classification (NCBI taxonomy): domain Eukaryota; kingdom Viridiplantae; phylum Streptophyta; class Magnoliopsida; order Poales; family Poaceae; genus Triticum; species Triticum urartu. Next base: position 389,092,555 of record NC_053027.1, on the reverse strand, counting down.
ACGCTCGTGCCGGTGCCCGTGCACCTGCCAGCGCATGCGCCTGCGCGTGCACTGACATGAGCGCCCGTGCCGGTGCCCATGCACATGAATGTCTCCGCCGCGCCGTTGACAATGCCTGTCCCCGTGCGGGTGCCAGTGCCCCCCTCAGCGGCATGGATGGCCGCCGTCGACCGCTTCCTTGCACCAACGCCAGTCGCCTCCTCCCGCCAGTTGACTCGCTCCGAAGTCCAGAACATTTTGGCCTTCCTTGAAGCTAGGCCAACATCCATGACTACGCCAACAACGGCGCAAGACGCCGCCGTCGCCGTCGGTCAGTGGCCCGACGACATACAAAGCATGGAAGAGGAGCCGCTTCCCACCGCGAGACGCCCCCACCACCGCCGTGTAATCTAAATTTGCCATAAAAACGTTCGGATTGCCATGCTTAAAATCCGAACGATTATCACTTTCATTTATTTTATATCGATCGTCGTATAATTTAAAATCGGAGTCAGACTGAACGAAATGTATGGTTTGATCGATTGAATGTTCTGCTTGAGCCGTATCAAATTAAATATAAAACGTCATCAAGCCACATGTATTCCTTGTCATCCAATGACCTAGAGTGCTTCAATGTCGAGCGCTCAACACGTTTAGCCTGCAGTTAATTTCATGTCAAAAATAGTGCTAATCACATGACAACACGCAAATAATATCCTAGTAGTTAATATCCGCATGCACTTAATATACTTCCAAATTAACGTGCATTGCACGTACACACTGACTAGTGCTGCTAGTACGTGAAACTGGTGCCGTGACTTGTGAACGCGTGTAGATATGGTCAACGGCAACATCGCCCACGAGTTCTTCATGTTTGCCCATGCGTCTAAATGCAGAAGGGGAGGGGAGAGAGAGAACACACATGGAACCAACCAGTAAGTGAAGGCAAATAGTACTAAAAATAATATTACATGTTATCCATTAATTAGGCTGTGGTAATATAAAAAGATTATGTGAACAAACGGGGTACAACAAACATTGCTATTCTACGTATGTTGCCTATTGACGTGCAGCTTGAAGGCCCGGTCGCATGTTCGATCCTCGTCCTTTATTTTTTATTTGTATATGAGTCCAAATTTGTTTCATGACATGTGGGCCCCTCGGTATGTAGTTTGTAGCACTTTAATTTGTGGGTGGAAATTTGTTCCATTCCAAGTGGACTATCGGTGTGTAGTTTTGTAGCTTATTTATAATAATTAAAGAGAACAACATAGTTTTTTCAATAATACCATGGTGCGACGTTGAAGGCGAGAAAGGACGTGCGAGAGAGCGATGACCGAGCCAGAGGGAAATCAACTAGGGGAGTTGCGTGGGTTTCAATGATGTTTGGAGTAGTTGTGGGCCGAATGCTACGAAAATATAATCTAAACCGACCAGAACAAATGCCTACACAAATTAATCCAAGGTTGGAGTGCCCCTCACAATGTAAATAGCTTCGGCTTTGCGAGGGATGGAGAGGTAGTAGCTTCAACACGTGGAAGATACGGTGTGAGAAAGCGAGGTCAATCGAGAGACATATAGATAGAGAGACAAAGTGAGTGTGGTCCAACATTCATTCAACAAATATATATGCTCTGGAGAGATATTGTCCGATTGAGCTCTTTGGCAAGGGTAAGGGCTGTAAGATAGAGCTTGAGAGATGATCCAGTCATAGACATGTAGATATATTTTGTGCGTGGGAGGAAGCAAGGTCAACCGATCACATAGGGTCGCCGTGCGATCGAAAGAGTGAGACAGGTTGGAGAGAGTGACCTAGATAGACAATGTGCATGAGAGAGTATACAACGTGAATAGGTAGAATTGGGCTCAAACATGGTGATATATCGTTTCTGTCCGAGAAAGAGTGAGGTCAATAGAGACATACGGAGAGAGAGAGAGAGAGAGAGAGAGATTGAGTGAGTGTGGCCCACCATGAGGTCGAAAGAGTGGTGGCGGCTTGGATAGACTGACCTAGATAGACAATCTATGTGAGAGAGTATAGAGTGTGTCGATCGAGGCCCGAACAGGGAGATATAGCATTTGTGTGCGAAAGAAAACGAGACTCAGATAAAGCGAGCGAGATTGAGTGAGCGGGGCCTGCCGTGCGGAAGAAAGAGTGAGACAGTCTCGAGGGAGTGACCTAGATATACAACATGCATGCGTGCGCACGAGAGGTTGGGGGGCTAGATAGGCAATGCATGTATTTAGCACGAGAGGGTGAGAGGGAGAGGGGGGAGAGAGAGCTCGGCATGGGGTGCAATGACGGGTGTGTAAGGTAAATACATTTGGTAACAGAGTGGAAAAATGGGTTGTGTAGTTAAGAGACTTGGAGATCAAAACATGGAGAGAAAGAATGAACGTGTGTTGGAAACCGATAGCTTCCTAAGGTGGTTAGGAGAGGAAGATTAACCGATACAGGAAGTATGTAGCGTTTGTGCGGGGGGGCTAAAAACAACATTTGAATGTACATAGTACGAGACTTAATATCGATGTTTCAATTTGATGTACATTGTAAGATTTAAACCGAGGACCAGGCATACGGGTAATTATTTCAAATTCGTGCCATACTAAGTTTCGAAAAGTTGACATAGACTCAGTTTGTTGTGCTATTTTGTAGGTCATATGTTTGAATCCATCCAAAAGTTTTCTCACTACCATGGTGTTCATCATATACATATGAATTTGTATTAAAAAAGTAGTGTGGATACAGTGAAATGCGAAATCCACGTTAGAATAGGAGATCGCTACGTGACACACACTCTAATTCAAATAACTAACTACGTGACACACACTCTAATTCAAATAACTAATTATGTGACACACACTCTAATCCACGTTAGCGTGGGTACCGTTTTGATTTTTTTTTCAAATAACTCGTCATTAATTAATTTATAGTACTCCCTCTGTTCACTTTTATAAGACCTTGAAGACATTTCAGATAATGTGCAAAATAGTTCATTTTAAGTTGTCTTAAACGACTTACAAAAGTGAACGGATGGAGTATCTCGTTTCGAATGACTAATTATTGCAAGGAAAACACGGGCATGGTAATACATACAGATTCGTTTGCAAATGAAAGAAGATTCGTTTGCATTCTCAAATGTAGGCACACCAGGCAGACCAGGGTCGTGTCGGGGTGGACGCTGCTTCGGTGCCTTAAAGGCAACTGTCTTTGGGTCACTGACATGTGGGCCATCCACCTTTTGGGCCCACATATCATGGACACAAAGGCAGGTGCCTTAAGGCACCGAAGCATAGTCCTGTCGGGGTGGTCGTGTGTGTCAGACGGACGCGTAGCACCCAGCCACCCACCCCCTCACCCCAAAAAAGGACGACGACAATATAAGTTCGCGCTTCCACGTTTCGGATTGAAATATCTGGCGGCCCCAATTCCAGCCCTGCAAAATCTCTCTTCTCCACCTTCCCCTTCCGCGCCCAGATTGCTCAAATCCCTAATTCGCCGCCAACCCTCGAATCGCCCCTCATCTCATCTCTTTCCACACCGTTCCCCACCTCTGTGCCGGACGACGACAACGAAGACGACGGTCGCGCTTCACCACCGCATCGGAGCTACCTCATCTACGCCCTCGTCCACCGCACCGGGTGGTCCACCGACAACGTCGGCCGCTGCAACCGACGTGCCTCACAGACACCCAGTTCCACCACGTCAGGTGCGCTTCACTGACGCCGTCTCCCAGCTCACCGTGGCTACTTCACCGAGCACATCGTCGCATCTCCGCACCCCGAGGCTGTTGGGCCTTCACCAACGGTCTCGTCCACCACATCGTAGCGCTCCGCTGCCACTCAAGATCTGCATCCGTGCACGGCTAGCCAACGCCAGCGCATCACCCTCACCGGCTCTGAAGTGACCCGCACTCTAGCTAGGCGAGCATGCCCAAACGCCGGCCCGAACTAGGTATCCACACATCACTCCCTTGTGTACTGTTCTGACGATGTTTGGATATCCTTCCACTGCTCTCTTAGCTTACATGACTATGCAACTCTGACTTTAACTCTTATTTCTTCTAGAGATATCATCTGAAACAAGCAAATCCATTTTTAGCGAAGCATGACGGCGCTACGGGATCTGGTACACATCCTGCACACCCGTATAACCTTGTAAGTATCTGTCCCCCGATACAACATCAAGGTCGATTCCTCTTATTTGATCAACCATTCGCCGTGTCAAAAATGCAGAGGTGGATGCAAGGAGCACAAGGCCTGCACATCCATGCAAGTGGTAACATGGACTTGTACATGGAACATCCCAAGCGCAAGCAGAGCTGCAGTGAGCCTGTACAACGAGCTAGCGTAAGTCCCTATATTTCATTTAATTTGTACTGGCATTCATGTATGATTTGTGTGCAGTGGCTGATCCACGAATTCAAGTTACCAGGGGCGAACATTTAACTTAAAAAATACAAAGGCACTTGCACTCCGGAAATCAACATAACTTGAGAAATGTGAAGCTACATGCACTTTGAAAACCAGCTAATGATCCAAAGTAGTTCAGATTATAAGCACTAAATGATGCAAGCACCAAAAACACAAAATGCAACATGGTGTACAAGGACTACCAACATTGTCTGTACCTGCTTGAATTATTCGTTCTTTGGCTGAAAATATCGAAGTGTAATTGCACGTATAACCAGTGCACAAACTGCATATCAATATATCTATCGTGCACAAGTATGCCAATAGTTTCAAACAACAGATTAGAAAAGTATTTATGCTATGTTGTCATGATACGAGGACTTTCTGGTAGATGGCCTCGACGTTTCCTCAAGATATGAAAATGCACTATAATTTGCTTGTCATCAATGCCTGCAAATCTCTGTCCCTCTCAACATAGTAGATCATCATTAGACACTAAATCCTTCAATGAGCTTGCAAAATGCTTGCATTAGATCCCTCATTAGACACTATATGTTCATCACCAGGAGCATGTAAAATGTTTGCATCAAATCCTTCATTAGCAGTCTGTTCATTAGACACTTTAGGCTCAAGAACAACATGAGCTTGTATGTTTGCACCGGAAACTTGATTAGATACATCAGATTCAGTCAGTTCAGTATTGATTGGGGGAGTTATAAAATAAGTAGAAATTGGTTTCATTTTCTCATAGATTCCCAACATACAAGCAGTTTTACAACACCGTCAAGTTTAACTATTGGCCAAAAATTGAAGAGTTGAATTAGATATAATCAGGGATGTGATGTACCTACTCGTTGCGCATTCTACTCTTGCAAGCTGCGACTGTCCGTCTGCACAAGTTCGATGCCATGCCCATGTTGCCGCCGTTGCCTCCCATGTAGGCTACACCCAGGGTTGGATCTTCATCTTCTTGTCCTTCCGTTTCGCTTGAAGCCCGGCGACCGCCCTCCAACGAGGGCGCGAGGAAGTGCTGTGTCGGTCTGTCCAGCGGCGGCTAGGTTAGGAGCGAACCAGATTGGAGGCTGGAGCAAATGAATTGGGATTTTTCCTGCTATCGATCGATATGGGAGGCGCTTGTTTGGGCCACGAGCCTGCTATAGGGCCTGCCTTGCACTTATGTTATTGGCCCATCCAAATTGAAACATTTTTCTTCATTTTTTACATTGTCTGCTCGTGCGTTGGGATGAACAAAACTAGCGTGGGCCAACCTGGACGACTCAAACTAGGTGCACACTTTCCAGCCACTTGAGGCGGCCGCCCATGTGAGCCCCTATGGTGGCGTCACCCCTTTTTGCGTGTATGATTGGATAGTGAAAAATATTCCAGTGACACTTTTGATTTACCCACAGAATGGTTGAATTGCTTGTTTCTATGAACTGAGTTCGCCAATAATGTGAAGCATGCCAGTCTTTTCATCCTATTGTAGATTGCTTAGATCTCGATATGATAAGGTAATCGCATGAAATATACAGTAAAAGCCAGTGTGATGTGTTTGGCTACAACTAGTCTGACTACACGTCCTCATATAACATATCAAGGACGCACCATCTTACCAGATTAACCATTCGACTTACCCATGCAGTGTGGGAAGAAAGAAGTATTGGGACTGCGTATCCAAGCAATTGATGCCATGGACTCCTTCGTACAACCTTGTAAGCGAAAAAGAAGTTGCAGTGTGCCTGCAAAGAACTAGCATAAGTTTAGTTACCTGCTTATCGGAATTTTTGTTAGCCACTTATTGCAAAATTGTTCAATTACGTTGCTTGGCTTAATTCAGTTTGCTACTGATTACATAATGGCACAGCCTGTTAATCATATTGTAGACTGCGCCTATCTATGTGTTTGATACTTACTGTTAAGAATTACATGTTTGCCTTAACTTAAATATCTACTTGTTTGTTTAACTACTTTGCTGCTGCAACAACAAGTTACAATGATGTTAATAACTACTTTTCAGTATCCAATTGAAACTCTTTAATTACTTGTTTGTTTAACTGGTTTGCTGTTATAACTCCCAGTTGAGATGTTTTGCTAACTTCAAGTTTTCTAAATCCAATCGGAACTTTAATGGCAAAACAGGTTAGCCCAAGATCAAAGAGCGAGGTCCCCATGGACGTTGCATCATCCCACAGCAGTGGCACCGGCCCAATCGTGCATTATGAATTGCCAACTGCTGATGCTCTAGAGGCTAAACTAGTGGTAGAAAGAGATTCGGCTTCTGCACTTAGAGATGAAGTTGACATGTTGAGGAAGCAAACAACACAATCACAAGTAGTACTCAAGACAACCATTAAATATTTGGTGGATTTCAAAACGAAGCAAGCTGAGACTGACCAGATTGTTAAAGGTCCTGAAGGAAAAAAGGAAATTAAATTCCTACTCGGTAAATCATAGGTGAAATGTTCTTTCCATAGTTGAATAACCTTTGTGTTGTCTGTTCATGTAATCAATCAAACCATTTGTTTTAGAGATCATGTAATAATTGTTTTTTTGGTTTGTAATTTTATTTGAGCACAAGTCTGTATTAATTGATAAGACTCGGAGACATTTCATTTGGATTGTTGTGCCAGACCTACAAATATGCCAATCGGGCTGAATGTGCATTCAGCAATAGTAGTAGTATAGATGGACCATAAGTGGCACGCATCGGAAAGGGCCAAGATGCTGGCTAAAAAAAGGATGATGTTGTAGCCAAAAAAAGTACAGCGGCCTGGCTTATGTATGTTAGTTGATATTATTGATCCATATACTCTATAAGTGTTTATATGTCTATTAGTTCTGTACATTCTTGGTTGATTGACTTGGTATTTGAATCTTGATACATTGCTTGTGTACATATCTAAATGGGAGTACACATTATGCTGCGTGTGACATTTGAGTTGGACATGAAGTGTTCCAAATATTCGAATTCACCTTAAACTGGATTCTAATTTCTGAATTTGAGTATCGGCATTTGTAAACCATATTCATATATGACAGTGGAATACATCTTTGTCGTCCTTTTGAAGATATATAAAAACACATAGAATGATTTATAAAGATTCATATAGGAATACAAAATGGATTCGAATTTAGTTGTCAGGGTAAACATGGATGCTTATTGTCCCAAAATTCGAAAGAAGCAGCAAAATGTCCACTCCCACGTCGGCTGCCCGGAGCCAAGTGTTTGGGAGATGGAAATTACTGTCTACCCATTACATAGACAATCCATCAGCCCGATTTCCACTACTCTAAATAGGGGTAGGTTAGTAACTTCAATTAGAGGTGACACGACCGCCTCTGAGCCCATTCCGACATGGTGGGCGTCAAACATGGGCGACAAAACTCATTTGATTCAAGCTCGTCCGAAAGACCTCTGTTTCTCCCTCCATTACCCATTCATACACGGTGGGCAGAAAAACAAACTCGACTCTGCCGAAATCGATGTAGGCAAATATTTTCAATAGGGGCAGGTTTGTAACTTCACTCAGACGTGACACAACTGCCCTACCTGTCAGCCCCGTTCATACACCGTGGGCTCCAACCATGGGCGCCAACCACCCTCTCCTTGCCCGAAATTGCTCTGGGCAAATATTAGCGAGATGCGAGATTACCGTCCTATCCCCAACCGACAAGACGTCCAAATTTTAAACGGGGGATAAGTTCGTAACTTTCCCATATTTCAGACAGGCGCGTCCCAAAAACATGGTTCCCCATACCTCTCCCTTCATTTTCCCATTCATACACCGTCCGCGCTAGAACACCCCATCCCCACACCAGCCTCTGTCTGCCACCCCATCCATCGGCGCCGTCCACCACCACATCCATCACTACCGTCCTCCACCATGCCGGAGTGCCTACCAAGACCGCATCATCCACTACTAGAGATGGACGTTTCTCATCCACGGCGACGGACCAATAGCCTTGCATGGCGTCCTCTCGCTTCATCGGTGCCGTCATCCTCTTTGCCAGGGCCGCTCACACGACCTTCTCTTCCACCACAACGGGACTTATCCCCTGATGCACCCGTCTACCGTCGCAGATCTACTTCAACACCACCGACAGTCATCGCACCCCCGATGCCTACACGGCGCCGCAAGAGAGGTGGCACTTCATATCTCCTCAACTTTTTGAGCTCAACCAGAAAATAGATCTTAACTTGGTTACTCTACTTTCTTTTCAGCTCTTAGAATTTAGTTCTTAGTTCGAAGCAAACAATGGATGCTAAATATCATTTCTCCGGTTTGCAGCTTCAAATCTGCCATGGCACAGCCATAATACGATTTAATTGATCATGCTTAGGGTTTAATTGATCATGTTGGTTCCGTGGTGGTTTCTTTAATAGAAATCGGAGGGGAAACCCTCTTTTGGTTAAAAATATGCTTAGAGTTTCCCCCTTTTATGATCACTATACGATCAGAATACGTGCTTCGTGTCATAATAACACTGCTCCACCCATCAAGCTAAACAAGCTTAGTTGTTCAAATACGAATCTGATATTATTAAAATAGAGTTGTTTAATTAGTCAGCTAAATGTTCCTAAATTAGTTCCAAAAATGCATGTTGGCCGCTCGGGTGTGTATCTCTACAGGGTGCCCACGGTGGGCCAGCCCACCCTGGGATTTTGGGTCGTCCCAGACCCCGATTCCCCTATGTTCTGCTGCACGCTTCCGATCTCTACTCACCCCCAGCCGCCTGCCTCACCGGCGACTTGTCGTCCCCGGACGGCATGACTCTAGGAGGAGACGCTGGACTAACAAGAGGCCAGGAGCCGCTCACCCAACAACGTCACCACTGCCCGGGCGCGCCGCCGTGCCTACCTTCCCAGTCCGTTCAGGGCTCAGGCGTGCAGCACCCACCAAGCCAACCCGATTTATCCTGAGATATGTCCTCAACACTCAACAGCCACTCCTCATCACCCATTTTCTAATTGATCCATTACTCATTAGGCTGGGCTGTCATTAGGGTTTGTTGTGTGCTCAGTGCTACCTACACTTAATGGTTCAGATGTATTTCAGTAATCCTTAGTACCTCTAAAGTTCACAGGGTTTTCAAAATTCTGGCCCTCGGAATAGATAATCTGACTACTTTTTATGTTTTCATGAATCTCAGATTCTGAAGAGCATCATAATTATAATGAGCTTGCACGCATGAAAATAATAAAGCAGAACAATGCCATGGCTGTCAAACTTGGCATTAAGGGACTGCAATCAAGTCTGGATGCAATGCAATGCAAATGCTCTCCACCTACAGATTCATGCTCAGAATATGATCCTAACAGTGATTCTGAGCTAGAGGGAGACCTAAGTTAATGTAGCTCCCTAGTGGAGGAGTCAGAGGAAGATGCCCTATCTTATTCACCCATTAAGGTACTTGCTCTAACTTTCCAAGGTTACATTGCTTGCACATATCTTGCAACTGATGCTTTGCATTGCTTCTACTTTGTTGAACTTCCATTAGCTTAGTTTATACATCGTGTATGTGAATACGCCCTGCCTATCCATTTTAAGTACATATTCCATATGTCATCATACCATATTTATCCATTCAAATGTTGTTCTTGTGTATCAGACGTTCAAAAGGAAGAGGGCGATTGCTGATCGTGGAGGAGCACAAGCAAAGTATTTGGAAAAGGTAGTGGCACCTGATAAATCAAATAGCCCATTGGGTGTAGTTGCAATATCACATGACCCACAAAATACCCCAACTCTAGCAGACTCTAGCCCTACTACACTGGTCATTTCTGATGCCCCAACTCAGCAGACCCCAACTGCAGCAAACAGTATGATTATGCCAGTTGACATAGCACCAGTTGTACGACGCAAAACCCCCATTCCAGCAAAGAGTACACCAAATCCAGTTGCCAAATCCCTTTTCGAACTAGAGAGAGCCCCAATTGCAGCAAATAGGACCCATGTTCCATTTCTTCCCAGTTTAGAAGATGAAGCTTATGTTGTTGTCAGGAACTTTGTGCGCATCTTTCCTTCATGGAAAGATTACACCGCAGACACAGAACAATTTCCAGTCTTCCTCCGCAACTTATGCGTAAGTAATGTACTAATGTTATTCATGGTCATTACTGCATATGTTTCCGCTGACAGAAGACACAAGATTTCATTCTTTTAAATAGGTGAGGAGCAAACTAGATTGTGATGACGAGCAAGGGTTGGTTGCGCTTTTCAAGCACTCATTGATGAAGTATCGTTCCTACCTGAGGCAAGTGCACTTCGATGGCAAGCCTCTGAACGAAATTTCTATAAAGTCTCCGGTGCTACATTTATCCGACGGTGACTTGAATAATCTTGTTACACATTGATCTCGGCTATAGCGTAAGGTACTATCTATGATATCACATCACAATTTGAACTACATTTCTGCATTTGCCTTAATGTCTCACTTGTACGAAAACTGTTAGCAGAAGAACATTCGTTCTCAAGGGACCACAGAATCTCGCAACTATACTGCACACTGCATTGCTCTTGTGAGTACCTCTTGCCCTGTATGACCATACTTACTTTCATAGATGTTTGATTATGTAGCATCACTGTACATGTTAGCCTCGTAATCGTCCATTTGGTGGACATTATAAGATCCGTATGGACTCTTACATAAATTTAGAATCAACCCAATGCTTTTAAAGAGGTTTAGCTCTGCAGTCCTCTTATAAGGACTGAACATGGTCTATCACTGTACTTACATTAACAGCTACGCCCTCCGTCCCATAATATAAGAACGTTCTGTACAATACACTAGTGTTCAAAACACTCTTGTATTATGGGAAGAGGGATTGGTTCATTTTGTAGCATTCTGCATCTTATCTCCCTCGCCCACCATTTACTAAAAAAGATCAGATCTATATTTAATCTTACCAACAAGTAGAATACACAGACAATGCCAGTGCAGAAGTGTAGTCCATTGCTCTTGTCAGTACATTTTGTCCTGTAACGCTTGTACTTCCAGGGATTGGTAGTTGATTATGTAGCATCAATCTACATCTTATCTTCATTATCCTCTATCCCTTCCAGCATTACCATATCTATAATTACTCTCTACAAAATGTAGAGTACAGGCAATGCTTACAAAGAAGATTATGTGCTGAAATTCTTGAGTTATCCTTCCCTTGACATGGATAAGGGCATTATAAAGTCGGTGTTAACTGTTAATGTAAGTCAGTCCTTCTAAAGCCTTTATCCTCAATTGTTGTTTAATTTGCTCATACTCCTTATCGTTTACTGCTGTTTAGTTTGTTGTTTCTACCAAAATGCATGTTTGTAAGAACCGTAAGTTCCATGTTTTACTTGTAAAACCAAATTCCTTATTCATACCATGCACATTACTTAATACTCCCTATATGTATGCTTGTTTCTGTGGATCTATAATCCAGTGTGTGGTGAAGCAGCCCACGTTTGCACCTTGTCATCTCCTGTTTTATCTTACTGATGTGGCTGATGATATGAACAACATGCCATGCACATTATCCAAAATAGATACAATGATTTTCTTTGCCCTTCTTCTATGCTTGTTATGTTGACATGGTAATCCTGTAGTGTGGTGAAGCTCCCCGCATTGTGAACAATGCCAAATTATGCTATTGATATTTTGAACTTACTCTTTATTTTCTAATTTGAAATTGGATAGAATTGACATAGTAGTTATCATCTTTGTTTATACATGTGCAAAACATGTTATCTCTCTGCTTTGTTTCAGGGTGATATGCCTGATGGCATGCACAAGTCTGCTGAAGGTTGTGAGACAAACCCAACATATATTGCAGCAAAGAAGGCAAAACATCTTGAAGATAGCGAGACAACCCCAAAGTCTTGTCTTGATGCAGTGTTCAAGATACTTGAGACTAACAGTCAGACAAGCTCATAGAATTCGTTGTCTGAATCAGTTCGACTTCTTCATTCCCAAGTTCTAGCAGAAAGGCATTCTGCAACTCAACTTCAACTTGAAGTCCTATCTCTAAGAAAGATTGCGGAGAACACCAATCAGAACCTCATCGCTAAACAGCTACACCTGGAAGCTATGACCGACATGCTAGGCCGGTCTCACAGCCTTGCCCAGCAGCTTGCGCAGCAGTTCCCCCACAAGGCTAACCTTTCTTGAACTGTCTTGGAAGTGGTCTCGGTTGAGTATTATTTTGTAATGCTGCAATGGTGCCCAGTTTTTGTAATCTGCTTCTTCGTTGCGCTTTATGATCACTGGTGGCGAACTTCAATGCCCAGTGGATGTAATATACCTTATATCATTTATTGTATAGTGTAGGTTTATTCTTAGTTACTATGCCATAATTTCTTTATTGTATAGAGTAGGTTTGTTCTTAATTCCTAGTAGTTACTACAATCATTCGCTATCTAAAAAAAATCAGATGTAGTCGACCGGACCGAAACATTTGACTCTAACGGGCTAAGTTTTTAGCGGGCCTGAAACATGCCAAACAGCTCACGGGCCAGCAGTAGCCCGAAATGAACCCCGGCCCATGATTGTGCGAATCAAATCACGGGCTTTTAACAGGCCAAAATTGTCTCGGTCCTTGTTTGGCCCAATCAGATATCGGCTGCGAGCAGGCCGAATGCAAACTGGGCCATAGTTAGGCCCAACTATATGACGGGCTTTTAACATGCCGAAATTAATATAGGGCCAAAATGTTAAACGGGCCCTTAACAGGCCAAAACTAATATCAGGCTGAATTACTAAGTGGGACTTTAGCAAGTGGGCCCAAAAGCATAGTGTCCAGTTGACGGGCCGAATCTGATATGGGCCATAACTGAGCCCAAAGCCTCTTAAAGGGCCGGACCTGATTTGGCCCGTAATTTGGCCCAAAATGTGGTAGGCTTTTAACGGGCCGGATCTCATATGGGCCACTATTAGGCCCGAAGCGTGGAAGGCCATTAATGGACCGGATCAAATATGGGCCGACATTTGGCCCAAAACATGGCAGCCAGTTAATGGGCCGGCCTACTAGGGTCCTCAAATTCTTGTGGGCCTACAGCTGGGCCAGCCCATTAATGTCGGCGAAATCTCGTGGGCCTTTAGCTAGGCCGGCCCATTATGATCCGCAAGAATCTTGTGGGCCTTTACCTGGGCCGGCCCATTATGGCACACAAAAATCTTGTGGGCCTTTACCTGGGCCGACCCATTATGGCCCGCAAAATCTTGTTGGCCTTTAGCTGGGCCAGCCCATTATGGTCCACAAAATCTCGTGGGCCTTTAGCTGGGCCAGACCATTATGGTCCGCAAAATCTTGTGGGCCTTCAGTTGGGCCGACCCATTTAAACTTGATGGGCCGGTCCACATGTCAACATATCATAGGCGTGCCTCGCCCATTGGATGAGTGACACCTGTGCCAACGCGGGCCTGACACGTGTCTCCTCCAGCCAATGATGATTTTACATGTGGAAAATCCCCATTGGTCGGGGCTGTTAATGGGTTATCGGATCCAAAACCCGACCCGATAGCTTAATGGTGTTCTGTTACGGTGGATGCCACGTGTCGGTCACCCTTGACGAAAGCACTTGTGTGACACGCGATGTATCATCATGGAAGTGGACACTTTCGTGATGATAATTTTGGTATGTCATGGAACACTTCTACGATAGCACATGTATGACTATCTTGATTCTGTCATAAATTTGTCATGGATGTACATGCATGACAAAAAACGCGAGCTACTCTGACAAACACGTATCATCATGGAAGTGTATTTTTTTGTAGTGAAGAGCCCTGCAGGCCTAGCGACCTGTAGCTTCTCTAGTAGAAGGAAGGAGAAACCCTTCGTAAGTATTTACAGAGAATCAGTAAAGTTCATAGAAATATTCCAAATATCCATCCGGCAGCTGTTATAGCCGCTTTCCATTCCAACGTGAGCAACCGCCGAATTCGTTCCAAACTGAACGTGTGGTTGCCCAAGACTGTGAAAGAACTATATACGCTGACAAATGTGCCTGGATGGAAGAAGGAAGGAAGTTGCCCGGAGAGGAAGATTTCATTATTGTTGATTAAGAGGATGAGGATGAATCAACCAGTCAGAGGAAGGGCAAGAAGCGCAGTAAGAAGCCAAGAGATAAGGCAGTGATGACTGGAGAAGGTTCGGGCACACCTAGTACCGGCAAGAAGGCCAAAGCTGAGGCCCCCAACAAGGAAGCTGCCGCGTTCACTGCCTGCTAGGAAGCTGTGGCCACGGAAAAAGTTGGGAAAGGTGATGGGCCGTACTGCATGATCCATCGGACAAAGGGCCACGACCTTCAGGAGTGTTATCAGGTTGAGCAGCTTGTCAAGAAGCAGAGAGCTGAGTATGATAAGCATGACAAGGAGAAAGGTCAGAATGCTGCTGGCTGTATGGGCTGGGGTGGTGAAGTGAATCGCCACGACAAACCCTTTCGGAACCAAGGAAAACCCGCCAGGGGGTAAGAGAAGGAAACATGTGATGATGCCAGTGATGGAGGGGATGAGGAGGAAACCAGTGAGCAGGAATTTCAGAAGGCCACTGATGCCCTATGCATTAATGGGAGTGCGTCTTTGCACTCCTCTCATCGCCAACTCAAGCAATGGGCACGCGAAGTCAATGCTGTGGAACTAGCACCAGAGGCCCGGAAACTGCTCAAGTGGTTCCGCACGCCCATCATCTTTGACGAAGAGGATCACCCTGATCGCACCACTGCGGTGGGGTGTTTCCTATTATTTGTCTCCCCAACAATTCGCAACCTCAAGGTCACAAAGATGCTGGTGGAAGGCGGGGCCCGATTGAATCTGATTTCCCCAGCATTTATGAGCAAGCTTTATATAGGAGAAGAGGAGCTAAAGGCCACCGACACATTTCAAGGAGTTAATCCCGGCAAGAGTCATTCTAATGGGAAGATTACGTTCCCAGTGACATTTGGGGGAGAGCTGAACTTTCGGACTGAGAAGATTGTGTTTGATGTGGTTGATCTCCCCCTGACGTACAGCGAGATTCTTGGACGACCAGCCCTGACCAAGTTCATGGAAGCATCCCACTATGCTTACAACACCCTGAAAATGCCTGGGCCATTGGGAGTCCTCAATATCCCGTTAGATGAGAAGGATGCAATTATCTATGTGGATAAGATGTATCGGGATGCAGTCATAGTAGAGGCCGCGGCAGCAGGAGTTCCCGCCAAGGAAAGCAAAGGAAAGAAGAGGGATTGTAGGGCCTCCGGCATGGAGTTCGGAAAGCGTGCCCCCTCCGAGTGCACGACACCCGTTGATAACATGTCGGAGTGTTCCAAAAGCAAGAGATCCAAGGTTACTGCACCCCAAGTGAAGGAGGTCCCAGTAGGGCCGGCTGCGTTGATAGTACTTTCACTATATGTGCCACCCTCGATGACAAATAGGAAAGCGCGCTCGTTTCCTTCTTGCGGGCGAATATCGATGTGTTTTCTTGGCAACCATATGATATCCCCGGTGTTCCCAGGGAGGTAATTGAGAACCACCTTGTTGTCTTCCCACATGCCCGACCCGTCAAGCGGAAAGTACGGAAGTAGGCCTTGGAGAGGCATCAGTTCATTGTCGAAGAGATCAAGAAGCTAGAGGCAGCTAGTTTGGTCAGGGGAGTACTGCATCCTACATGGTTGGCAAATCCAATAGTGGTCTCGAAGGCTAATGGGAAGTGGAGGCTCTGCATTGATTTCACAGACATCAACAAGGTTTGCTCGAAGGACCCGTTTCCCTTGCCGCGCATCGACCAGATCGTGGATTTCACTTCGGGATGTGATTTGCTCTCCTTCCTCGATGCATACTCAGCATATCATCAGATCTTCATGTCCGAGGAAGATGAAGAGAAGACATCATTTATCACTCCGTGTGGTACGTACTACTTTGTCCGCATGACGTTTGGATTAAAGAGTGCGGGTCCACTTTTGCAAGGGTAGTCCAGATCGGTTGTGAGCCATAGTTGCACAGAAATATTGAAGCCTATATGGATGATATCGTGGTCAAAACCAAGGATAAGGCCACCCTTATCCAGGATTTGGAATAGACATTTGCCAATTTGCGCAACATCAATCTGAAGCTTAACCCAGAGAAGTGTGTATTTGGTGTTCCCTCCCGCAAGCTACTTGGGTTCTTCGTGTCCCATCAGGGGATCGAAGCCAACCTCGACAAGATCAAGGCCATTGAGCAGATCCAAGTGCCAAGGACAGTTAAGGGTGTGAGGCGCTTGACGGGATGCGTTGCTGCGCTCAGCAGATTCATCTCCATGTCTGCTGAGTGTGCTCTGCCTTCTTCAAGGTTTCGAAGAAAGCGGGGCCTATGAAGTGGACCCCGGAAGCAGATGCAGCTTTGCAGGAATTGGAAGCCTACCTATCATCTATGCCTACCTTGGTTGCACCCAAACCCCAAGAACCCTTGTTTCTTTACTTGGCGGCAACCAACCAAGTGGTCAGTGCGGCTTTGGTAGCGCAGCAAGAGGTGGATGAGGCAGAAAGTGGCCAGATCATCATAGAGTCAGAACAGGATCAGGACAGCAATGGCCACGGCAGCGAGAGCAACCCCAAGGATGTGGCAAGGAAGAAAGTGGTGCAATGCCCAGTGTACTTCGTCAGCTCCTTGTTGCAAGGGGCTAGGTCGAGGTACTCTAGCGTGCAAGAGTAAATCTTTGGTCTCATTATGGCCTCAAGGAAACTATGCCACTACTTCCAAGCCCATGAGATCATGGTTGTCACTCGTTTCCCGGTGCAAAGGATACTCCGAAACCCTGAGGCAACTGGCAGAATAGTGGAATGGGTTTTGGAGTTATCCAGCTCTGGTTTGATGTTTGAGAGCACTTCAACTATTCGGAGCAGGGCATTGGCAGAGTTTATTGCAGAATGGACGCCAACCCCTAATGAGGAAAGGAGAGAGGCAACTCTCCCTGGCAAGGAATCACCCCAAGAATGGGTCATGTATTTTGATGGTGCTTTTTCCCTACAAGGTGCAGGGGTTGGCGTGCTTCTTGTTGCCCCCTACGGGGAGCACTTGAATTACGTCATCCAGATGCACTTTGCCCGGGAAGAAGCCACCAACAATACAATAGAGTATGAAGGGCTCCTTGCCGGGCTCAGGATTGCAGCAGAATTGGGAATTAAGAAGCTGATTATTCGAGGAGATTCGCAGCTCGTGGTGAGACAAGTCAACAAGGATTACCAAAGCCCATTAATGCAAGCATACGTCGAGGAAGTAAGGAGATTGGAGGAGCACTTTCACGGGTTGCAAACAGAGCACGTACTGTCAGATTTTGGGTTCTGGCAGACCCTTGAGGTTCGAACACTGGGGTGCGCACGGAGATTTCGCCTCCTACCTAGCTGCACTCCTCCGCCTTACTAGGTTCTAAACTAAGGAAAGAACAACACAAGAGACACAGGGTTTATACTGGTTCGGGCCACCGTTGTGGTGTAATACCCCACTCTAGTGTGTGGGGTGGTGGATTGCCTCTTGGGATGATGATGATGAACAATACAAGGAGGAACAGCCTCGCGAGGGTCTGCTCTTGGCTGGGGCGATGAACTTCTAGGAGGAGCTCAGTCACCCCTCTCTCTCTCTACCTGATCTTCTCTACCTTTCCAACTCTCTGGCCAACTCTTTCTTCCCAGCCTCTCTTTGCTCTGTGGGTGGCTGGTCCTATTTATAGAGGCCCTAGTCCTCTTCCCAAATATCGAGCGGGAAGGGAGCCAACAATGGCAGGCTAATTTGAAGGGGGAGAGCTAGTATCAACTATCCTGACAAAAGCAGTCTTCGCCTACGCAAAGCTCTGGTGATGACGCCGTCTTGGGCTCCACGGTGACCTCCATCTCGTAGTCCTCCTGGTCTTGGTCTCGTTGCACCGAAATGGCAACCTTTGCCTGATGCCTCGGTACTCTGCGGCTGCGCTTGCCCCCTTTGCACTAAAGAGGAAGGGAGGACGCTACGCGGGATGGCACCCGCCTGGCGCTCCTGGTCATCATGGCTTGCGTCACGAGCACCTCGTGAGATACCCCGCCTTGATCTCTCCGCCTCCTCGTGAGCCAGCCTAACGAGGCCGTGCCTGAGGAAGATCCGCGTCGTCCGCCCCACGAGGCTTGGCCCCTCGCGAGGGTCTTGGGTTTGTGTTGGTGAAGATGGGCCGCGCTGGGCCCCCCTTTGAGCCACGCCACAGGCCGCAGGCAGGCAAGTCTGGGGACCCCCGTTCCCAGAACGCCGACAGTAGCCCCCGGGCCCAAGGCGCGCCCGGACTTGGCCGTGCTGGGAGGCGGAAGGGCAAGAGCGAAGCGACGCGGGCCCTAACAGCCTGCGGCCTTGGGCGCCCGTGGCGGTTGATTGGACGTGGGCGTCTCCACTTCCCCATGGCGCATCGGCAACTGCATGGATTGGACAAGTCCCTGCATGCAAAGCGGGTCATAATTATCTGCGATCGTGGGGGCCGTTGGTTGGCCATCGCCGGCTATAAGTATGGACATGGACCGGCGCGCGCCCTTCCAGTTCATCCCTCCTTGCTTCTCCTTTTCTTCATGGCCCCGTCAAGGAGGTTCTCGGCCGCAGAGAAGGGGAAGGCTCACCAGGTTGAGCTTGCCTCTACCCCACCCAAGCGCGGCCAAGGGCGCCCTCGTAAACATCCTGTGGCCACCATGGTGGCTCCCCGCGGCCGTGGAGGCGATCTTCAGCACAGTGACGGGCGGATTGCTGCGGCCAGGGGGCGCGCTCCGGCTGTGCGTCCCCCTAGGCCGCGCTTTCGCGCTGCTGCAGTGCTGCCAGAGTTCGTTGTGTGGTCGGCGGGGCCGACCAGCACCCGGCTTCCACTTCCTAGCTTCCTCCTTGGCGAGCTCCCGGCCGGCGCCCCGGGCGGCCTCTGGCTCCAGGCCGACGACTGCTGCAGCCGGGCCTCATGGGTCTCACTGGAGGTCTCCGCGGCCGGGAGCCTGTTCCTGGCCCGCGGTTGGCAGACGTTTGCCCGCGCGCGTGGCCTAAGCCGTGGTGCACCCTACACTTCAAGTTCGACGGCGATGCCACCCTCTACGTGAGGGTGTTTGGGGAAGATGGTTGGCGCGCTGGGTGTTGCCCCAAGGGTGACGACCGCGGCTGGGAACCCAGCTCCGGCGATGATGGAGAGGGCAGCGCTCGCGCGGCCGGCAGCGCTCAGGGTTCCTCAAGCTTCTTCGGTTCTTCTTCGGGCGACGACTCTTCTAGCGGTGGCCGCGGTCAGCCTCCACGCCGTCGTATCTGCTTGGGGGTGGCAACGTGTCCGCCCGCCCTCGCGCCCCGGTGAAGCACGAGAGGGAGTCCGCCTGAGCTCCGGAGGCAGCTCGGGCCTTCCCTGCGGGCCGGTGTGAGGCGAGCCGCACCAGATTTGTTCTTTCTTTTCCTTTTTCTTGCGTAACAACGACAATAGTGTGGAGCCCCGCGGGGGCGTGTTTGGGTTATTGCTGTTAATCATCGTTTTGCTTTCGTTACCGTACCTTCCGGCTACGTGCCTGAGCGTGGATAGTTCCCGGCCCCGGCCGTGGGGGGCGACCGACCCAGGCCCTTTGTTTGTGTCACGGTGCCCGTGAGGCACGGACTGGAGGGGTGCTCATGTAAGGGGCCCAGGCCGCGAATTCTTTGAATGACTAAGATAGGAACACTCGCGAGGGCGCTCAGCTGCCCTCCTCGCGAGGCCTTGCACAAGAGAAGTCGAGGCAGGAGAGTGAAAAGTCGAAGAACCACAAGCCAAAGACGGCAACAACTTCAATAAAACTTCAAATGAGAAGGAACAAGCCAACTACGGAAAGCAAATGAAAAGCCGCGTCCGGCACCTAATCTAGTCTTCGACGTCTCCTCACCAGCGCGGAGCTAAGTGCTGCCACTGGGCGTGGGAGGGAGCCCCAGGGCCTGAGGCCGACGCTCCTGAGACTCCGGGGCGTGTACAGCCCCAACTCATTATTACGTGAGAGTGTCACGGGCGGCGAGCTTCACAGGCGTTGGCCTTCTTCACAGGATCCGGGCCTTTTCCAAAACGCGATAGCTTCACAGGCATTCGCCTTCTTCACAGGCTCCGGGCCTTTTCCAAAAGGCGATAGCTTCACAGGCATTCGCCTTCTTCACAGGCTCCGGGCCTTTTCCAAAACGCGATAGCTTCACAGGCATTCGCCTTCTTCATAGGCTCCGGGCCTTTTCCAAAACGCGATAGCTTCACAGGCATTCGCCTTCTTCACAGGCTTCGGGCCTTTTCCAAAACGTGATAGCTTCATAGGCATTCGCCTTCTTCACAGGCTCCGGGCCTTTTCCAAAACGCGATAGCTTCACAGGCATTCGCCTTCTTCACAGGCTCCGGGCCTTTTCAGGGGTAGAACCTCCGGAGGTGCTGGATGTTCCATGCATTCTGGACTGGCACCCCCTCCTGAGTCTCCAAGCGCACGGAGCCGGGCCTGGAAACATGAACAACTTTGAACGGGCCCTCCCACATGGGAGAGAGCTTGCGCAGCCCCTCCCTGGAGAGAACCCGCCTGAGCACGAGGTCTCCTACCTCGAGAGTTCTGGGGCGGATGTTGCGGCAGTGATATCGCCGCAGTGCTTGTTGGTACCTCGCAGCTCGTAGTGCGGCTTCTCGGCGACGTTCCTCCCCCAGCACGAGGTCCAACCCCCGCATGGCGTCCTGCTGCGCCTCGTCAAATGCCAAGACCCGCGCGGAGCGACGTCTGACCTCATGAGGGAGGACCGCTTCGGCTCCGTAGACCAGGAAGAACGGGGTCTCTCCAGTCGTCTTGGTCGCGGTTGTGCGGATGGACCACAACACGGACTGAAGCTCGCCGTACCAACCTCTGCCGCAGGCCTCCAGCTTCTTCTTGAACGTCCTGGTCTTGAGGCCCCTCAGGACCTCCACGTTGGCTCGCTCGGCCTGGCCGTTGCTTCGGGGGTGCGCCACCGAAGCGTAGCATATCTGCGTTCCAAGGTTAGCACAGTATGTTTTGAAGAGGTTACTGGTAAACTGCGAACCGTTGTCCGTGATGATGCGATTCGGCACCCCGAACCGGCTCACGATGCCCTTGATGAACTTGACCGCGGAACCCGCGGGAATGGTGTGGACAGCCTCTACTTCAGCCCACATGGTGAACTTGTCCACGGCGATGTAGAGGTAGCGGTAGCCCCCAGGCGCCCGAGGAAACAGGCCCAAGATATCCAGCCCCCATACTGCGAATGGCCACGAAAGGGGTATAGTCTGCAAGCCTCCTGCTGGCTGATGGATCTGCTTGGCGTGGAACTGGTAGGCCTCACAAGCTTTCACTAGTTCGATGGCGTCATTGAGCGCGGAGGGACAATAAAACCCACTGCGGAACGCCTTGCCGACGAGGGTCCGTGATGATGAATGATGTCCACAATCTCCGCCGTGTATATCTTCCAGCAGTTCCTTCCCTTGCTCCCTGGAGATGCCGCGCAGGGCATCTTTTGGCCGCCTCCGGTAGAGCTCTCCATCCTTGATGCAGTATGCCGTGGCCTGGCGTGCCACTCGCTCCGCTTCCTCCTCCTTCTCCGGCAGGGTCCCTTGCGTTAGGTAACTCCGGAGCTCCGCGATCCAACATCCCTCCTGAGGTTCCATCGTCAGGAGCAGACGTGCTCCTGAGGCCGGGCCATAGGCCGGAGCCCCTGAGGCAGGTGGCTAGGGGAGCTCCTCCCGGGGTTGAGCCATGTTCGATAACGACGGTAGGGCTGATGGCTTGAAGAGCCGCTCCTCGAAAACGCCAGGCCCCTGAGGTAACCGCCTGGACGCCCGTTTGGCGATGTCGTCGGCCTCCTGATTGGTGCCACGGGGCACATGCTGCAACTCCAACCCCCAGAACTGCTTCTCCATCTTGCGGACCTCCGCTAGGTAGGCTTCCATGTGCTCATCCTTCGGCTCGTACACCTTGTTGGAGAAATTGACAAGGAGCTGCGAATCGCCCTTGATGGTGAGGCGTTTCACCCCCAGGGCAGCCGCAGCCTTCAAGCCCGCTATTAAACCTTCATACTCTGCTATGTTGTTGGAGACCTTTTCACCTTGCTGGAAACAGAGCTGCACGGCGTAATAGAGCTTGTCTTGAGCGGGCGATATAAGCACCGCCCCAGCCCCAGCGCCATGCCTGGAGAAGGCCCCATCGAAATACATGACCCAGCCTTCTGGCGCATCGCTTCCCGGGGATAGGAACCGATCCTCGTTGGCCTTGAGGCCTGGCACCTCCGTCCATTCTGCCACAAAATCCGCCAACGCTCCTCCCTTGATGACTCTGGTCATGCTGAATTCGAGCTGAAACGCTTGCAGTTCTATGTTCCACTCAGCTACCCTTACAGCTGAATTAGGGCTCCTGAGTACTCTCTCCAGGGGGTATGACGAGACGACCTTGATGGGGTGACCCTGAAAATAGTGCCGCAGCTTGCGCGAGGCCATCAGTAGCGCGAGGAGGAGTTTCTGAGGCATGGGGTACCGTGCCCTTGCATCCCGCAGCACCGTGCTGACGAAGTACACTAGGTGCTCAACGAGGTGGAGTGCGTCAGTGCTGGTGGCTCCCTTCGGAGACCGTGGCGCCTCTTGAGGCAATGAGGCCTCCTGAGACTGGCCATTTGGAAGAGGGGCCTCTTCCGCCTCTGGTGCGCCCCTCTGTGGCGGCTGATCCTCCTCAGCCGCGGTGGCGGTTTCTGTAGGCCTTCCTCATCCCTGTTCTGCCTTGTCCCGGGCTGCTGCTGCGGTTTTGATTCGGCGCTCCTCTCTGACTGCCACCAAGGCTGCGCTGGCGGAGTAGGGAGTGGCGGCGAGGTAAAGCACCAGGGGCTCTTGAGGGCGCGGTGCCACCATGACCGGTGGGCTGGTCAGGTATCTCTTGAGATCCTGGAATGCCTTGTCGGCCTCTTCAGTCCACTCGAAGGGCCCCCTTTTCTTCATTAGCTGGAAGAAGGGCAGTGCTCGTTCCCCCAACTTGGAGATGAAGCGCCCTAGCGCGGTCATGCGCCCCGTGAGCTTCTGCATTTCTCTGAGGGTCTTTGGCGGGCTCATGTCTTCCACCGCCTTGACCTTCTTCGGGTTAGCCTCGATGCCTCGGTGGGACACGAGGAAACCCAAGAGCTTGCCCGAGGGGACTCCAAACACACACTTCTCTGGGTTGAGCCATAGGTTCACTGCATTGAGGCTCGCGAAGGTTTCCTCCAAGTCTTGTATCAAGGTCCTGGCCTCCCGAGACTTTACCACAATGTCATCGACGTAAGCTTCAACATTCTTCCCGAGCTGCGGGCCCAAGGTGATGTGCATCAGCCGCTGGAAGGTCGCCCCTGCGTTACGCAGCTCGAATGGCATGCATGTGTAGCAGTACACCCCACACGGGGTTAGGAAGGCTGTCTTCTCGACGTCTTCTACCGCCATCTTGATCTGGTGATACCCAGAGAAGGCATCCAAGAAGCATAACAGGTCGCATTCCGCAGTGGAATCGATGATCTGGTCGATGCGGGGGAGCGGGAACGGATCTTGCGGGCATGCTTTGTTGAGGTTGGTGAAGTCGACACACATGCGCTCCTTGCCTCCCTTATTTGGCACAACGACAGGGTTGGCCAACCAATCCGGGTATCGGACCTCGCGAATGACCCCAGCGGCTTCCAATTTGCGGGTCTCTTGGACGATGAAGGCCTGTTTTTCTGTGGACTGCCGCCTGGCCTTCTGCTTCACAGGGCGCACGTTGGGGCACACGTTGAGGTGATGCTCGATTACACTCCTAGGGATCCCTGCCAACTGGTCGGGCTCCCAAGCGAATACCTTCTTGTTTGCGTGCAGGAACCCGACCAGGGCCTTCTCCTGCTCGGGTTTGAGGTGGGCGCCTATGGTGAAAGTGGCTTTGGTGGACCCGTCCTCATCGACGGGTATCTGCTTGGTTTCTACCTTGTCTTGGGTGAACAACTGTTTCTTCTTGGCGGGTGCAGCCCCCTTGGGCCTGGGGGTCTCCAAGTAGGCGGGCTATGCCGACGCTGCCGTCTTGAAGGCGAGCTTGAGCACCCGCAGCGCGTCCCCGGTGTCCCCGTGCACAGTGAGGACACCGCTACTCCCGGGCATCTTCATAAGGTTGTACGCCGGGTGCGTCGCGGCCATGAACTGGGCCAGCGCTGGGTAGCCGAGGATGGCATTGTAGGGGAGGCCGATGGGGGCGATGTCGAAGTCGACCAGCTCCATGCAGAAGTTGTCATAGGTGCCGAAGGTTACTGGGAGCCAGATCTGTCCCAAGGAGCTGGACGACTTGCCCCCAATGCCTGAGAAGGGCCGGCTGGGTTGCAGCCGTTCCAGGGGTATGCAGAGGAGGTTGAAGGCCTCGACCGAGAGCATGCTGAGGCCCGCGCCGCCATCAATGAGGGTTCTGGTGACGGCCACCTGGCAGATGGTGGGGGTGCACAGCATGGGGAGCACACCCGAGCAGGCCGAGTTGGAGGGGTGGTCCTCCGAGCTGAAGGTCAGGCCGGTCTCGGGCGCCGCCCGGTCCAGGGGAGCCCCCTGCCGCGTGGAAGCGGCGCTGACCCGGCGGATGAATGGCTTGACGTGGTGACTTGTAGGCGGCGCCTGCGAGCCGCCCAAGAGGGCCACGATGGCCGGGGGTGTTGGCGCAGCGGGATGGGCGAGCGAGAGGTTGCAGGGCTCCATGGGCGCGCGGAGCGCGCGGGACGAAGAACCGGCTGGGGTGAGCGAGGGAGTTGCGGTGCGGCCGTCTTGCCGCAGGGGCAGATGCTGGGACGATGCTTGCTGCTCATCCCCCGCTGGGCCGGTGGCGGCGTTGACGGCAGGCGACGGGGAATGGCAAGGACGCCCGCCAACAGGGGCCGTCTGGGTGACGCGGGAAGCGAGCGCGGCCTGGCGCTCGGCGCGGGCCCGACGAACGTCAGACATGGTCGTGATGGTCGGAGGAGAATGGGGTGGTGGGAGACGAATCCCGGCGCACCCCTACCTGGCGCGCCAAATGTCGGATTTCGGGTTCCGGCAGACCCTTGAGGTTCGAACACTGGGGTGCACGCGGAGATTTCGCCTCCTACCTACCTGCACTCCTCTGCCTTACTAGGATCTAAACTAAGGAAAGAACAACACAAGAGACACAGGGTTTATACTGGTTCGGGCCACCGTTGTGGTGTAATACCCTACTCCAGTGTATGGGGTGGTGGATTGCCTCTTGGGCTGACGATGATGAACAATACAAGGAGGAACAGCCTCGCGAGGGTCTGCTCTTGGCTGGGGCGATGAACTGCTAGGAGGAGCTCAGTCACCCCTCTCTCTCTCTCTCTACCTGATCTTCTCTACCTTTCCAACTCTCTGGCCAGCTCTTTCTTCCTAGCCTCTCTTTGCTCTGTGGGTAGCTGGTCCTATTTATAGAGGCCCTGGTCCTCTTCCCAAATATCGAGCGGGAAGGGAGCCAACAATGGCGGGCTAATTTGAAGGGGGACAGCTAGTATCAACTATCCTGACAAAAGCAGTCTTCGCCTGCGCAAAGCCCTGGTGATGACGCCGTCTTGGGCTCCACGGTGACCTCTGTCTCGTAGTCCTCCTGGTCTTGGTCTCATTGCACCAAAATGGCAACCTTTGCCTGATGCCTCGGTACTCCGCGGCTGCGCTTGCCCCCTTTGCACTAAAGAGGAAGGGAGGACGCTGCGCGGGCTGGCACCCGCCTGGCGCCCCTGTCGTCATGTCTTGCATCACGGGCACCTCGTGAGATACCCCGCCTTGATCTCTCCGCCTCCTCATCAGCCAGCCTGACGAGGCCGCGTCTGAGGAAGCTCCGCATCGTCCGCCCCGCGAGGCTTGGCCCCTCGCGAGGGTCTTGGGTTTGTGTTGGTGAAGATGGGCCGCGCTGGGCCCCCCTTTGAGCCACGCCACAGGCCGCAGGCAGGCAAGTCTGGGGACCCCCGTTCCCAGGACGCCGACACGTACCCCGTGCGGAAAACAACATAGCTGATCACCTATCAAAGTGTGATGCGCAAAAGCTTGCTGTGGAACCAGGAACTTTTGTTCTCCATCTCTCTCAACCCTCCGTATCACCAGCCACAATGGCCCGGAAGAGGAGAAATATGGACTATGGTAAGCCTCTCCCGGCAGATCCATGCTCTCCCGGTAGAGACCCTATCGGAAACAACTCATCACAGCTTGCTGGACCACCCACTCTAGCCGGGCCGATGGACCCCGCGAACGAGGCTGGTACTCCCGCAGCCGAGGAGGTTCCACTGGTCCTCCCTGCCGAGCCCCAGGCTCCAACTTGGGCGAGGCACATTGTCCACTTCCTCCAAACCGGAGAACTCCCTAGCAATCAGGATGAAGCTGAAAGACTGGCCAGAGGGCTAATATGTATCAGTTTGTTGATGACACTCTATACATAAGGAGTCCCAACGGTGTGAAATTGAAGTGTGTTTGCCGGGAGGATGGAAAGGAACTGCTGGTTGAGATTCACAGAGGAATGTGCGGCTCACACATTAGATCAAGGGCATTGGTTGGGAAAGAATCCCGACAAGGATTCTATTGGCCCCATCCCTCCAAGATGCAGTTGAGCTCGTCACGAAATGTGAAGCCTGTCAGTACCATTCCAAGAGAACACACCTGCCTGCCCAAGCCCTTCAGACAATCCCTCTATCATGGCCATTTTCGGTCTGGGGGCTTGATATCCTCGGCCCCTTCCCCCGAGCAATCGGGGGCTTTGAATTCTTGTTCGTTGACATCAACAAGTTTACAAAGTGGCCAAAAGTGACTGCCGTGAGAAAGGTGACTGCTCAGTCAGCTATCAAGTTCTTGAAATAATTGGTGTGTTGTTTCGGAGTTCCGGCAAGGATCATCACTGACAATGGCACCCAGTTCACGAGCCACGCCTTCATGCAATATATTCACACCCTCAGATGCAACCCCCGTGGCATACCACCGAAGCAATGGAAAAGCTGAGAGGGAGAACGCTGAAGTGCTTCGTGGACTCAAGACAAGAACTTTCGATATGCTGCAGAAGCACGACAAGCGGTGGATTGAGGAGCTGTCGGTAGTTCTCTGCTCCCTCAGAACGACACTTAACTGAGCTACCAGGCAGACTCCCTTCTCCCTGGTCTACGGGGCAGAAGCACTTATCCCCACAGAACTCATGTACGGGTCCCCTCAACTGCTTGCCTATGACGAAGTAGTGCAATATCAGCACCGGTGTGACGACGTTGTGCTACTCGAGTAGAACCGTCTCCGGGCTGCAACGCGTGCTGCACGATACCAGCAAGCCTCGCGTCGCTATCATAGCTGCAGGGTTCATGCCCGGTGTTTTGAGGAAGGTGACCTTGTAGGCGCGTTCATTCCGCCAAGGGTACAAACAAGTTATCACCGAAGTGGGAAGGCCCTTACCGGGTGGTAAGAGTCACCTAACCCGGCAAAGTCCGTCTAGAGACTGGGGATGGCACATAGTTGGAAAACTCATGGAATATTGAGCATATCCGTAAGTACTACCCGTAAGGTGCGAGGCTACCAAGCACTGCCTGACAGCCACCCTTTTGTACAGGCCTTGCCTCAGTTGCATGTAACCCCTTGTACAAAGCCGGGGCGATGAACCTGTGCAAGATAAAATAAAGAAGCGCCATGGGGGCCCCCGATCGAGGTCACATGCATGCACGAGCACACACAGATCACTGCTTAAGCATTTCGTGAGCATTTGCATATGCATATAGATAGGACTTCATCCTGCATTCATTCTCATCTACATGGAGTTGTAGGTTCCTACCACGAACTTGGCTCCGACAAGGGACAAGAAGATTGCACGGCACAGTGATCCCCGGCAAGCCAAACAGATAAGTTCACCTCTTATCCATTAGTGTTCTGTAAGCTATAACTTGTGCATAGAGAAACCTTGCCGCTCTCTTGAAACTAGGGTGCTCCCATCCTTTGCTTGAACGTTGCTTCAACCTGGATGGTCGCAGGGGCCCTTGGAGAAAAGGGAGTAGGCGGGGGCCTGGCACCTCAGTCTGTTCCCCAGCAGACATGGTTCTATGGCAGACAAAAAGGGTGCCGGCAGGATTTCCTGTCGAGGGAAACTCATTTAATTACATTAAAGAGGCCCTCCACCTCTGCATGGACGTATACATGCACGGGTTCCTGGCAAGGCTTATCTCTTTCATTGACATGTAGATACAAGTACAAGCATTACAAAACACAAGCATGGATGAAAGGATTACATTATTTGAAATAAAATTTGGCAGTTGCCTACAAGTTCAAGATTGAAAAAATATAAGTGCCCCGTGATCCCCTCTTTTCATTTTCCCTCCTTTAGGCACTATGGCGGAAGGAGGAAAAGACTACAAAAAGAGCACCCAAGCAGGAGCCCTCCCCGGTCCCGTCAGGGCCCATCAAGCACGGCCTGACAAGACTGGGAGTGGCGAGGCTACGAAGGAGGAGAGCAGGGGATGGGACGACGCCTTTTGGTCGCCACCTCCAGAGCTAGCAAGAAGCCCCGACTTGAGCGCCTGTAGAGTCATCCACCAAAGCATAGTCGGAAGATTGTTGGAGGTGAGGAGAAGGCACCAAGAGAACATCCCTCCCCGGCTATCACCAGAAGAGGCTGGTGATGACGGTGTCGGGGAGGGAGGGGAAGAGCAGAAAGATGAGGCAGCAGGTCGATGGTCAGAGCTGAAGGCATACACGCCATCGTACTCCCACATGACCCCCTGCCACCCGCCTGCTCCGTCTTCCCTCACTTTCTCCTCACCACCACTGCTCCCAGGAAGCGCCGAAACTCCGGTCCGGCACCTCCAGCAGAGAAGCAACAAGTAGCCAAGACGGCCAGAGGGCCCGAGGCATGTCGTGCCCCACCTTGGCGGGCAGGAAGGCACGCCTCTCATCGACATTAGCCCCAAGGCCTTCGGGACGGGCAGTGCTGGGATTACCAATGATCTCCAGCTCCTCCTCCCAGACGAGCATCGAAGATACCAAAAGATTCACCACGCCAAGGACCAGGCTCACTCCCCAAGCATCAGCAATGGCATGAGAACATGAGAATACGAATGCCCCAAACCATGGCCCGGGGGCTGGCCCCTGGCTTCCTTCTCAAGCATGACCTGTAGAAGCAGAAGATGAGGAGAGAAGGACCAAGGAGATGTATGACTCCGCCCTCCTCCATCCCTCTCTTTTATAGGCTAGGCAGGGAAGGGCAGCTGCTCAATCCACGGGTGACCATCGCCCTCCTCCGCCAATTCAATACAGGCGGGCCCCTTCCAAAGGTACCCTCCCGCGCCAGGTGCTTATGTTACCTACCCCGCGCAATGCATGCTGCATACATGGCTAAGGATAAGGGCGCATTGTGGGAAGAGTAAATTGGCAGTTTCTACCTCGTGCATTAAAGTCATTCACGGGCCATCACTGGAGCGGCCCCAGCATTATTGGCTTTATACCGCATGTGGGAAAACTGGAAACTGGCTTGGAATCAAGGTTGATGAAGCAGCAACGGAAAACTTAAGGAGCCAACCCCTTCGGCAACTTTGCCAGTGCACCTATTAGGCCCTACCCCGATGACGCCCAGCAGTGCGTTTGGGGCAGGACTAGGGGCTTCTGTCAGTGCAACAAAACCTGGGTCTGTTGACCAACTATGCACAAGCACAAGATCAAGATTGAAGCACCAGCTTAGGTCAGAGATCGAAGAACCAAGAGATTCTAAGAACCAATATGCAGCTCAGAAGGACCAAGAATGAGCCTAAGGAGCAAGATATCAGCAAGAGAAGGGCCTCCCTTGCCGGGCAGGCGAGCCCGGTGTTGACACACGAACACGTCACGTGTACCCTCGACGCCGGGGGTGATTCACCGCAGCTCACGTCGAAGGAGACCCGACCGACAGCGCGATACGCAAGACAGTCGACGGGCGCTTTTGCAGACCCGAAAACCCCACACCCCCGGGAGGGACCCCGTCAGGGAGTGAGGCAGCTATGGGCTGCCCTAGGTCGATTCGCTCGCCCCTAGAGCCTCAGGATTCGCAGCTCTCAAAAACGAAGAACAGCGAAGAACGAGATAGAAAACCGGTGGAGAGATAAAACGTAGATGAAAAAGTAGTATATTGATTTGTTCGATTGTGTGTTGTTCAATCGGCCGTCACCCCCAACATATATAAGAGGCGGCTGGACTTCCCGTACAAGTAAAGGATTCATCTAGGCTTTCCTTACAAGAAAAATTACATCAATTCACGTCCTAGAGTCCTAATTCTATTCCAACTCGGATTCAGTCTGAATCTGGTCCAAACTCTGTCTTCCTTCTTGCGCGGGCCGCCGGGTTTGCATATGATCTCTTATCGAGATGGCCCAAATACCAAACTTGTGCGCCTCGACGATACGAACAACTCTCATGTTGATCACTTTTTCAAATAAGGCCATCTTGAATACTTTTCGAGGTCATCTTTATCTTCCAGTCAGACTCGGCCTTGCAGTAGACTGGATTATCCGAGTCTCGTAGTGAATTTGTAGGCTATATATTATCTCTGATGATGATGACTCCAAAATCAAAGTTTACCGTCTTGATGATACGCACAACTTTTGTATTGAACACTTCTTCATCCAAGGCCATTTTGATAAATTTTGAGCACATGTTCAATTTCACTCGGACTTGAGCTCATCCACTCGGATATTAGACACTTTCATTCGGATCGTCCGATTGGACTTTTTCACTCGGAAGAAAATCTTTCACTCGGATCACTTTATTTCCACTCGGATGACTATATTTCCACTCGGATGACTATATTTCCACTCGGAAGGCACTATCTTATTCAATCGACAAGTTTTTCTCCCGACGGTAATCTTTTCACTCGGAATATTTTCACCTGGACAACAATTTCACTCGGATGATCATATTTCCACTCGGATGACTATATTTCCACTTGGATAATAATAAGTTCATTCAGTCAGCAAAATTTCACTCGACCGGTAAATTTTCACCCGACTGTAAACTTTCATTCGGATGGTAAACTTTTCACTCGGATTTCCGACTAAAAACATAGCCCGATCTTGATTTGTCTCTCCAGGCCTCATACGACCTCGGATTGAGATGAATTATATATGAAAATCGATTGGCTCGACGAGACGAAACTTTTCCGTGTTGAAGGTTTTTCGATTCAAGGCCGTATTGATGGCCGAATTACTCGCGCAACCTATCAGACAAGTGTCTGGCACCTCGCGCCATATTTCCGTTGAGGTTCAGTCTGCAGTATATTGCCTCTAACTTTTGCATATGAACTCGGATTGAGATGATTTATATATCAAAATCAATTGCGTTGACGAGACGAAGACAATTCCTTAAGAGTGCTCCATCATCCGAGGTCATTTTGAAGACGTGATTGGCTGCAAACCACTCGGAACATTGAACTATGCCACTCGGAGTATAGTTTCGGTCCGTAAGATAAAGTCGAATGAATGTAACCGAAACATCTAAGTGGTTCCACTCGGTGACGTGAATATTTTTATGCTAAAAACTCATTCACTCGAGACCATCTTCATTGCAATCTGTATCTTGCCAAAATCAGGTGTCCACACCCGGCAATGGGCGAGTCCACCACCAAAAGAAAGCAACCAAGGCTCCCCGGCAGAGCCTGCCTAGGCTTGCGGGGGCAGAACCACCCCACCAACCACCCAAGCATGACTCACGTCGTCAATCAGTGCAGTGTCAAGCCGCGAGATGATTATGTGGCAGCCATTTCCTACAAAGAAGCCTACAGGTGACACCCATCCTGCGACGTGTCAATAGAGTAGGTGCGGAGCTGGCGAGACAGTCCGGCAGGCCTTGTCCGGTGACCAGTGATGTGACCCTCAGCGGTGCATTTAATGCACCCTGTCAGCCCTCAGAGTTAGGTATGATAGCACTGTTCACTATCATATCAATGGATAATGACCACTTTGCCATTGTGGTGACCCCTTAATCTATAAAAGGAGGCCCATGGCACTCATGGGAGGGGTTAGAAGGTAGGAAAGTTGAGAACCCCAAGGCACCACACGCGCGTAGTCGCTGCGCCCCCGTGGCAAACCTTGCCGGCCAAGTGTACTACGCACCACCATATTTATTCCTCCATCAATCCACTAAAGTAGGAGTAGGGTCTTACTCCTCGCGGCTGCCCGAACCTTGGTAAATCGCTTGTGTGCTCCCCGACATGCTACCGTATGCCGGTCTGCTCTTTGTGCAACGCGCCGTCCCCCGTGCTGAACCAAAAAGGGACCACCTGGTCCCATAGGTGGCCGCGGAAATCCTGCGACACTTATGAAATTGAATCTTTGTTTGAAAAGTTTGAAGATTTTGATGATTCGGTTTATAGACCTGAAAATTGTGCTATCCTTAAATATTGCTATGATAATTATAAATACAATTATGATATTTATGCATTTATTAAGAAAGTCTCCGTTGTCCAAGAAGAGACTAATATTTTGCAGGAGTCTATGGAAGAAGGAATTGATGAAACTGCGAGCTCATTGGATGAAAAAGATGATGAGGAGAGCGAAGAACAAGCGGAGGAAGAGAGGATTGATCACCCGTGCCCACCTTCTAATGAAAGTAACTCTTCAAATCATACATTGTTTAATTTCCCTTCGTTCTTACCGAAGGATGAATGCTATGATAATTGCTATGATCCCATTGATTCATTTGAAATATCCCTTTTTCATGGACTTGATGCTTGTGGCCAAGATGCCAATATGAATTATGCCTATGGAGATGAACTAGCTACAGTTCTTTATATTAAGAATGAAATTTTTTCTATTGCACCCACACATGATAGTCCTATTCTCCTTTTGGATTCTCCCAACTACACTATATCGGAGAAGTTTGCACTTATTAAGGATTACATTGATGGGTTGCCTTTTACCGTTGCACATGATGATTTTGGTGAATATAATACGCATGTGTTTGCTGCTCCTACTTGCAATTATTATGAGAGAGGAACTACATCTCCACCTCTTTACGGTTCCGATATGATAAAATTGCAAGAAACTGCTTATGCTATGTATTGGCCTTTACTTGATGTGCATGAATTGTTCTTGTATGACATGCCGATGCATAGGAAGAGAGTTAGGCTTCGTCATTGCTTGATATATATTGCTTTGTGCTCACTACTAAATGCCAAATCATTGCTAATTAAAATTGGCTTTGATATACCTTGGGATCCGGGTGGATCCATTACTTGAGCACCTTATGCCTAGCTTAATGGCTTTAAAGAAAGCACTGTCACAGAGAAAACTCGAAAGTTTTAGAGAGTCATTTATTTCTATGCTTTTATAAAGATTAAAAACAAAAAATATAGAGGGGAACTTAAAACTTCACAAAAAGAAAAGTGAAAGTGATATAGATGAGCACCGTGGAAGCGGGAGCATGCCTTGAACTTTATTCATGCCCATGGAAACTTTGTGAATCTTGAATTGCCGAAACTTTTCAACAAAAATAATTATCCCGTTGTAAAATTCTATTGTGTTATAAAAATAATGTGCCAAGATTTGCCTTTCGGATAAGTAGATTGCTTGTTGGTATGTGCGGTGCAAAAACAGAAACTTTGGCTATAGTGCGTGATTTTACATTTTTTACTCGAAAGTCAAAAGCTTCTGAAACTTTTTTCATAGTATTTATATAAAAATTGTTTATTTTTCCTACTTTTTCATAATTTTTGGAGTACTAGAAGTATGGTGAATGTTCAGATTACTACCGCCTGTCATGTTTAAGATAGATTCTGCTTTTGATGCATTGTTTTGCTTGTTTTGATGAAACTATCGATTTGTATCGGTGGTATAAGCCATGGCAAAGTTATATTACAGTAGCTACAATGCAAAAACAAAATATGAATTGTTTTGCAACAGTACTTAGAGTAGTGATTTGCTTTATTATACTAATGGATCTTACCGAGCTTTTTGTTGAGTTTTGTGTGGATGAAGTGATCAAAGATCGAGGAGGTCTCAATATGAGGAGCAGGAGGAGAGGCAAGAGATCAAGCTTGGGGATGCCCAAGGAATCCCGAGGAAATATTTAAGGAGACTCAAGCGTCTAATCTTGGGGATGCCCCGGGAGGCATCCCATCTTTCTTCAACAAGTATCGGTATGTTTTCGTCTTTGTTTTGTTCATGTGATATGTGCAAATCTTGGAGCGTCTTTTTCATTTAGTTTTAATTTTTATTTTATGCACCATGCTGGTATGAGATAGTCCATGATCTATTTATAGAATTCTCATTGAACTTCACTTATATCTTTTGAGTATGGTTTTATAGAATGCTTCATGTGCTTCACTTATATCATTTGAAGTTTGGATTGCCTGTTTCTCTTCACATAGAAAATCGTTGTTTGAAGAATGTTGTTTTGCTTCACTTGTATTTATTAGAGCATGGTATTTTGTAGAAAGAATAAAACTCTCATGCTTCACTTATATCTATTTAGAGAGCCAACATGAATTGGTCATTTGCATGGTTAGTCATGAAATCCTACATAAAACTTATGGATCACTGACTATGATATGTTTGATTCCTTGCAATAGTTTTGCGATATAGAGATGGAATATGTGGGAGGTACTAGTAAACGGTTGTGGTTAGTAAGAATATTGGTGTTAAGGTTTGTGATTCCCGAAGCATGCACGTATAGTCTCTTGTTATGCTATGAAGTTGGAGCATGATTTATTATTGATTGTCTTCCTTATGAGTGGAGGTCGGGGACGAGCGATGGTCTTTTCCTACCAATCTATCCCCATAGGGGCATGCGTAGTAGTACTTTGCTTCGAGGGCTAATAAACTTTTGCAATAAGTATATGAGTTCTTTATGACTAATGTGAGTCCATGGATTATACACACTCTTACCTTTCCGCAATTTGCTAGCCTCTACGGTACCGTGCATTGCCCTTTCTCACCTCGAGAGTCGGTGCAAACGTCGCAGATGCATCCAAACCCCGTGATATGACACGCTCTATCACACATAAGCCTTATTATATCTTCCTCAAAACAGCCACCATACCTACCTATTATGGCCTTTCCATATACATTCCGAGATATACTGCCATGCAACTTCCACCGCTTCTGTTTTGATGACTTGAGAATTCATTGTCATATTGCTTTGCATGATCATATAGCTGACATAGTAGTTGTGGCTCAGCCACCATTCATCATTTTATACATGTTACGCTAGATCATTGCACATCTGGTACACTGCCAGAGGCATTCATATAGAGTCATACATTGTTGTAGGTATCGAGTTGTGATTTTTATTTCTTTTGAGCTATAAGTAAATAGAAGTGTGATGATCATCATTATTCATTTTTAGACCAGTGCCCAGTGAGGAAAGGGTGGTGGAGAGTATGATTCCACCACAAGTCAGGATGAGACTCCGGAAAATGAGAGAAAAAAAGAAAAAAAATAAACAAATAGAGAAGGGGCATTGTTAGTGCCGATGTACAAAAGTAGGGGCCCTTTTGCATCCCTTTACTTGTGCCCGGGCAGTCGTAGCCACACCTGCGGCCGGGCTCGGCAGGGCAGAGGAAGGAAACATGCAAGGCTGCCGAGGCAACACCCAAGCCAGAAGCATAAAGAGCAAAGGGACAAGATGGGCTTCCCCCGGCAAGAGCCTTGCCGGGACGGCCTGCATGGCCCCGGCAAGAGCCTTGCCGGGGCAACTTGCCCAACACCAGCAAGACCGCCACCCTTTTGCCTGAGAGTTATGACGCCATCGATAACGTCAAGACCAAGGCTCGGGAGTGCCTGCACGGTGGCATGCAGTTCTTGGTGAAACCCAAAGGCCTACAAGCCTAGATGAGCACCATAAGACGAAGACCCCCGGCAAGATCTTGCCGGGGATGACCGAAGACCCCCGGCAAGACCCTTGCTGGGGACGCTGGTAATCCCCCGGCAAGACCCTTGCTGGGGAAGCCCGCGAGACCCCGGCAAGACCCTTGTTGGGGGCATCTACGAAGCCGAGACCAGGCCCGCACATGCCAGAGTTTCGCTGCCCCGCGCCCGTTTCGATGTGGCGGCCAGCTTGCCAATTAGGCACACACTTTCGCAGCAGCATGCAGCTTCTAGGCCAACCAGCCAAGCATCTGGGTGGTGGCATGCAGATCTTTGTGAAGACCCTGCCACCGCACCAGCTCAGCAGCCAGCCAGCATGGTGATGCATACCTCGTCACCTTGGACGCGCGTCGAAGCAAGGGGAGGTGGCGATGGACTGGATGAGCTTATTTACCATCCCCGATGAAGCAAGAGGACACATAGGCGGCACACTAAATGCGTTTGTCCTAGGATGTCAGGAGATAGACTTGTACACTATACATACTTTCCACCTCCTGTGTGCCACTGTGGCAACCCCTTTGACATATAAAGGAGGTCCGAGGCGTACTAAGGAAGGATTTGGACTTTTTGGGCAAGGCATGCACCGTAGCTAGCTCAAGAGCTCAAGAACACTAAGTACACACAAAGCAGGACTAGGCTTTTATGCATCGTTTGCGGCCCGAATCTGGGTAAAAATCCCACTGAGTTGATCTTCTAGACCCGCTCTTTGCGCAGCCCCACGCCCCACCAACCCTAGAACGGATTCCATCGAGGGATCCCATAGGTGTCATTCCTGAACACCGATGTCGGTGTCAAAACCGGCGGATCCCGGGTAGGGGGTCCCGAACTATGCGTCTAGGATCGATGGTAATAGGAGGCAGGGGACACACAGTTTTACCCAGGTTCGGGGCCTCTTGATGGAGGTGAAACCCTACGTCCTGCTTGATTAATATTGATGATATGGGTAGTACAAGAGTAGATCTACCACGAGATCGGAGAGGCTAAACCCTAGAAGCTAGCCTATGGTATGATTGTTGTTCTGTATGTTCTATCGACTAGCCTGGCCTCGGTTTATATAATGCACTAGAGGCCTAGGATAACAAGAGTCCCAGCCGAATACACCGGTGGGGTGGAGTCCTTGTCTTGATCGCCAAGTCTTTTGGAATCTTCCTTGTATGCGGCAGCTGTCCGAACTGGCCCATGAGTATGCGGCCATGGGGGTCCTCGGCCCAATCCAACTGATCGGGAGACGATGTGATGAGTACCCCCTAGTCCAGGACACCGTCAGTAGCCCCCTGAACCGGTCTTCAAGTTAGGGACGCTCCTCAATTCTTCTGAACTGTTCTTCATCTTCGGTTGACGGTCTTGAAAACTGGTTCAACAAATCTTCTCATCTTCGATCTTGAGGATCACCGAAATGCATTCGGCGAGTTTACACGTCGGGTATCCGAGGAGCCCCTTTAAGTTTCCGGCCTTTATCAATGCCTTGTTATTTTTATGCCACACCTCAGGTTCAAAGAAGTTTGAAGTTGTTCCTAGGAGGCAGTGTCCTCTTGCGTTCGAGCTCTAACGCCGGACTGTATTCGAGGTATCTTTTGCAGCCGAGCACCAATGCCGGACTGCTTCCCATTTCTAATGCCGGAATGTATCTGAGCTCCAACGCTGGACTATGTATCCGAGTTCCAACGCCGGACTATATCCGAGGTGTCATATCACCTTGGTTCAAAAAAGTTTGAAGGAGTTTAGCCGAGCTTAACGCCGGAAATGCCCTCTACGGAGCCAGCCACTAGCGCCCAAGCTTTATGTCGGACTGCTTCCGAGGTGGTGCACCACCCCGAATGTGGGCCGATTTTTGTGAATATTTTTTATTGGTGCAATTTATTCTCTGCCGAGATATATAGCCAGTAGCCCCCAAGGTGTGTATCGGTCTAAAACCTGAGATGCACCTGAAGGATGACATAAGACCGCTGATCCCAGCAGCCGCTGAGACTCAGGTTGATTTGCAAAATCGGCCTGAGGATCAAGTCTAAGCTCGGCAGAATACTTCGGGACACTAAAAGCGGCGTGCTCAGTCTTCGAGACTCAGGTTGTGTGCGGCCGACCAACCTGAGGATCAAAATCTCCTCGGAAACTATATTGGACATAAAATTTTCTGCATTGGACAAGCAATGCAGTAGCCCCCAAGACACTGGTCGGGTGGTAACACCAGATCAGGGGATCAATGTGCCCCTTTAATATTTGTAAATAATAAGCCCGAAGCCCAGTAGCCCCCGAGCCTTAATGCAGGCACGAGTGGCCGAATTAAGGATCAATATCCATAGTAAAATCACAAATTATGTGTAATGACTCTATGTATCCAAGTACTTTACGTCATTAATGCTCGGATCCGCATTGTACAAAACTTTGTTGACTGACCATCGGCTTCCACCTCCTCGGCCAGTAGCCGAGGAGTGTTTGTCCTACTTTATAAAGCCTTTATGAGGGCAAAGATTTATAACAAACAAGGCAATCTGGCCATACGGTTTTATAAACAAAGGTACACAGAGAGTTATATTACTGTTTAACAGAAGAAATGTCTTCCAAAGAAAATAGTCCCGCTATCGATTCTTTCTTTGGGTTGTCATGCTAAGCATGATTATTAAACCTCAGCTCTAATGTAAGAGCAAAATATCGAGGATTTAGTTTGGGAGGCCAGTTAATAGCCCCCGGTAGTGTTTGGCGACAGTCGGGGTCAAGCCGTAAACACTTCGGCCAATGTTATGAACGGCCCATCATTTAACATAGTCATCGGATTGCTGACCAGTTTAAGCTTATTGTGACAGTCAGTTTTCGGCTTTCTCCACTGAGGTGCTTAACCATGTGAGCTGGAAGCACAATCGCACTGGTTCTCCCTTTGCACGCCTAGCCGAACAAAACGGAACGTAGGAAGCAAGTGCAGGAGCCGGGCAACCCAACTATTGACCGAAGACACAATTCGAAACCGATGCATATATAGCAATATCTAAGAATGTTTTTGCCGAATCCCTAAAGGTGTCCGGCGTTGCACTACGAGACTAATGCTGGAAAAGCACAAATAGTTTAAAAGTGCCAAAAAGCTTGGAAAACCAAGAAACGTCAGTAAAAACATGACGTCCGAAAAAGATCAAGTGTTCGGTGCCAATCCGAAAATTGGTCTTAGAAAAAAGAAGTTCTTCTGTTGTGCTTTAACATGATACATCCTATCTCAAGACTTCGAGCGGGTCAGCCTACGGCTTCAACCTCCTATCCCGAGGGCGGAGTACTTCTCATTAGGCCAGTTTAGCAAACTAAACTCTAGCGGCTTTGAGAGAGAAATTAGGCTCCCCGGCTAGTGACCGCACACTCGCATCGAAAAAAGGAGTGATAAATAATAATAATAAAACTTTGCAACGACTAAGAAGAAGAACACTTATTATAAAACGGCTCAAATAAACTTAAGAGCCCCCAAGTGACTTGAGTAAAAGAATGATTCCATGTACCGAAGTACTTATATCATATCTATGTTTAACCGAACTTTAAACGCGTCTTAACCGACCGTCGGCTTCTCCCTCTTCGATCAAGGACCGAAAAGTGTTATGTACTCCATCTGCCGAGAATATCGACGGTGTTTCCAATAACCAGGCAATCAGGCCATAAGGCTGTAACAGACAAAGTGCGCTCAGGGAACTTATGCTATATTACTGCAAAGTGTAAGAAGCATCTTCGAAGATAATAGTACCCCCACCAATACCTTTCTTCGGTGCTCATTATTACTATGAGACTTGTGCAATAGATTTTTTGTACTCATGAGTTCCGTTGTGTGCCGACCATCATTGAAAACTATAAGAGC
Organism: Triticum urartu; assembly: GCF_003073215.2. Lineage (NCBI taxonomy): Eukaryota > Viridiplantae > Streptophyta > Magnoliopsida > Poales > Poaceae > Triticum > Triticum urartu. Next base: position 389,052,570 of record NC_053027.1, on the reverse strand, counting down.
GCTAGCTTTCGGCTTCACCTAGTCTGAGGTCCGGCTCGGGTGACCCAATCGTGACAATCGCAGAGGTGCTCCCTTTACTCCCTAGCCGAACAATCGGGAACGTAGGGGTAAACACAGGAGCGAGGCAACCCAGCTTGCAAATCGCTTAAGTCAATATGGTGCATATTATGGCATAATACACGAACAAGGAACGAAGCCGTACAAGTATAATCATATGCAAGAGGAAAAAGCTTCATAAAGGAAGCCCCCAAGTGAATTGGGTCCTTGAATTTGTGTGTCACAAACAAAGTTTGGACAAGGAAATTTTTTTACAAGCAACTTTTTTCCAAAAAAGTATAATGCTTGGTCGAACCGAACACAAGTAAAAAATTTAAAACTTTGAGCATGAAGGCAACTTAGCTGGTTAATGTGTTCGGTATTGATGACACGGTCCGAGCTTGATGCGGGACAAGGTGCCATCCCCCAAGCCGGTCCCGAGGTGGCAGAGCAAGGAGCTCGGCACTCCGAAGTGGTGACTTAGCACGGTCAACGCAGGCCGGCAGAGTGATGCTGAAGTCCCCGGCATGGGGTAATGAAGTGTTGACGAAGCCCCCCGTCCAGCCGAGGTGACGCCAAAGGATATAGTCCTGCTGGATCATTTTCCTGTGCCACATAAAATAGTGCAAACCGGAGATAATAGTAATAATAATAATTAATAAAATCGTTGCATAATAAATAATTTATGCAAAGTGAGTAATAGAAGAAATATGGCCTGGCGCCGAAGTCAATGTCGATGCAGGGCGTCGGCGTGATGTAGTAAAGGCGTAGCAAAGCCTGAATTCACAGGTCGGTCCGAGCTCCGGATGCGGGGTTCGCCGGATTATGTACGGAAACTGATCGAACCACCACGCGACCGTCGTTAATGCGGCCACCATTTGATAGACCTGTGTACATATGATGGACAAACCAGAGTAATAATTCCTTGGGAAAAATGAACCCAAATAAAAAAACTGGGATTAATAGCACCTGGTTTATTTGTTGTAACAATCCGAAGGAAGGTGATTCCCAAAACTGGGACTCGATCCGCACACCCGTTACCGGAGTAGGTTGATGAAGAGATAATGAAGCCCCCGGTCTAGCCGAGATGTCGAAGTAGGTCGGCGTGATGGACACCGGCTCGGAGGAGCAATAGTGCGGCCCTGCCGATGCAGGTCGTGACGTGGTCAATGCCGGCTTGATGAAGTGACCGTGCAGCGATGCCGGTGTGCCCGCTTCGTGTAACCCGTGGGGTGGCGATGTTGGTGATGATTTATTCTTTGCGATGCCGAACTGTTGTTCAGCTTGCCGAGGTGATGATCCGAAGAAGTTGAGCTCGGCTCAATAAAGTGACGACGTGTCTAGCGCAGGTCGGCAACCGTGGAGCAATATTGTCGGACTGGTTTGACACCAGCATGATATTGAAGATCATCTTCAAAAGATTTTAAAGTTAGTGGGATGTCTTCAGGAACAAAATACAATACCCCATACAAACCTTCCTTCAAAAAGGATGTCCGAAATCCCGTTCATAAAAAAGACGAACTCGGGTCGGATTCGTTTTCGCGCAGAAAACAGATCCGAAAAGTGATGCACTAATCGGAAGGTTCCCGGAGTTTGGATGGTCGGATCGAGCTGAAACTCGGAGGGGTGGTAGATATAGGAATTCCGCAGCCGATCAACGGTCGGATCTTCCAAAGAACGTCCGAGCTAGAAGCTGGACACCACGCCCTAAACTCGTCCAGATTTGATAGGGCTCCGGCATATCGCGGATTGCCAGAGATTCCTCCATCAAAACTCGACGAAATTTTCTAGGGTTGTTGTAGACCCAACTCCGCACAATCCTACCAAAGCAATCGTTAAAATGACACTTGAGGAGGCGGTGGCGGCGGATACAAGTTCGCTGTCCAGAAAAACAGCACGGTCGCCCGAGGGCAATGTTGACGTTGAGCCCCCGGGATCCCTGGATGATTCCTCCGTGATCTTGATAGAGATCGGAGTTGACGTTGATGAAGGCCCTCATCCAAACATGATGATCGGAGATAGGGCGCAGTCCTTGGTCGAACCAAGGTGACCAGTCGAGCTGGTGACGAAGACGCCGAAGTCGCAGTTGATCTGCAGGCGAGCCATCAATCCTTTTGTCGATCACACAGCGGAACTCTCAATGAAAGCACCAATGTCAGTGTCAAAACCGGCGGATCTCGGGTAGGGGGTCCCGAACTGTGCGTCTAGGATCGATGGTAACAGGAGGCAGGGGACACAAAGTTTTACCCAGGTTCGGGCCCTCTTGATGGAGGTGAAACCCTACGTCCTGCTTGATTAGTATTGATGATATGGGTAGTACAAGAGTAGATCTACCACGAGATCGGAGAGGCTAAACCCTAGAAGCTAGCCTATGGTATGATTGTTGTTCTGTATGTTCTATCAGCTAGCCTGGCCTCGGTTTATATAATGCACCAGAGGCCTAGGATAACAAGAGTCCTAGCCGAATACGCCGGTGGGGTGGAGTCCTTGTCTTGATCGCCAAGTCTTGTGGAATCTTCCTTGTATGCAGTAGCTGTCCGAACTGGCCCATGAGTATGCGGCCATGGGAGTCCTCGGCCCAATCCAACTGATCGGGAGACGATGTGATGAGTACCCCCTAGTCCAGGACACCGTCAACCGACATCTTTGGCGTCCCAGGTAGGGGACGCTGAGGCTGTGAAAATCTAGTTTTGAAGCCAACTCATTGACTCCTTCGTCGCGATGTCTCCCAAGAAGAAGGCGATCACGGCGATCAGCTCATTTGGGGCCGAGAAAACCATCCCAGTGCGGGCAGGCGACGCAGCGGTCGCGGATGGTGGCGGAGACGTGGCCCGCGAGCATCCGCGACACTCTGGCAATCGGAGCCAGGCGAGCAGCGTCGTGCGTACCCGAGACGACGAGCCGCGGGCCGCTGGGCCTGGGGGCAGGGCCATGCTGCCCACGAGCGGCACGACGACCTCCTGGATGCCCCAGCCGGCGCCCGCGCCATGACCTTCCCAGGCCGTGCGTGACGAGCAGCGCCGCGTCATCAGTGCCTCCAAACACCACCGTGGGAAGAGCCCTTTGCGTCACTCTCAAGACTCACCGGGCCTGCATGCGCGTCAAGACGCTGGCGGAAACCGCACGCAACAGCGAGACAATGATAGAGCTTCTTCTAACGTGGTTAGAAGTCAAAGCGCGTCACGGTCCACACAGCTTTCGCCGCTACCCACTCCAGCGGAAGCATTGGCACGCGTGCAACTACTCCTCGACTTCCCTCTAGCAACGGAGAAGCTCGATGAGTGGAGGGCCACCATTCGAAGCCTCATCAGTGTTGCCAACAAAGATGAGCCGCGCCCAGCGGGACCCTCGTGTCGGTGTTCTATCGAGCTGGTGAATGCCGGCGGTGGGAGGACCGGGGACACTGCGACCATGGTGCACTCTCCTCCCCCATGGCCGCGACAGTAGTCGCCAGCTCGCCGGGCCGACGCCCGCGACAACGTTTCTACGACGTCGTCCGACCCGCGAGCCCGCCGCGACCAACATCAAGTCCTTCAGGAGCGAGCTCAGGAAGATGCTCGGACCACTATTGAGCGGCGGCGAGACACGCGCCATCAGTCAGATAGGCGCGTGGGACCCACTATGGACCGCCCAGCGCCGGGGGGGTGCCAGTGACCTACCTTACGAGGTGGGTTGTCTAGCCTTTACCCGTGAGCTGCGCCAGTTCCAGCGGCCCACCCACTACATACTCAAGCTTGTGGTCGGAGAAAAATACAATGGCAAGACTCACCCGTCAGAGTTCCTCAACATCTACACCATCGTGATGCACGCTGCCGGGGCTCGCGACGATAAGGTGCTTTCCAATTATTTCCCGTTGGCACTTAAGCCCAATGTTATGTCATGGTTGATGCACCTGTCAGTGGATTCCATCTCTTCTTGGTCGCATCTGTGCCACGAGTTTGTTGGCGCCTTTACCGGAGGCCACCAAGCTCCTGACCAGGCGAGTGATTTGCATGTCATCCCCCAGAAGGACGGCGAGTCCCTGCACAAGTACATACAAAGGTTCAGCCATGTGCAGTACAACATCCCAGATGTTCATCCCGCCGCTGTCATTAGTGCATTCCATCAGAATGTGCGCAACCGCAAGATGCGCGAGGAGCTGGCGATGAACAAGGTTAGGGATGTAGCCAAGTTGTATGTTCTGGCCGATAGGTGCACTCGGGCTGAAGAAGGAAGGAAGTACCCCGGCGAAGATGCAGGCACTGAAACTGACTCGGCAGATGAAGACGCAGTTGCCCTGGCAAAGCAGGGCCTACGCTGCAACATGAAGTGTAAGGGCAATACCGCGCTTGCCATCAAGGGATCCGGCGACCCCGACGCCGCCAAGAAGGCCAAGGTTGACGACCCCGGCAAGGAAGTTGCCGGGTGCAACGCCTACCGGGCCTTGGCAGCTGCCGACAATCCAGGAGGCTCCAACAAGCAGTACTACAAGATCCACCGCACCAAAGGCCATGACCTCTAGAATTTTCGGTAGGTTGAGCTACTTACAGAGAAGCAAAAGGCTGAATATGAGAGGCGGGAGAAGGAGAAGGGCCAGGAGTGTGCTAAGGGGTCCGGCAAGAAATGTGGCGGTCGAGGAGGTCGTCATGACAAGGATAATCAACAAGAGAGGCCCCCTCGGGGCCGCAACAAGAAGGAGGAAGATGATGATCATGATGAGGACAACGATCCGGCGAGCACGAGTTCCAGAAAGCTACGGAGGCCATGTGCATCGACGCTGGCGCCTCGCTGCACATCACTCACCGCCAACTGAAGCAGTGGGAGCGTGAAGTCACTGCGGCGGAGCCATCGTTCGACGCCTAGAGGCCACTGAAGTGGTCCAGCATGCCTATTATTTTTGACACCGAGGATCACCCTGACCACACAACTGCGGTCGGGTGTTTGCTGTTGTTGGTTTCCCCAATAGTACGCAACCTCAAGGTGACGAAAATACTAGTTGATGGTGGGGCTGGTCTGAACTTGATCTCGCCCGCTGTGATCGAAAGGCTGCAGATCCGCGATGGAGATCTCGAGGAGACGGGCACGTTTCAAGGGGTCATTCCCGGGAGGAGTCAACTGAAGGGCAAAGTCACGTTGCCCGTCACATTTGGGGGCGAGCTGAACTATCGGGCGGAGAAGATCGTTTTTGATGTTGCCAGGATCCCCTTTCCCTATAATGGGATCCTCGACCGCCCAACGCTGGCCAAGTTTATGGCGGCCTCGCATTATGCTTACAACATGTTGAAGATGCCCTGGCTAATGAGCATCATCACCTTCACCTCCGACAAGAAGGACACGCTCATCTGCACCGACCAACTCTATCGGGAGGCAGTTGCAGCAGCTGCCGCCAAGGCACTTGTGTTGGGGAATGCAGTATTTCAAAAAAAAATCATATGATCACTCAAGATCTATATAGGAGATGCATAGCAACGAGAAGGGGAGAGTATGTCTACATATCCTCGTAGACCGAAAGCGAAAGCGTTACGAAACGCGTTTGATGTATTCGAACGTCTTCGCGATCGAACCGATCAAGTACCGAACGCATGGCACCTCCGCGATTTGCACACGTTCAGCTGAGTGACGTCCCTCGTACTCTTGATCCAGTTGAGGCCGAGGGAGAGTTTCGTCAGCACGACGGTGTGATGACGGTGATGATGAAGTTACTGACGCAGGGCTTCGCCTAAGCACTACAACGATATGACCGATGTGGAATTCTATGGAGGGGGCACCGCACACGGCTAAACAATCAACCTATGTGTCTATGGGGTGCTCCCTCACCCGTATATAAAGGAGTTGAGGAGGGGAGGGCCGGCCCTCTCTATGGCGCGCCCAAGGGGGATTCCTACTCCTAGTTGGAGTAGGTTTCCCCCCTTTCCCTAGTTGGAGTAGGAGAAGAAGGAAGAGGGAGAAGGAGAGAAGGAAACGGGGGCCGGCCCCCTGTCCCAATCCGGATTGGGCTTGGGGGGGCGCCCCCACTTTGGCCACCTCCTCCTCTCACCCACTAAGGCCCAATAAGGCCCATTGACCCCCCGGGGGGTTCCGGTAACCTCTCGGTAATCCGGAAAATGCCTGAAGACATACGGAACCATTCCGGTGTCCAAACATAGCCTTCCAATATATCGATCTTTATGTCTCGACCATTTTGAGACTCCTCATCAGATTCGTGATCACATCCTGGACTCCGAACTACTTCCTGTACATCAAAACAAATAAACTCATAATACCGATCGTCATCGAATGTTAAGCGTGCGGACCCTACGGGTTCGAGAACTATGTAGACATGACCGAGACTCAGTTCCGGTCAATAACTAATAGAGGAACCTAGATGCTCATATTGGTTCCTACATATTCTACGAAGATCTTTATCGGTCAAACCGCATAACAACATACGTTGTTCCCTTTGTCATCGGTATGTTACTTTCCCGAGACTCGATCGTCGGTATCTCAATACCTAGTTCAATATTGTTACCGAAAAGTCTCTTTACTCGTTCCGTAATGCATCATCCCACAAATAACTCATTAGTCACATTGCTTGCAAGGCTTATAGTGATGTGCATTACCGAGAGGGCCCAGAGATACCTCTCCGATACATGAAGTGACAAATACAAATCTCTATCTATGCCAACTCAACAAACACCATCGGAGACACCTGTAGAGCATCTTTATAGTCACCCAGTTACGTTGCGATGTTTGATAGCACACTAAGTGTTCCTCCGGTATTCGGCGGCTGCATAATCTCATAGTCATAGTGTAGCGCCCCGAGACCGATGTGCTAGGTGTCCTCCAGTTATTCACCGTTGTTGCCTTGTCTTTGCTTGCGTGTCATGCATTGCATATCATGTCATCATGTGCATTTCATTTGTATACGTGTTCGTCTCATGCGTCTGAGCATTTTCCCCGTTGTCTGTTTTGCATTCCGGCGCTCCTATCTCCTCCGGTGGTCCTTTCTACCTTCTTTTCGTGTGTGGGGATTAAACATTTCCGGATTGGACCGAGACTTGCCAAGCGGCCTTGGTTTACTACCGGTAGACCGCCTGTCAAGTTCCGTACCATTTGGACTTCGTTTGATGCTCCAACGGTTAACCTAGGGACCGAAAAGGCCTCGTGTGTGTTGCAGCCCAACACCTCTCCAAAGTGGCCCAAAACCCACCTAAACCTGCTCCATCATCTCAGTCGTTCGATCACGATCGCGTGGCCAAAAACTGCACCTCGTTTGGACTCTCCTAGCTCCCTCTACCTATATATATGGGATCCCCTCCCCGAAAATCGTGGTACAAACCCTAGTCTCCCTCCTCATCGTGCCAGCGGACATTTCGTCCCCACACCGGACAATGTCCAGCTGCCACCGCTACCTCACTCCGGCCAATCCGTCCTCGCCACGTCAGCCGAGCCGCCGGCGCACCCAATCTCGCGTTGCCATGTGTCCCTGCCCTGCTCCCGCCGCCGCCGGCCCGTGCGGGCCCGAGAGAGGCCCTCCCGGCCCGGGTCGCCGCCGCCCGTTTCCTCTCTCCCGCGCCGCCCCTTGGCTCCAGGTGCCCGCGCCAGCCACCGCGCGCCTCCACCGGCGTCCGCCGCCCGCCTCCATCGTCATCCTCATCGCCGGCGTCGCCCGCTGGGCGTCGGATCCGCCGCGCCTCGCCTCGGTTGCCCCACCGCCGCGGACCTCGTTGCCGGCGCCGCCCCGCGCTCCGGCAGCCGCACGGCTGCGCCCGGCCCCTCCTCGTTGCCGGTGCACCTCCCCCTCTTCTCCGGCGCTACTGTTCCGGCCACGAGCTCCCCAGTGATCCTCGTTCTGCGTGCCGCCCGATCCAGATCTCAGATCTGAAAATCCCCCCCCCCATGGTTGACTTCCTCGTCCCTAATCCTAATTATTTTGCAATGTTCATCATGCTATAACTCCACATCCGTAGCTCCGTTTTGGGCGTGTAGCATATCAAAATGTTCGTCTCAGAGAGCACAGCATTTCATCTCACTGCATCATTTTCATTTGAGCTCATCTTGATGCCCGAAATGCTGTTGGAAGAGAGCTATTTGAGTTAGTTGTCAGATCTGTTGCACCAAATAGCTATTTGTCATTTTTGCCATGATTAATGTGTGCATGATATGCTCATGAGCTCTACATGTGTTTTATTATATGTTTTGCCATCTTTACAGAGGTGCTATCCATGTATTTTTGTGATATGTGTGGTGACTAGAATAAGCTTGCAAAGTGGTGCATTCGTTAATGCTGATTTCAGGGACTTAGAATTTCTCCAAGTCCTTGATCTGTTTTTATCAATATATCATATGTTCATGTTGTTTCCTTGTGATCCGTGCCTCTTTTGAGGATGCTCAGTAAGGATGATTTGTTAATCTTGTAGTGCTCTATCCATCCATGTCTCTGTTTGCAATTATGGAGCACCCTAGCTTGAGTCAATCGAGCTCTACTTTTGCTATTTCATGAATCTGGGCAGATTGTCTACTTGTTAGCGATTTTGCCGAGGATGTTGTTGTTGATCCGTGCATGCTATGTTGTTGTTCTTGCCATGTATATCTTATATAATGTGTATTCTTGATGGGTTTATGCTTAGATTGTCATGCCTTGCTTTGTAGTGAGTGCATCGAGCTCGTAAACATGCCTACTCGTTAAGATATTTGCATGCTCCAGTTTTTTTCTCATGCTCCAGTTTTTTTCTCTAAGTCTGAGATCTAATTATGTTTTTGCCATGTTCACATGCTTGCAATTGTATTTCCTGATCCCTTTTGGCTCAAGGTCACTAAGGGACTTTTGTTAAGATCTTTGAGTAGCTCCATGCCATGCCTTGCTTTGCCATGTTAAGTTCCTGTAGCATATAGTTTTCATGCTCCAAAGTGTGCTATCTGATCTGAAATTCCAGACTAGTGTTAATTTCACCAAGTCTGAAACCTGTTTATCGTTTGCGTTCTTGTCATGCTTGTTTGAACCTGTTAATGGATGAATTAGCCGTAGCTCAGTGTTCATCTTTTGTCAAGCATCATGAGTGGATCCCTTCCATGTATTTTGTTGCCATGTTTGAGTGTTGTAGCATAATTATCTCGATGCATTTAGATGGCTACTTGCTGTTTATCGCAGACCGGTGCCATATTTGTTTTGCTTGCCATTTCCAAACCGTGCATCCGATTCCGGTGTTCTTTATATCGATTTCAACCGAAATCGCCTCTCCTTTCTAGTGACACTCTTGGATTTCCAAGTTGAGGCCAGGTTCAATCATTTCTTTGCAAATCATGCATATGCATCGCATCCCGCATCCCGCATATCATACCATGTTCATGTGTGGTTTGTTTACTATGTTGTGTGCTTCTTTCTGGTGTTGCTTCTTCATGTTGGTTCTGGTAACGTCATGCTTGTGAGGAACCGTTCGTCTACGTCCGTCTGTCTTCTTCATGGACTCATTCTTCTTCCTTGCGGGATTTCAGACAAGATAACCATACCCTCGAAATCACTTCTATCTTTGCTTGCTAGTTGCTCGCTCTTTTTCTATGCCTATGCTGCGATACCTAACACTTGCCTATCATGCCTCCCATATTGTTGAACCAAGCCTCTAACCCACCTAGTCCTAGCAAACCGTTGTTTGGCTATGTTACCGTTTTTCTCAGGCCCTCTTATAGCGTTGTTAGTTGCAGGTGAAGATTGAAGTTTGTTCCTTGTTGGAACATGGAGATGTTGTTCCTTGTTGGAACATGTTTAATTGTTGGGATATCACAATATCTTTTATTTAATTAATGCATCTATATACTTGGTAAAGGGTGGAAGGCTTGGCCTTATGCCTGGTGTTTTGTTCCACTCTTTCCGCCCTAGTTTCCGTCATATCGATGTTATGTTCCTGGATTTTGCATTCCTTACGCGGTTGGGTTATAATGGGAACCCCTTGACAGTTCGCCTTGAATAAAACTCCTCCAGCAAGGCCCAACTTTGGTTTTAACATTCACCACCTAGCCTCTTTTTCCCTTGGGTTACCCCAGCCCAAGGGTTATTTTTGTTTTTACCCCCCCCCCCCCCCGGGCCAGTGCTTGTCTAAGTGTTGGTCCAACCGAGCGATGTCCGGAGCTACCAGGGGCAACTCTGGGCTGGCCCACCCGACGTCTTGCTCATCCGGTGTGCCCTGAGAACGAGATATGTGCAGCTCCTATCGGGATTTGTCGGCACATCTGGGTGGTCTTGCTGGTCTTGTTTTACCATTGTCGAAATGTCTTATAACCGGCATTCCGAGTCTGATCGGGTCTTCCCGCTAGAAGGAATATCCTTCGTTGACCGTGAGAGCTTGTGATGGGCTAAGTTGGGACACCCCTGTAGGGATTTGAACTTTCAAAAGCCGTGCCCGCGGTTATGGGCAGATGGGAATTTGTTAATGTCCGGTTGTAGAAAACCTGAAGTTGACCTTAATTAAAATACATCAACCGCGTGTGTAACCGTGATGGTCTCTTTCTGGCGGAGTCTGGGAAGTGAACACGGTGTTGGAGTTATGCTTGACGTAGGTTGTTCTAGGATCACTTCTTGATCATAGTTTCTCGATCGTGCTTTGCCTTCTCTTCTCGCTCTCATTTGCGTATGTTAGCCACCATATTATGCTAGTCGCTTGCTGCAGCTCCACCTCATACCTTTACCTTACCCATAAGCTTAAATAGTCTTGATCACGAGGGGGTGAGATTGCTGAGTCCCCGTGACTCACAAATACTTCCAAAACCAGCTTGCAGGTGCCGTTGAACCGTGCAGATGACGCAATCAAGCTCAGGAGGAGCTCGATGAAGATCTTGTCCTTTATGTTGTTTTGTTCTAGTTGATCAGTAGTGGAGCCCAGTTGGGGTCGACCGGGGATCTGTGTAGCATTTGGGCTATTCTTCTTTTATTTTGGGTTCCGTAGTCGGACCTTGATTGTATCTGCATGTTGTAATGCTTTTATTCATGTACTTATGTGAAGTGGCGAATGTAAGCCAACTATGTATCTTTTTCCCTTATGTATTACATGGGTTGTTTGCGAAGATTACCTCACTTGCGACATTGCTTTCAATGCGGTTATGCCTCTGAGTCATGCTTCGACACGTGGGAGATATAGCCGCATCGAGGGCGTTACAAGTTGGTATCAGAGCCTTCCCCGACCTTAGGAGCCCCCTGCTTGATTGAATTAGCGGACGAGTTGAGTCTAGAAAAATGTTTTGAGTCATTTAGGAATTATATATCGGAGAGTTTAGGAATTATTTTTACTCCCCAGTCCCCTCATCGCTCTGGTAAGGCATCCTGACGTAGAGTTTTGACTCTTCTCTTCTCAAATTTCACTAAATTTTTTTTAGATTCACGCGGGTATCTTGGAATCGTTCCGACGGTTTTGTGATGAGAACATTGTTCTTGGTGCCTCCTGTCATTTAGGGGTTGTGGCAGTGTCCCGGGGAGTTGAGCTCCGAGGTGTTGTCATCACAATTTTATCGTTGCAGTTCTAGAATACCTGAGTTTAGTTCGCCGACATCGAAACTCTCTTTTATACAGTTGTTGGTGAGATAACCTCGACGCCACCCAGTACCGGGGCGGGAGTTCGGGAGTATTGCCATAACTCGTATAACGGATGCTTTTCGAAGGTTGAGGTAGACGATTTTCGAAGGTTTCTTGGTTATGTGTTGAAGGATGGATACAGCTGGATGTAGGATTTGCTAGTTTTCAGTGAGATATTATGCTTCCCCTGTATCCCCAACACCTGATTGCATAATCGGAAAGTTTCGGGAGTTTATAAGTGGGAATTCAAGTAGCTCTTAGGATATCTTTCCAACAGATGTATGATACGAAATTGGGGTTCGACGTCTAGTGGTCCGCCTATTCACGGTTGGTTTTACAGTGGTCTCGTTGTGTCTTAAAGAGTCCTTGGCTATGCCGACTCGGGGACGCTTCGTATGTCATGTGCACAGCCTTGTACATGATGGTGCTGTACGATCGAGCCCGTGTAGGCCCCACCACGAAAACTTCGAACGAAATCTCTATCATATGTTTGTTCCGGCTCATTCTGCAAGCCAATCCTTTGTTTGTTTTGAGTTGTGGTATTCGAGTTTCTTCGAAGTCAAATGTTGATTCCATATCCTTTCCCAAACGGTGTTCTCATACTCCGATGTGAATACTAATCCTTCTCGATCATCGAGTTTGTCATTTCAATTTCTTTTCAACCGGTGTGCTTCTCTTCAAGTGGATCCGTCCATTTTCAACATCCGCAAGATTCAACCTAAGCTCTCAACGTTGTTTGTTTCTTCCATCCCAAGTTGCCTTTGTTTTTCCCACCCTCCCACCCTTGTTTCTTCAAGGACTCAGATTTATTATTCAAGTATCCTTCTATTGATGGGAAGCCTCTCCATTCCCTTTTCTGTTAATGTTCTTATCCGGTGATTCTCATGAAGATTTTAACGGAGCCTCAAGGTCATCATCCTTAATACTTTTCTTCTTCGGTGTTTTCAATTCTAGTCTTTCTGTGTTGATCATATTCTTTTCCCTTGCTTCAAATGTCTTCTCATACCGGTGCTCCTCATATTCATTTCTCGCTATTCAATTGTTTCAGAGTGCTCAAGATATCTCAAAGATTCATGTCTCCACTCTGCAGTTGTTCAAGAGCTTTCACGGATGTTATCTCATTCAAGCCATTTAATTCAACAGGTGCAATCTCTCCTTCAAATCGTTCAACGGTGTATCTTTTGAGTGGGCCCTAACCCACAGGTCTTTTCCCAGGGTCTTACCTGACTCTTCTAATTTTCCCGGAGCTATCCTAAATTCTTTTTTTGAAGTTTTACGTAAGAATGAATCATCATCAGTCAAATGTCTTTCCCCAAGATCTTTCAAACTCTTTTCATTGTTGGCTCAACCTCTTCGCTTTCATTCTCCCGGGATCTCTCATCAATTATCATGGTGGTGTTTCTCGTCGTCATTCTCGGATTTTGAAGACCAAAGAAGATTTTTCTCTAAATCCGGCTACATTCTCTTCAAGATTCGTGATTCTAGCTTGTTGTCATCCCCTCATAATTGTTTTGATTATGAGAATTCTTTTCACCCATCCGGAGTAATTCAGGAGTCCTTTCAGTTTGTTTATCTGAAGCCCATCATTTCAGAAGACTTATTCATTCTCAGCCTTCAGCTATCATTGTCCAAATCTTACTGGTGCATCATTCAATATTCTCTAATCAGTCCGTGATCCCTTCGTTCACTTGTATCTAAATTCTCGTAAGTATCCTCGTTCATTTCATAATTCTTCCCAGTGTTCCTTTATCTTTCCTTCAGTCATTTTAAGTCTTACGGTGGTTCGTGCAAGATTCCTCTTCTTTCTTATCATATCAATTCATTCGTTGTTTTGATTCCACCGGTGTTTCGTTGAAGGCATTCTCTAGTTGGCGCGATATCTATCTTAATCCTTTCTTCGAGAATAAGTAGTATGCCAAATCCATTGCTTGTCATCAATTTTAATTGATGAGGGATAAGTATAATGTAATTCTTATTCTTGTTTTCATTCAAGTGATCTAATTTCCTGCTTTCCGGCGTGGTTCATCATATCACATTATCGATTTGAGATGCTTTATCTTTCTTTCCCGTAGTTCCAAGATCTCGAAATTATCTCATCACGGAGATACACCTAAAGCATTACAAGGTTTCACCTTGTGTTTTCAACTTCTCTTTTCTTCTCGTTATCCTTTTGTTACCGGAGTTCTTCACGGGGGTTCTACATGATGGTTCATCTATGATTTAATTCATTCTCGAAGTGTTCATCAAGATTCTTTTCTAAGAAGCTCAAGCTTTCTTCATCTTGCAATCCGGAGTGCAATTTTTTTCTACCGTATCATTTGAGGTGGTATTATGTCATTCTTGATAATTTGAGTTCATGTTTCATGATTCACATGTTGTAGAGAATGAGGTATTTTAAATCCATCAATCTCGTCATTGGAGTTATCTGGGGTTATATTCCACCTAAAGCCTTCCCTAAGGATTGTTGCTAATTATGGTGCTTATAAGTGACCCAAGTTCTTCATCTATCCTCCCGGTGAAATATTGTCTCGTCTCCTTGTTCATATCAATCAAATTCTTTGTTCCCGTGAGTGGCAGGTTGTCACCTCGTAATTTTTGAGATGTATTCCATAAGACCATATCAAGATTATTCTTTTCGTTGTTGGTTTTCCAACAACTCCGTTCTAGCATTTGTTGTAAGCGTGCTCCCTCGAGATCTTGTTTCCCTTCGTTCATCCCATTCCATTCTTACTTTTGTTCCGGAGGCTTTGTGATGTTGCTCTCTTCAACCCATCATCTTGGTTGTCAAGATCATGTTCAGTTCCTTCCATTTTCAGTCAAAGTGCTACCCAAATTATACCATTTGTTCCCTCTCTATCTTGTTTTTAACCGGAGTGTTGTGCCTTTTTCCTCAACTTCTTTTTGTCTTATCAAGTCTTGTACCACGTTTCAATCGGAGTTCTGCCCGAATTTGTTCTTCCTCGTTACTCTTCCCTACCGGAGTGCTTTCAACTTTGTTCTTCTTCGTTGCTTTCTTTCTTTCAATTGTTCAACATCTCAAGGTTCCTTGGTTTCACTCATTTGTCAAAGAAGCAACATAGTTTTACCTCTTCTCTTTCTCTTCCGTTGTCCCTCCGGTGCCATTCTAGATCTCGGGACAAGATCCTCGCGTAGTGGTGGAGTGTTGTAGCGCCCCGAGACCGATGTGCCAGGTGTCCTCCAATTATTCGCTGTTGTTGCCTTGTCTTTGCTTGCGTGTCATGCATTGCATATCATGTCATCATGTGCATTTCATTTGCATACGTGTTCGTCTCATGCGTCCGAGCATTTTCCCCATTGTCCGTTTTGCATTCCGGCGCTCCTATCTCCTCCGGTGGTCCTTTCTACCTTCTTTTCATGTGTGGGGATTAAACATTTCCGGATTGGACCGAGACTTGCCAAGCGGCCTTGGTTTACTACCGGTAGACCGCCTGTCAAGTTTCGTACCATTTGGACTTCATTTGATGCTCCAACGGTTAACCGAGGGACCGAAAAGGCCTCGTGTGTGTTGCAGCCCAACACCTCTACAAAGTGGACCAAAACCCACACAAACCTGCTCCATCATCTTGGTCGTTCAATCACGATCGCGTGGCCGAAAACTGCACCTCGTTTGGACTCTCCTAGCTCCCTCTACCTATATATATGGGATCCCCTCCCCAAAAATCGCGGTACAAACCCTAGTCTCCCTCGTCATCACACCACCGGACATTTCGTCCCCGCGCCGGACAATGTCCAGCCGCCGCCGCCACCTCGCTCCGGCTAATTCGGCCTCGCCATGTCAGCCAAGCCGCCGGCGCGCCCAATCTCGCGTTGCCATGTGTCCCTGCCCTGCTCCCGCCGCTGCCGACCCGTGCGGGCCCGAGGGAGGCCCTCCCGGCCTGGGTCGCCGCCGCCCGTTTCCTCTCTCCCGCGCCGCCCCTTGGCTCCAGGAGCCCGCGTCGGCCACCGCGCACCTCCACCGGCATCCGCCGCCCGCCTCCATCTTCATCCTCATCGCTGGCGTCGCCCGCTGGGCGCCGGATCCGCCACGCCTCGCCTCGGTTGCCCCGCCGCCGCGGACCTCGTCGCCGGCGCCGCCCGCGCTCCGGCAGCCGTGTCGCTGCGCCCGGCCCCTCCTCGTCGCCGGTGCACCTCCCCCTCTTCTCCGGCGCTACTGTTCTGGCCACGAGCTCCCCGGTGATCCTCGTTCTGCGTGTCGCCCGATCCGGATCTCAGATCTGAAAAATCCCCCCGCGGTTGACTTCCTCGTCCCTAACCCTAATTATTTTGCAATGTTCCTCATGCTATAACTCCGCATCGTAGCTCCGTTTTGGGTGTGTAGCATATCAAAATGTTTGCCTCAGAGAGCACATCATTTCATCTCACTGCATCATTTTCATTTGAGCTCATCTTGATGCCCGAAATGCTGTTGGAAGAGAGCTATTTGAGTTAGTTGTCAGATCTGTTGCACCAAATAGCTATTTGTCATTTTTGCCATGATTAATGTGTGCATGATATGCTCATGAGCTCTACATGTGTTTTATTATATGTTTTGCCATCTTTACAGAGGTGCTATCCATGTATTTTTGTGATATGTGTGGTGACTAGAACAAGCTTGCGAAGTGGTGCATTCGTTAATGCTGATTTCAGGGACTTAGAATTTCTCTATGTCCTTGATCTGTTTTTATCCATATGCCATATGTTCATGTTGTTTCCTTGTGATCCGTGCCTCTTTTGAGGATGCTCAGTAAGGATGATTTGTTAATCTTGCAGTGCTCTATCCATCCATGTCTCTGTTTGCAATATGGAGCACCCTAGCTTGAGTCAATCGAGCTCTACTTTTGCTATTTCGTGAATCTGGGCAGATTGTCTACTTGTTAGCGATTTTGCCGAGGATGTTGTTGTTGATCCGTGCATGCTATGTTGTTTTTCTTGCCATGTATAGCTTATATAATGTGTATTCTTGATGGGTTTATGCTTAGATTGTCATGCCTTGCTCTGTAGTGAGTGCATCGAGCTCGTAAACATGCCTACTCGTTAAGATATTTGCATGCTCCAGTTTTTTTCTCATGCTGCAGTTTTTTTCTCTAAGTCTGAGATCTGATTATGTTTTTGCCATGTTCACATGCTTGCAATTGTATTTCCTGATCCCTTTTGGCTCAAGGTCACTAAGGGACTTTTGTTTAGCTCTTTGAGTAGCTCCATGCCATGCCTTGATTTGCCATGTTAAGTTCCTGTAGCATATAGGTTTCATGCTCCAAAGTGTGCTATCTGATCTGAAATTCCAGACTAGTGTTAATTTCACCAAGTCTGAAACATGTTTATTGTTTGCGTTCTTGCCATGCTTGTTTGAACCTGTTAATGGATGAATTAGCCGTAGCTCAGTGTTCATCTTTTGTCAAGCATCATGAGTGGATCCCTGCCATGTATTTTGTTGCCATGTTTGAGTGCTGTAGCATAATTATCTCGATGCATTTAGATGGCTACTTGCTGTTTATCGCAGACCGGTGCCATATTTGTTTTGCTTGCCATTTCCAAACCGTGCATCCAATTCCGGTGTTCTTTATATCGATTTCAACCGAAATCGCCTCACCTTTCTAGTGACACTCTTGGATTTCCAAGTTGAGGCCAGGTTCAATCATTTCTTTGCAAATCATGCATATGCATCGCATCCCGCATCCCGCATATCATACCATGTTCATGTGTGGTTTGTTTACTATATTGTGTGCTTCTTTCCGGTGTTGCTTCTTCATGTTGGTTCTGGTAACGTCGTGCTTGTGAGGAACCGTTCGTCTACGTCCGTTTGTCTTCTTCATGGACTCATTCTTCTTCCTTGCGGGATTTCAGGCAAGATGACCATACCCTCGAAATCACTTCTATCTTTGCTTGCTAGTTGCTCGCTCTTTTGCTATGCCTATGCTGCGATACCTACCACTTGCCTATCATGCCTCCCATATTGTTGAACCAAGCCTCTAACCCACCTTGTCCTAGCAAACCGTTGTTTGGCTATCTTACCGTTTTGCTCAGCCCCTCTTATAGCATTGTTAGTTGCAGGTGAAGATTGAAGTTTGTTCCTTGTTGGAACATGGAGATGTTGTTCCTTGTTGGAACATGTTTACTTGTTGGGATATCACAATATCTTTTATTTAATTAATGCATCTATATACTTTGTAAAGGGTGGAAGGCTCGGCCTTATGCCTAGTGTTTTGTTCCACTCTTGCCGCCCTAGTTTCCGTCATATCGGTGTTATGTTCCCGGATTTTGCATTCCTTACGCGGTTGGGTTATAATGGGAACCCCTTGACAGTTTGCCTTCAATAAAACTCCTCCAGCAAGGCCCAACTTTGGTTTTACCATTCGCCACCTAGCCTCTTTTGCCCTTGGGTTAGGACAGCCCAAGGGTCATCTTTGTTTTTAACCCCCCGGGCCAGTGCTTGTCTAAGTGTTGGTCCAACCGAGCGATGTCCGGAGCTACCAGGGGCAACTCTGGGCTGGCCCACCCGACGTCTTGCTCATCTGGTGTGCCCTGAGAACGAGATATGTGCAGCTCCTATCGGGATTTGTCGGCACATCTGGGTGGTCTTGCTGGTCTTGTTTTACCATTGTCGAAATCTCTTGTAACCGAGATTCCGAGTCTGATCGGGTCTTCCTGCTAGAAGGAATATCCTTCGTTGACCGTGAGAGATTGTGATGGGCTAAGTTGGGACACCCCTGCAGGGATTTGAACTTTAGAAAGCCGTGCCCGTGGTTATGGGTAGATGGGAATTTGTTAACGTCCGGTTGTAGAAAACCTGAAGTTGACCTTAATTAAAATACATCAACCGCGTGTGTAACCGTGATGGTCTCTTTCCGGCGGAGTCCGGGAAGTGAACACGGTGTTGGAGTTATGCTTGACGTAGGTTGTTCTAGGATAACTTCTTGATTATAGTTTCTCGATCGTGCTTTGCCTTCTCTTCTCGCTCTCATTTGCGTATGTTAGCCACCATATTATGCTAGTCGCTTGCTGCAGCTCCTCCTCATACCTTTACCTTACCCATAAGCTTAAATAGTCTTGATCGCGAGGGTGTGAGATTGCTAAGTCCCCGTAACTCACAGATACTTCCAAAACCAGCTTGCAGGTGCCGTTGAACCGTGCAGATGACGCAATCAAGCTCAGGAGGAGCTCGATGAAGGTCTTGTCCTTTATGTTGTTTCGTTCTAGTTGATCAGTAGTGGAGCCCAGTTGGGGTCGATCGAGGATTTGTGTAGCATTTGGGGTATTCTTCTTTTATTTTGGGTTCCGTAGTCGGACCTTGATTGTATCTGGATGTTGTAATGCTTTTATTCATGTACTTGTGTGAAGTGGCGATTGTAAGCCAACTATGTATCTTTTTCCCTTATGTATTGCATGGGTTGTTTGCGAAGATTACCTCACTTGCGACATTGCTTTCAATGCGGTTATGCCTCTAAGTCGTGCTTCGACACGTGGGAGATATTGCCGCATTGAGGGCGTTACACATAGGAACATGTATAAGTTATTGAGAAAGCAATAGCAATAAACTAAACGATCATAGTGCTAAGCTAAGGGATGGGTCAAGTCAATCACATCATTCTCTCATGATGTGATCCCGTTCATCAAATGACAACTCTTGTCCATGGCTAGGAAACTTAACCATCTTTGATTAACGAGCTAGTCAAGTAGAGGCATACTAGTGACACTCACTTTGTCTATGTATTCACACATGTACTAAGTTTCCGGTTAATACAATTCTAGCATGAATAATAAACATTTATCATGATATAAGGAAATATAAGTAACAACTTTATTATTGCCTCTAGGGCATATTTCCTCCAGTCTCCCACTTGCACTAGATTGAATAATCTAGATTACATAGTAATGATTCTTACACCCATGGAGTCTTGGTGTTGATCATGTTTTTCTTGTGGGAGAGGCTTAGTCAACAGGTCTGCAACATTCAGATCCGTATGTATCTTGAAAATCTCTATGTCTCCCTCCTTGACTTGATCACGGATGGAATTGAAGCGTCTCTTGATGTTTTTGGTTCTCTTGTGAAATATGGATTCCTTTGCCAAGGAAATTGCACCAGTGTTGTCACAAAAGATTTTCATTGGACCCAATGCACTAGGTATGACACCTAGATCGGATATGAACTCCTTCATCCAGACTCGTTCATTTGCTGCTTCCGAAGCAGCTATGTACTCTGCTTCGCACGTAGATCCCACCACGACACTTTTCTTAGAACTGCACCAACTGACAGCTCCACCGTTCAATAAAAATACATATCCGGTTTGTGACTTAGAGTCATCCGGATCAGTGTC